>NC_090449.1:801034042-801337072 GCF_031143425.1 Pleurodeles waltl | reverse complement strand
TAAAAGATCAAATGTAGTGGGAAAACATCAACAGGGGAAATCGAGAAAGACTGGTATTCGGGCATTACACAAGTTATCTGGATGACCCAATGTCGCCAATTACAAGAAAAATTTAAAAAGTAACCTATATAGTACAGTGGTTTGGAGGAGGCTGGCCTGGTTTGTAGTGGGTACCTATGGTACTTACACCTTATACCACATCCAGTTATCCCTTATTAGTGAAATGTAGGCAGTGCCTAGACGCCAGGCTCTCTAGGGGTGGCTGTAGCCAAGGCTTATCTAGAAGACATGCAAAGCTCATGCAATACCACTGTAGTCACACAGTACTCACACACATGAAAGAAAATACTCAGTGTTACAAAAATAAAGGTACTTTATTTTAGTGACACAAATGCCAAAAATACCATAGAGACTATACTCCCTTAGGAGGTAAGTAATACACCAATTATATACACTAGTATGCAGCAATAGCAATAAAAACAGAAAACAGTGCAATTAGTGAAAATCACAATGGTTAGAAATGGGCCTAGGGGAAACACAGACTATGTACTAAGAAAGTGGGATGCGAATGTCGGTTTCCCACCTAGGCAAGTGTGGTGTGTAGAGGGGCGCCGGGAGTATTAGAAAATACCAAAGGTAAGTAATAGAACCCACCTCAGAGCCCAGGAAAGCAGGAGTAGATCACAGTAACTTTCCCAGAACACACAAGAACACGAGAAAGAAGATAATGCAAGAACCAGAAGATACTTCAAGACACAAAGGGTGGATTCCTGGACCTAAAGACCTGTGGAAGAATGGGACTAAGTCCAAGAAGCACAGAAGAGTCCAGGGAGGACAGGAGCCCCTGCTAACCCGAATCTAGGTGCAAAAGAAGAACCACTGTTGAAGAACAACAGTCAGTACTGCACCCAAGAAGATGGATGAGGGTTGGTGCAGATGATATCCCACACCGGATGGATGATTGCAGTCTGGTTTGTATCGCTGGATTCCACCAACAAGCCTTGGCACAGGCAAAGCACATGGTTAGTGGAAAATGGTACTGCCCGGGACCAGGAGGGACCTGGTGGACTTTACACAGGAGGAGGAGTCAGAGGGGGTTCTCAGCAACTCAGAGAGCCCACAGAATACCAGCCAGCACACACAGGAGTCCCTCAGC
This sequence comes from Pleurodeles waltl, assembly GCF_031143425.1. Lineage (NCBI taxonomy): Eukaryota > Metazoa > Chordata > Amphibia > Caudata > Salamandridae > Pleurodeles > Pleurodeles waltl. The sequence continues at coordinate 801,335,916 of NC_090449.1, read as the reverse complement.
ACGGGGACAAAGGAGTTGCAAAAGGAGGCCCACGCAGCACAAAAACAAAGGATCCCACGCCGCCAGAGAACCACTCAGGAAGCTGTGCATCTCAGGAAGGAGTGCTGGGGGCCGGAGCTACATTGTGCACAAAGAATTTCATAGGAGGATGCCACACGTCTTGGCAACTGAAAAACATGTGGTGCACAGTGTACGGTCTTGCGTGAGAAGGCAAGCTCTTACCTCCAGCAAAGTTGGACAGTAGGACGTCAGGACCATCGGGACCACTTCAGTCTACCACCCGTGATGCAGGATCCATGCAACTCGTCAGGAGAGGGGACCCATGCAGATGGTCATCATTGCAGAGAGGTGCCTGCTGAAGCAGGGGAGTGACTCCTTCACTCCAAGGGAGATTCGTTCATTCTTCTGGTGCTGACTGAAGACAGGCTGTCCTCTGAGGATGCACGACCGGGAAACAGCTGCAGTTGCTGGCAGGAGCTGAAGTTACAATGTTGCAGAAGTCGTCTTTGCTTCGTTGTTGCAGTTTGTGGAGTTCCTGGAGGGTTCAGATGCAGTTTATTCGGTGAGAAGGTGAAGTGAAGGATGCGGAGGATTCCTGCTGGAGTCTTGCAATCTGACTTTGAAGATCCTCCCAAAGGAGAGACCCTAAATAGCCCTGAAAGGGGGATTGGTCAGCTAAACAGGTAAGCACCTATCAGGGGCCGTCTCTGACACCACCTGCTGGCACTGGCCACTCAGATGCTCCCAGAGTTCGCTGCCAACTTTGAATCCAAGATGGCAAAACCCAGGGACCCTCTGTAGGAGCTCTAAACACCACACCTGGGGTGGTGATGGACAGGGGAGTGGTCACTCCCCTTTCCTTTGTCCAGTTTCGTGCCAGAGCAGGTACTGGGGGTACCTGAACTGGTGTAGACTGGATTATGTAAGGAGGGCACCAAATGTGCCCTTCAAAGCATTTCCAGTGGCCTGGGGAAGGAAGCTACCCCTTCCAAACCTATTTCCAAAGGGAGAGGGTGTAACACCCCTCCCCCAAAGGAAATCCTTTGTTCTACCTTCCTGGGCTTGAGCTTCTCAAGCAACAGGAGGGCAGAAACCTGTCTGAGAGGTGGCAGCATCTGGGGCTGCCTGGAAAACCTCAGAAGGCTGGAATGGCAATACTGGGGGTCCTCTAAGGAGCCCCCAGAGTGCATGAAATCATATAACCAATGCTTGCAAAAGCCTTGGGGTATGATTCCAACATGTTTGATACCAAACATACCTTTGTTCGGAGTTACCATTATGTAGCTGGGAATAGGGAGTGACCTATTTCCAGTACACGTGTAAAATGGCATCCCCGCACTCCTGAAGTCTGGGAAAATAGTCCTGGAGGTCGTGGGGGCACCTCTGCTAGTGCAGGGGTGACCTCACACACAGGTACTCTGCACCCTGCCAGGGCTGGAGGGCCTGCTATAGGGATGACTTATAAGTGACCGGGTGCAGTGTAACTGGCAGTGAAAGGGTGCATGCACCTTTTCACGCAGGCTGAAATGGCAGTCCTGCAGAAGCCTTTGCATGGGCACCCTATGGGGGCAAAAGAAATGCTGCAGCTCATAGGGATCTCCTGGAACCCCAATGCTCTGGGTACCCAAGTACCATATAATAGGGACTTATAAGGGGGCACCAGTATGCCAATCTTGGGTGAAATACTGAGTTACCAGTATGCAACAACCATAATTTAAGGGAGAGAGCATAACTGTTGGGGTCCTGATTAGCAGGATCCCAGTAGACACACTCAAACACACTGGCAAACAGGCCAAATGTGGGGGTAACCAAGCTAGAAAGAGGCTACTTTCCTAAAAGGTAAGCATCCACAATAATGATTTACAAGCTTTTATACACCCACTTTTACATGAATGACTCAAATAGTGAATCAAGAAGTCATTAGCTCATAGTACCTATGCTTATGCCAACTTATGTACAATATCACAAATTCAAGTTAAGGTACTTTGGCCGACGATATTTCAATCCCCTAGACAAGTATCAGGATCATCCTAAGCCTTTGTTAAGCTTGAGTTAAAAGGGTTACAGAGTGCTTGTAACCAAAATGGCCAAGATAAATCTGACTCACGTCTCATATGAGTGACAAGGCAATCAGTGGAGATCTGAATCTCTAATCAAGCGCCAATGCCATAAAGTAGTAGTACAGTGGAGTAGTGTCACAGTGTAATAGAGTGTCATAGAGTGGAGTGGCAGAGTGTCGTAGAGTGGAAAGGCATAAATATGAGTGAACTGGAGAAGAGTGAAGTAAAGTAACGTGAACAAGCATAGAGAAAGTTGGGTAGAGTACTGTTGAGCATAGTACATTGTTGTATAGTGGAGTGGCATAGAGGGTTGTGCAGTGGTGTTGAGTCGAGTATCGTAGATTGAAGTGGCATAGAGTGGTGTGGAGTATAGTGGAATGGAGTGGCACATAGGGAGTTGTGTAGGGAGTCACAGAGTGGAGAAAGTGTTAGCGTTTAATGGAATATAGTGTCAGAGTCTAGTATCATGGAGTGTAATGTCAGAGTGAAGTGTCATGGAGTGGAGTTGGGTGGTCTAGAGTGAAGTGGCATAGAGTACAGTGGTGCAAAGTAGATTGGTGTAGAGTGTGGTGGTATAGAGTGCGTTGGTTTTGAGTAAATTGGTGTAGAGTGCATTGACGAAGACTGCACTGGTTTAGCGTACAGTGCAGTAGCGTGGAGTGGTGAAGAGTAGAGGGGAGCAGAGTGGAGTGGCACAGCATAGATTGCAGTGGTTCAGAGTGCTGTGTCATAGAGTGATGCGGTGCATGGTAGAGTGGAGTGGTGCAAGGTAGAGTAGACTGGTGTAGAGTGCAGTGATGCAGAGTAGAGTGGCATAGAGTGTAGTGGCATACAGTACATTGGTGTAGAGTGCAGTAGAGTGGCATATAGTTGAGCGGTGCAGAGTAGAGTGCCGTGGTGCAGAGTAGAGAGGAGTATAGTTCAGTGGCAGAGTGGAGTGTTGCAGAGCAGAGTGTCATAAAGGGGAGTGGTGTAGAGTAGAGTGGCATAGAATGCATTTGTGTAGAGTGCAGTGATGTAGAGTAATGCAGAGTAGAGAAGAGTGGCTTAGAGTACAGTGGTGCAGAGTAGAACATAGTTGCAGAGAGTGCCGTGGCATAGAGTAGATTGCTGCAGAGTACAGTATAGTGGTGAAGAGTAGATTGTTGCAGAGTGGAGCATAGTGATGTAGAGTGTAGTAGCATAGAGCAGTGCAGAGCAGATTGGAGTGGCGCAGGGTACATTGGAGTGGTGCAGGGTAGATTAGACTGGCATAGCAAAGAGTGGAATTGTGTAGATTGCAGTGGCATAGAGGAGATGATTTCGAAGAAGAGTGAAGTGCCTACAGTGGAGTGGTGTAGAGTAGAGTAGATTAGAGTGCCGTGGTGCAGAATAGAGTGCATTGGAACAGAGTACAGTGGCATTGAATGCAGTGGTGCAGAGTAGAGTGGCGTGGAGTTCAGTGGCAGAGTGTAATGTTGCAGATTAGAGGGTCGAAGAGTACAGTGGTGTATTGTAGAGTGGCATAGAGTGCAGTCGCCTAGAGTGCTGTGACGCAGAGTACAGTGGCATTGAAAGCAGTGGAATAGAGTGCTGTGGTGCAGAGTAGATTGGCATAGAGTGCAGTGGCATAGAGTGCATTGGTTTTGAGTAAAGTGGTGAAGAGTGCACTGGCAGAGTGCAGGGGTGTAGTGTACAATGGTTAGAGTAGAATAGCATAGATTGCAGTGGCGTAGTGTAGAGTGATGCAGAGTAGAGTGATGTAGAGTGGAGTGGTACAGCATAGATTGCAGTGGCGTAGAGTAGCACAGAGTGGAGAAAAGTGGTGTAGGGTGCAGTGGCATAGGGTAGATTGTTTCAGAGTAGAGTGAAGCAAAGATAAAGAAAAGATAATATTCTTCAATATGCTTAAGTATGTAACGATAACAACAACATAAATAATAACGCTAGGCATAACGGCCCAAAATGAAATATGGCTTCTCCCTGTTAGCCACACTATAATCAAGCCCTTCATTACCTAGATAAAAAAGCATTAAGCATAAATCTTAGAAAAATATACCCTTCTAATACATAAATTGTTGTGGGAAAGGGTAAAATCTGGGCCCAATTTCGACTTCACTGTTTCACCAACTGGTGTGATCTTAGGCAAATACAAATACTGTGTTTCACAGTCTCCTTTCTAGCCTGCAGGCACCAGGCTGAGTGGGACTCTGTTTCCTCTTTAGATCTTCCTCATTGTTCTGCAGCTCCTCTTAAAGGCCACCTGCAGTGCTCCTCTTCAAGGCGGCAGCAGGTGATGCAGACAGTAATCATCCAAAACTCTTCTCCTCCTTGTGCCCTTTGTTCTTATGAGCACCCTTAATGCTCACAGCTGTGAACAGGACAAACAAAACGGCAGAGGGCGTCCTGACTCACCTTCATTCTGTTACCATCAGATTGGAGGATGGTCCCTACAGGGCTATTATAAGTAGTGCTTTTGTGCGCTAATGGCCCTCTGAATTATAGATGTAAAAGGGCAAATTATTTTGTCCCCTTGTCCCCCCCACCTTCATCCCTCATGTCCCCAACCCTCCAAAATCTGGGGGGATATGTCCCCCGCGTCCCCCACACTTCCTACGCCCATGTGTCCTAGTATTTGCTCGAGCCAAATGGAAGCGCCATGTAAAGCAAAACAGGCAAGTGAAACTGCGTGAAGGCAAGAGGTACGTGAGGGGCTCCTGCTCAACGAGGGTCTGGACAGCAAACAAGGTAGGCGTGGGTGAACTTTAAATGGTATTCCAATTTTTTTGCCCTGAGCTGCAACTTCAGGGCAGAACTTTTTCCAGTCCACAGTTATTACTTTTCAACACCTCCTAAAAATACTGTACTTGGGGAATTTATAACTGATGCTAGGTTTTCCATGATTTCAAGACCTCACATGACTTGGCTGTTGCTGTCGGCAGATGTAAACACAAACATTACACGTTCATTTGGCCTCAAAACAACAAGAAGCCATGTATAAACACAAGTGCCACTCTCATCCCATATTTCAGAAAATATACAAAGCATATTGGCTTGAGTTTGGCCACTTGGAAACTAAACTAGAAAAGTCAATGAAGTGTGAAAGCACTGACACAGGTTGGATTTCTGTTGGATAGTGGAACGAGAGCCCGAACATTCATTGTCTCAAGCATGCTTCGGTCTGGATTGAGGTTTCGTAATCCAGACTACTTGTAAAAGGAGTATCAATGTTTCAGTCTTTTGCTGCATTCAGGGCAGCCCTAAAGCCAAACCTGTTAACGCTTACTTGTACCCTTTAGCTTCCTGTTCCTTCCCAGTAAGATCTTTCCCACCTAATTAAATTGCTGTGCAATCTGATGTGAATATTTATTTTTATTAATCAAGTGGCCAATGGTGATGCTTATCCACCAATTTAGGGGAAACAAAGTATTTTTTAATAAATTATTTGACTACAAAACAACAAAAATTCAATTGTTAGAATTGAAAATATGCAATTTCAAATGTTTCCATGAAAATACCACCAAAAAACGCAAAGTGCCAACTGAGGGTACCTAGTCACGCTGGACCCAGACAAAATCACAAGTGCAGGCCAACCATGCTGGAGCACAGGCCGGGACAGGAACAAGTTTGGCTGCTCAGGATGTAACCTTATGTATTTGGTGTGCAGTCAATGCAGTGTTGCTTTTTGATGCTTTTTCATCGTCCAGCATAGGTTTTGATGAAGCTATGCATAGAGGCTTTGCAGGGCTTTACGTTGCTCTGTGTCAGTTCTGATGAGCGGTGCAGTAAAGTTTTGCATCACTCGGCATCAGTTCTAATAAAGCTGACAGCTGTGCGACGAGGCTTTGTGAGGCATTGCGTTGACCACTGTCAATTCAGAAGAGGGTGGCAGCTGTGAAGCAAGGCTTTGCGGGTCTTCACATCACTCTGTGGTTGTTCCAGTGAAGCTTGCAGCTGTGTGTCAAGGCTTTGCGGTGCTTTTGGATTTGGTGGAACGTTCAAGTAGGTTAGAAGGACGGCTCTATGATGTCAGCCAAGGACATGGGGATGAGAAACTCACTCCTGCAGAGGCAAGCAGGGCTCAGACAGGTCCAGTGCAGGTCCTGTGCAGCAGGTCAGCTCAGCAGTTATGGGGATACATCTGGAGCGTGTTGTGTCCTTGTAGGTTAGAACAGGTGTTCTGTGATCTGACCCCTGGAGTCACACAGGTAGCCTGGGATTAAGGGAACAGTTCCAGTCTTCCTTCTCAGACAGCAGGGCAGGCCTCAGGCAGCAGGGGAGCCGGGCAGCCCTTCTCTACTATTCCCAGGTGCAGGAATGAATTTGAGAGTCCTTTTATACACATGTGCCCACCATAAAGTGCAAGAAACTTTGGGAGTTCCCACCCCCACAGAATTGTCTGAAATTTCCTGCCTCCTTGCCCTTGTCTCAGGATGTCTGGAGTTTCAACAGCCTGATGTGAAGTTCTTTGTGTATGAGCTGAAACAGTTTCTTTGAAGTGCAAGTTGGGCTGTGCACAGCTTTACCCCTGCCCATTCTGCCAACACACAGTCCCTCTATTAAGATGCTGTCTGGGAGAAATGCACAAAGACCAACCTTCAACTACACCTAGTTTTGCAAAGTCGAATTGGCAGGTCAAAACTGCATACAAATCGCAGTGGCAGACCTGAGGCACATTTAAAAAGGCTACTTAAGTGGGTAGCACAACAAGTGCTGCAGGCCTACTAGTAGCATTCAATTTAGGGACCCTGGGTATGTGTAGTAATACTTGACTAGGGACTTACAAGTACATTAAATGCACCAATTTGTTAAGCCAATGTTACTATGTCTAAGGGAGAAAGAAAAAGCCCTGTAGCACTGGTTAGCAGGGATAAAGTGCACAGACTCCTAAAAACCAAAAACAAGTGTATTAGAAAACAGGAGGGGTGAAGGCAAAATGTTCAGGTGTGACCATGCAGAAAGAGCCAAGTCCAACAGGTACAATACAATTCCAGATCACATTTAAATAGATTTTGAGGTCTACCATTAATATTGGCTGGTAAAAAGCAGATACCTCACTGATTTTTTCTTAATCTCTCCTTGAAGTGTTAAAATATATTACCCATCAAAAATATAATAACATTTAAATGCTTTGGATTGCTACATTCAGTTTTTTCACATGGTAGAAATCCACTATGCATACATTTTATAAATTAGAGAAATCTGCAACAGTGGTGATTTCCTCCTATATCTCCTGAAATACTTTAAGGGTTTATAACAATCCTATAAATATCACAAGTGTGTTCCAACCATTGGAGTAATCCCACATGAGTAAATTATTGTCTCCCAAGACCAAGCTTTTCTGAACTGGCCCTCTTAGGTCAATGGGCATAGGGCACATGCATTTCATTGAAAGAGTTTTTATGCAACCACTTAATTTGCTTTGGGAATTGAGGAACTCACTTCATCCTTCCATGAATAAGCCATTAATATTGTGATATTCATTCCTTATGGAGGTTGAATGGTGGAACAAAGTGAGGATCAATGCATGATTGCTTAACACGATCCCTTATACTAACGAACCTTCAATGAAGAGGATCCATATAAAGGCTGAACAGAAATAGGAAAACATTAAAAGAAGCGGTATGCCAAAGATACATGGCTGATGTAATGATCTAAAACAATTTATGTGTATATAATGAGATTCTGATGAGATGAAGGAGAAGAACCATATCAGTACTTGGCCTTCTGTCCACATAGAAGATATTGAATGGGATTCCATGGTCAATTGGATAGCATTTTGTTACAAATGGGGTCTTTGGTTGGCAGTCAGGTTATCCCCTGTCAAAGCACACAATCCAAATGATCCTGTGCCCACCCTCTGGTAGCTTGGCACTGAGCAGTCAGGCTTAACTTGTACTTGTGGACTGTAGAGGAGGAGATGCATGGAAAACGGGGAGGTGTGCGTAGATTTTTCCAGTACACACAGGCAATGCGTTGTCGAGTTTTCACACAGGGCAGGCTTTGTGTCGATTTCCGGTGCGTAGACTAGGATCCTCTTCGGGTTGCAGGGTTTTCGGACACCCTGGGGATGATGCGTTGAAATCCGGTGCTTGCAGGACGAAGTCACAGGAGCTGCGTCGATCCGGTGGGCATTGCATGGAAATTACAACCACACTGCAGGCGCTGCATCGATTCCTTTCAGGAAGTCGGGCTGCGTCGTTCCGGCTCGGCTTTGCATCGATCCCGTGGGCCGTGCATCAAATTTCCAGTTGCTACTCTGGCGCTGCATTGATCTTCTCCATGCGAAGTCAGGCTGCGTCATTTCGGTTCCGCATGCAGTGATTTTCTCACCTCGATGCAGGCTGTGCGTCATTTCTTGCAGGTTGTGCATCGATTTTCACTGCACAGGGAGATCTTCTTGCAGGAATGAAGTCTTTTTGGTCCTGAGACTTCAGGGAATCAGGGATTTTCGCTTCACAGGGAGTTCTTCTTCCAGAAATGAAGGTTTTTTTTGTTCCTGAGACTCAAGGGATCAGGAGGCAAGCTTTATCCAAGCCCTTGGAGAGCACTTCTCAGCACAGCCAGATAGCAGAAAGGCAGCAGTCCTTCTCAGAAAAGCAGTCAGGTGAGTACTTTGGGCAGCCAGGCAGTTTTTCGTGGCAGGTTGCATGTTCTGGTTCAGGATTTCTTCTCCAGTGGTAGAAGTGTCTGAATTGGTAGGGTCAGAGACCCTGCTTAAATACCCAAATGTGCCTTTGAAGTGGGAGAGAGTTCAAAGAGTGGCTTAGAAGTGCACAAGGTCCCCTTTCAGTTCCATCCTTTCTTCTACGGTCCCAAGTAGGCGGTGTGGCAGTCTTTTGTGTGAGGGCCGGCTGCTGTCCTTTGACATGTAAGTGTCAGGCCCTCCAAGCCCAGGAAGACCCATTCAATATGCAGATGTATGCAAGTGTGGCTGAGCATCCTGTGATTGGGGTTGTCTGAGTGAATGCACAAGGGAGCTGTCAAATGAACCTAGCCAGATGTGGATTGTGAGGCACAGAAGGATTTAAGTGCAGAGAAATGCTCACTTTCTAAAAGTGGCATTTCTAAAATAGTAATATTAAATCCAACTTCACCAGTCAGCAGGATTTTGTATTACCATTCTAGTCATACTAAATATGACCTTGTTACTCCTTTCAGATCAGGAGCAAACACTTAAATAGTATAGGAAGGTAGTCCTAATGTTAGCCTATGAAAGGAGCAGGCCTCAGAGCAGTGCAAAACGAATTTAGGACATGTAAACTACACAGGTACATGTCCTGCCTTTTGTCTACACAGCACCCTGGTGTAGGGGGTACCTAGGGCCTACCTTAGGGCTGACTTATATGTAGAAAAATTTGAGTTTTAGTCTTGGCAAGTACGTTTAAATGCCAAGTCAAATTGGCAGTGAAACTGCACACACAGGCATTGCAATGGCAGGCCTGAGACATGGTTAAGGGCTACTTAAGTGGGTGCACAATCAGTACTGCAGGCCCCCTAGTAGCATTTAATCTACAGGCCCTGGGCACATATAGTGCACTTTACAAGGGACTTATAAGTCAATTAAATAAGCCAATTGGGTATGATCCAATATCATCATGTTTTAAGGGAGAGATCATATGCACGTTAGCACTGGTTAGCAGTGGTAAAGTGTGCAGAGTCCTCAAACCAGCAAAAACAGTGTCCAAAAAGTGGAGGGAGGCAGGCAAAAAGTTAGGGGTGACCACCCTAAGGCTGTTAGTTCTAACACATTTCATACAACAGTTCAGTAAATAGGTGGTGTCATTATTATCTAACTTGATGGTCCTCAATTTACAGCCATTGAAAGCATGGACAGAAGGAAGACTGGGCTCGACTTTTCTGGATTCAAAATAGGACGTTGCAAGCAATGTCTTGGTTTCTTCAGCAACAGGTTACTCACTTATGTGAGTGAGCTGTGCTTTTCAAACATCATAACATAACTTTAGTGAATTATTCAGATACAAACTTTTACAAATGAGCGGGAAGATGACAATGTCAGGATTTACTAAATCTGCCCACTATCCATTTAGCTTCATCAGATAAGTGTGGTTTCCCAGAATTTTGTGGGATTGCGCTGTTGCATGCTGTTGGTGCTTGGGTGAGACTTCATCCCCTAGCCTGCCCCTGAACTTTTCTGCACACCTGAGGGCTATTGCAGCCTGCAGAGACGATATCCATAAAAACTGGCTGCACAAGACCAGTGATGCGGGACGCACTATGTACTTGCTATTAGTGCCGAAGTGGCATTTCACCCCCCTGCCTGTCCCTCAACTTTTCTGCACACCTGAGAGCACTTGCAGTCTGCACAGCAGAGAAGATCAATGAAACCCGATGCTCAGATTCATGACACAGAACAAGATGTGTGCTTGCTGTTGGTGCTGGGGTAGAACTTTATCCCCCAGCCTGCCCCTGATCATTTTTGTACACCTGAGGGCTAGGAGATGTGATTCATAAAACTGGCTGCTCAGACCTGTGGCGCTGGACTTGCCCGGGTGAAGAGCAGGCCAGGAGCGGGCTCATCTGCACCCATCCAGATCCAGGCAAGGCGTGGCAGGGCCACCCCTCTGAGATGGTCAATCAAACTGTAGATAAATTCAGTGAGCCTACTCTCTTGTCTCTACCCCCATTTAAAATGGGCAAAACTAATTTAACTGAATGCATCATCTCCCTATAAAAAGCCCCACGCAAACCCATCAGTATCAAATACCATACTGAAACGTGCAATTGGGGTGGTGTCCGATTAAATTGCCCTAAGCGATCGTACGTTATATCTTGGTCAAGGGAGCAGCATTGCCATCAATGAGACTCTAAATAACATTCCCATGGAGGAGAGTATCATTAGGGGCGGGGAGAAGGGTGACAGTATTTCCTCATGACTCTTCTACTCTGCCAGGCCCTACAACTACTGCAACAAGCTCCGGTCCTGCTACGGCACCCATGGAGCCTAATAGCTCACCTTCTCTGACTGAGCCTGTAACCTAATGGAAAAGACAGCATGCTTGTGCATTAAGGGGGAAAGACTAGCCTAGTTTTTTCACGCCAGGAATGGATCTGAGTGCACCCCCAACAGTCAATGTTAATATTGAGGAGACTTGTAATAGGTTTTCATCTATTTTGAAGCCAAACTAAAGCCAATAAATGACTGCCTTGAGGCCATTGAATATTTTATGATAACCGTGCATAGACCCACTCCACATGCAGGCCCAGGCTGTTCTATGAGCATCGTGGCATGTGCCCTTAGTATTCTTAGTGGGGGCCCCGGCAGGTGAAAACCATGCACAAGGTGGGGCAAATTGTTAAGCTGCAGCAATTTCACTTCCTACCTCGCCAACACAGTTGGGGAAGGGTCGCAAGAACTCACCATCAGCTATCTACGGTGTAGAGGACACAAAAACCATGATGGAAGCAGCCGTATGGGCAAAGATTCTAATCCTTTGGTTCTGAACTTACCCCCAGAGGTTTTCCCTTATGTTTTGATATTGGCTGGTGTGCCACCATTGAAAAGCAGTCAGGTTGAGACATGGGCAGTATTACAGAACAAGGTGACTCATTGCCTAACCATGCATAGGGAATCTAACCCAGTAAAAGCCAAGAAAATATAATGGTACGGAGGATGGGTTGGATCGGCCCTTCCAGAAAAAACATAGGGTGACCGTGTCCTCAATTTTAGGCATCCCCACATTGTGGGAAACTTATTGGGGACCCACTTTTTGGGGACAACAGCAAGTTTAAAGATTCTTACTCTGCCCTTGGACTATTTTTACAATCCTCCTGAGCACTTGTTACAACCAACCTCTTCTGGCCCTTGCCCTAAGACTCAGTGGGATTACCCTGCAGTAATATGTTCTGTTCCCTAGCAGATTTAAATGAGATTGATTGACAGTTAGCACCTGGGCTGCCTGAGAGGAATCCATGTGTTGTTAATGATGAACAGAATGTTATGGCAAAGGCTGTGGTTGTGTGTCCTGTTGTCTCAGCGGTCATAACAATTTAACTGGGCCTGTTTGCCCAAGAACTGTTTTTTGTACCATGCTCTCCATCAACTGATCTAATTAATGCCCCCACAATAGCATCTGGGGGCCCTGGTGCACCCCTTGCCTTACTGTCTGTAACAGTTACAAATTATTTGATAAAACTTCTGAGTTGGAACATTGCTGGCTAGAACTTGAGGGTTTTACGTGCTTTAGCTTACCAGCATTACCATCCTGCTCCGGACGAGCTTTTGTCTGACTATCTATCTAGGTTAATTTATTACTTGGGGTCATGCTGTGACAGTAACAACCCAGGGTAGTGATGATCAAGCTGCTAGTTATGGGTTGGGGGGGCTTGACGTTACTGCTTATTAATTTTTACAATAAAGATTTTACCATCTGTGCTCAAACAGAAATTCCCAGGTTTATTTGATTTTATAACCGCTATTGTGGAGCATAAATCTTAATAAGGCCAGCAAGTGTACCTCTGTCTAGCTGTAGAGTTTTATGCCAGTTTACCCCTTAACAGTGCAGGCACTGAGGCCCTCATTACGAGGCTGGCGGTCATCAGACTGCCAGCCTCGCGGTGGCAGTCTTACTGCCGTGGACCCGACGGTAAAGACCGCTGCATTACGAGTTGTGGGGTTTGGCCGAAGCCAAACCACCACAATGCCGTCTGGCCTGCTCACTCTGATTTGTGTAATGTTCTGGAGGGGTCTGACATGTCAGGTTTGCTCACATAGAGCGGAAGGAATTTTTTTATAGTCATTGATTACATCTTCATTTCCCAGAATTTGGTAAATCTGTTGGAACACAGCACAATTATAAACACTAATTTTGAAGATCATAATCTGTATGAAATAACCCTGCAAGCACTCTTTCAGGACATCCCACAAGGCAGACCTGCTTTTAGCAATCTAGCACCAACTACGGATAATCTTAGATTGCATTGGAACTTGCCCAATCCCATATCTTTTTCTTGGTGATAGCCAAGAACATAAATCTATTTATGGGCTGCTTAGCTTATGATACTGATGCAGAATAGGTTGTGGTCTCCTTTGTGATACTTTGTGAAAAGATTAGACAATTATGATCTGCACCCATTAAACAAGCACGTCAGATCCCACGATGGTTTGACCATGAATGCTCATTGGCAAATCATCTCCTGTGAAGAGTTTTAAACATGGCCCCACGAAAAAGCTCTGGTAGAGGTCCAGTGAAAGCACTACAAAACTGTTACTCCCAAGCATAGGAAAGCAGTACTTAGACACCAGTGGGCTGTATTGACAGACACGGCTCGCACTAAAGATAATAAGACTTTCTGGAGGACTGTGTCCCCCATGCGCACCATAGACTAGGGTGGTAATTCCATTAGCTGCCCCATAAATGGGGCAGACTGGGTGTTACACTTCAGGAAAATTCATGCAGCTGAGGACCCCGCTAGGGTGCAGTTTACTGTAAGGGACTCTCAACACTTTATCCGAGACTCCCTGAAAGAAGTTACGGTGGCTGTTAGACTTTTCATCCTTGGCATGGTCTCCTTTAACTCTTTGCCTGTTTCCCAGGTTGTTGATGTGTGCTGGACTCTGATTTTGCTGTTTTTTTTACTCTGAGCACTTTATCACAGCTAATGAGTGCTAAAGTGCAAGTGATCCTTTACAAAATATGTATGTAATTGGCTTATCCATGATTGGCATATTTGATTTATTAGTAAGTCCCTAGTACAGTGCACTAGAGGTGCCCAGGGCCTGTAAATCAAATGCTACTAGTGGGCCTGCAGCACTAGTTGTGCCACCCACATAAGTAGCTCTGTAATCATGTCTCAGACCTGCCACTGCAGTGTCTGTGTGTGCAGTTTTAACTGTAAATTCGACTCGGCAAGTGTACCCACTTGCCAGGCCTAAACCTTCCCTTTTCTTACATGTAAGGCACCCCTAAGGTAGGACCTATGTAGCCCTTAGGACAGGGTGCAGTGTATGGTTAAGGTAGGACATATAATAATGTATTTTATATGTCCTGACAATTAAATATTGGTAAATTCGTTTTTCACTGTTGCAAGGCCTGTCCCTCTCATGGGTTAACATGGGGGCTACCTTTAAATCTGATTAAAGTGTAGATTCCCTTTGCGAGCGGATGGACATGTGGAAAGACTTCTCTCTGCCAGCACCTAGAGTCTCTGGAGAGACTCGTACCCTGCCAAGTGGTGCCCATCCAGTTCCTGGGACCCTGAAAGGAGAAGCTGGCAGCCTAAGAGGAGGAAATCCACGCACAGAATGTCGTGCAGGGAAAAGATCAAGCCAACTTGAATCTGCGGCGTAAAAATCGACGTGCCCCCGGCTTCGCGGCTGAAAACCGACACTCGCCTGCAACGCGACAGAAGAATCGACGCATGGAGCTGGAGAAATATGCGCAGCATCGCTGACGGAGGCAGGTGAGATTGCAACCTGCGCTGCGTGGTTTTCGGACCTTCGTGCAGCTGGATTTCCAACGCAAGTACTGCTGGGCGTGTAAAAACAACGCAAGGCCTGTCCGGACCCGAGAGTGCTGACCGGAGCGACGCATTGCTCTCCCGTGGAGAGAAGAAACGATGCGCCCAACCCGACGAAAAGAGAAACAACACAAGGTCTCGCTCGTGAGTGAAATCAATCAAATAATTTCTTAAGCGCACTACTCATCCGGTAGGGTCTCAAGGCGCTGGGAGGGGATGGTGCCGGTTACTGCTCAAAAAGCCACGTTTTAAGGTGCTTTCTGAAGGTTAGGAGGTCCTGGGTCTTGTGTAAGTTGGTGGGGAGGGAGTTTCAGGTCTTGGCGGCCAAAGTTGGTGCGTTGGATGTGGGAGACTGTAACGAGGGTGAGGTCGGCGGAGCGGAGCTGTTGAGTTGGTATGTGGAAGTTTACTCATTCGTTGAGGTAGGCCAGTCCAGTGTCGTGGAGGGCTTTGTGAGCGTGGATGAGGACTTTGAAAATCGGCGCATCGCAAGCCCTTTGTGATGCACTCTCGCCCGTGCAGGGTTATTTTTGACGCACCCAAGGTACATTTTCACGCTAACAGTGTTAGTGTGTGTTTAAAACTACACGAAGACTCTTTTTGCTTTTTAATTGATAACTTGGCTTGTGTATTGTGGATTTTTGTTGTTTTGGTCTTGTTTTGTTTAGATAAATATTCTCTATTTTTCTAAACCTGTGTTGTGTCATTCTGTAGTGATTTCATTAAGTTACTGTGTGTGATGGCTTTTGATTGCGTAAATCAATTGAAGTGGTGGCAACTCCTTATTAAGGTGGGAATTGATCAGGCATTGGTACATCTATTGGTCTGTCTGTATACTGGCACAAAAGCATGTGTCAGGATCGGTGAGAAGGGGGAAGTGTCAGATGTTTTTTGCATTAAGTGTGGGGTGCGCCAAGAGCGTGCGCTAGCCCCACTCCTATTTATTTTGTATAAAAATGATCTTAGTGCAGAGCTCATTAGGTGCACTCCCGGTGTACCAATGATAAACTGTGCATCCCTTCACGCCCTACACTATGTGGAAGATGCAGTGTTAGTTGCCTGCATTTACCTATTTTAGTCCACTCATTTGTGCAATTTATGGCAAATCTTGATTTGTTCAATAATTTTTCCATATCTTTTATTATGACTTGTGGGGGCAAAACGAGTTAGGCTGTCATCAATCGTGGTGGGTTCAAACACCTTACCTAGTACCAGTACCTTCGTCTACTTGGAGGTTTCCTTCAGTTCTACTGGCAGTGGTCCCCCAACATTGCACAGGATAGGATTACATGTTCTAGGGCAGTGGGCTCTCTCCTTACTCTACCGTCCTCAAAGGGAGGGAGGGCACTTGCACTCATGATGCAGATCTATTCTGCTCAGTGCGTACCTATCACGATGTACGGGACAGGAATCTGGGGTATAGCCAACACATTAATTCTCCAAAGGAAAGAAAATCGTTTTTTGAGAAGGGTTTTATCTGCTTAAGTGTCGACATCACACTTCATTTGCCATAAGGAATTAAACTTAATTAATCTGAGCAACTACGTTTATACCTGCCCACCTCTCCTGTGGTTGTATATTTTACACACGGAAGAGGCGTCCCTAACAAGGAGGATAATTTATGATTTCCTGGCTTGTGTCAAGGGCTCTTCCACACCTTGGCTGGCCTATGTAAAAAGATCTCTGGAAGAGATCGGTTTTACCGGCTTTTTTTCTCTTAAGGCATCCAGTTCTATTCCTGGTAGAAAAAAAGTTCATGGCCTACTATTGGAGCATGCGCAAGCACAGAGAAGGAGGGCAGAAATCCAGAAAGTGACTATGGCGAGTTACTTGCAAGTCACTTACGAGGCCCCCTCACACAAACTATTTATGGAACAGCACCAGGAGCTGGGACTGTGCCCTGTTATTTCCATTCAGGGCCGACATTTTAGACGCTTTTTGACGCAAAATCGGCGCAAACTTACAAAATACAATGGCCCGTATTTATACTTTTTTTGCGCCGCATTTGCGTCGTTTTTTGACGCAAAAACGGCGCAAACTTGCAAAATGCCATTGTACTTTGTAAGTTTGCGCTGACTTTGCGTCAAAAAACGACGCAAATGCGGCGCTAAAAAAGTATAAATATGGGTTATGTTTTCTGATGCGTTTTCAGTCTAAGCTTGCTGCCAGAGTACGCCCATCTAATAACTCTGTCAAACAATGATTCATTTCCTCTTTTTTTGCGGATTCTACAAAATATATAATAAAAAAATACTTATTCTTTTTATGAGACTTAGAAACCTGCAATATTGTGCCCCCCTCCTATCGTGCTAGGACTAGCAGGCGGGAACCTGTCATCATGTAACCCTGTTCTTGCAAGCAAGTGCACATTTTAGAAGCAGAATTCACTTCGAGTAATTTAGTTACTTACCCAGACTGTTTATCTGTGCAGTAGCAAGTCAACGTATCAATTGCAACTCGACCTTTTGCATGATTTTACCTATACGTGTGTACTTTTGTGATTAGATGTTTTGATACAATTTTATATAGTATGATCTATATTTTATGATGCGCTGTATAATTGATTGTGGTTATTTTGTGTATTTATTTGCTTTCTTTTATGGCTGCGCGTCAAAGAGATAAAGGTGTTTGTCTGTCTGTCTGTTTTTATTCAGTTAAGTTTGGCTAAATGTATTAGCAAGCAAACTCTCCATAGAGGAAGTAGACAATCTTGTCAAAGTTATGATGGCAAGATTGTCTCATAAGAAGCGATATGGAGTATTCAGGTTAT
This sequence comes from Pleurodeles waltl, assembly GCF_031143425.1. Taxonomy (NCBI): domain Eukaryota; kingdom Metazoa; phylum Chordata; class Amphibia; order Caudata; family Salamandridae; genus Pleurodeles; species Pleurodeles waltl. The sequence continues at coordinate 801,318,627 of NC_090449.1, read as the reverse complement.
TAAAATATACTCCCTTTAAGAGTATTATAATCCGTATATATGGTTCTTGCTTTGGGGATCGCATAGCAATATAGGATAGTGTACTAACGGTAATTAGCTGCACTCACGGCTAAAAAAAATTGGATGACTTGTGGCATTTACGCAGAATGTGTCAAGGTATCATATCTGCATGAAATCATTCTGAAGGAGCATTCTAAACTGTCGAAATGTTTCGATGTGTAAAACAAACTTGGTGCTGACACTTGTGCTCTGTGTTGAACATGGTTAAAAGGGTATCCATGACTTGCCTACCTTGGTTGAGGCAACGTGTTTAAAGTATACTTAATTGAAGCCATGTCAAAATGTAAAGTGCCACAGGGTGGAGCCCGTGTCTCGGTCATGAAAATAATGCAAATCGGAGCATCATGAAGAGGAAATGAACTAACAACATGTAGATACTGGAAAACGTACTAATTGCATTCGCATAGCAAACAAGTCGAAGAAAGCCAGTACTTCAACATTTAAACCCCTGCCCCGTAAATGTATATACAAAATATGCATTATGCAGATCACTCCATAGCCAGCAAGAGTTTCTTGCTTTTCATACACAAGTTAAAAAGAGTAATCACAAACTGTTATTTTAGAATAAATCACTAAAATACAAGCAAAAACATTTTTGAAATGTTAGGTTCACTTTACACTGTACAATATGTTACAATGGGACAGGTGTGTTTGTCTATGACAAGGTCGTCTACTCTTTTCAAAACTACTGCCTGTTAAACTCTTAATCGATTATTGCAATACAGTTTTATTAAACCTTCCGCTAAAACCAGATTTTCCTATTGAGAACAGTTCGCACGACATCATAAGTAGTCCTCTTTATAGCACGAAATACCACGACTTACCGTTTCTAACACAAGGTAACACCAATACGTATTCAATGGCACTCATCGTATCGACTCCTCAAAAATGAAATGCTGGATCGATTGCATAAATCTAGTAGCACACATAATGGACACTGCACCTGGGACTGAGGGTATGAAGAACATGATCTGTTAGAAATAATTAACTATACAGAAGTCTCACTACTGAGCTCCATAGAATATTTTCATACACAGTTGTATTATTACTCAGACAATGCTGGTCGAAAAGAAAGGATGAAATGGTGAGTCAACCGTGCACCTCACGTGCAGCTCTCGGCAGCGAGCGCTGAGCTCCCTGAGCTACCTCACCAGACGTCCTGTGCCACATGTACTGTAATATCTCAAGCAGTGCCGAGATCACTACACCCACCGACCAGCCCTTCGCGCATGGCGGGTTGCGGTCCGAAGCACCATTTTTTCATGTGGGTAGGAATAGAGAAATGGGATATGATGTCAGAAACTTCAAGCTACTCCTGCGTGGATCATAGCTGTCCAGCACATCCAATAGCATGAACAGCACAAACCATATACCGGATCTTAGAATTACCTTCCTACCAAAAACATCTGAAGGTCATGTCATGTTCTTCCACCAGTATTTCGACTACCGAATATCGTGGGGTCGAAATAGCGTGACAAATATATCGAGGACCAAAATATTGTGACAAGAAGTATGCATAGGTTTTCTATATTTAACAACACATCTATGTACCCTAGTGATGTATATACCATCAAGGTAAGTAGATATGTAGTTATGAATTGTACAACAATACTCACCTATATGCATCTACCTTTGATATTTGGGTCCTTTATACGTTGGTCTCAGGATAATTTTGTCCTCGATAGTTTGTCACACAACCTTGATCTCATATGCAAGTTAAACAAGAGAGTGTACGGTGTCCTTTAAATGCACATATCTCCATTTTTCAGATCTTCACCGTTGCCTGCAGTGCGCCTCAAAGACAATGGCTGCCTTTCAGCCGGGGCAACTACACTACTGTTGCATATAGCTCACGATACAACAGGGTAAGTCACATTAGAAGACGAGAACCACAAGCTGAAGATGACCTGCACGTGTCAAAATAATAACAATGTTCATAATGGCAGGATTTGGGGTTTTCCCTGTAGCAATAACACGCACAATTGTTGCGTCATCTGTGTATCTTTGGCAGAAGAAGAGCAGAGCTACTGTTGATAACAGTAAGAGTTATAGTTAAAATATTTATATTGCGATTACTCATTGAAATACACACTGAAGAGAGTCCAGCAAAGTTAATGCTTAATATGTCAGAATTTTTTTGTAAAGAAACAGCTTTTTCAAAGAAAGATCTCCAAGGAAAGGGATTGTGGGGATTACACTCGTGTTTTAGAAGTTGTTAGAATATTGGTTTGATTTTTTTTCTGCAGAGGCTTGTTTTGTCTGGACTTAGTAATGGAAGCAAAGGGTTGTTGGTTTTGAAAATTAGGGAGGCCGTTATCCTGGGCACAGTATTTATTTCTGGTTTCCAGACACGAGGTCGTCCTCACATGACAAGAGTTTCATTGAGCTCATCATTTTTAGAAGGACATGTTGTCAAGTTACTTGAAAGCCAACCACTTTACAATGGACTTTTCTTTCTGGAATGCAAGTACAAGAAGGATTTATTGGGAATCCTTTTTGACCAAATTGAGTATTTTTAGAAACGTTTCCTAAAAAAAGTTAGCAATGCTAGTTGCTACTGTAGTTTTATTTGTATTTTCTGTGTCGTAAGGTTAATACAAAGTTAGATCATTTTAAAGAATGCACTAGGACAGTCCAAGGCCTCACTGGTCTGTCTTGTTAAGCAGTTGGCCTTCATTGACGAGGAGTACCAGATCTATGTGTATTTTCCTTTAATTAGATTAGATTTTGATTTGATTCAGGCATTTGGTGTTTCTCAAGATTTTCTTCTAGTTCTCTGGTAGCTGCTTTATTGATGTTGAGGTCCTTGGTGTACCGGTGGCGGAGGGGTCTTTCTTGGTTAATTCTTGAGTTAGGGAGAGCTTGTTCATTGTCTACTAGGGTGTGGCTGTAATAATTAGAGATGGCATCTGAAATTGGCGATATTAGAAAGTGATCTCTGCACATCTGAGTTAATTGGCGAGTTGGTAAATTTGCACTGTCTCATAGTGGTTACTTCATAGGCAGGGCTCACAGTTTTATGGCATTTTTTTTATATTTCCATCTGTATTTATCCATTTCTTGCTGATTTTATCTGTATTTATCCATATTTATTTTAGGTGTTGTGAAAAAGGAAGCTGAAATTAGTATATTTCCAAATGTATTTAAACAATAAACATCAAACTGCTGAACTATTTCCTATGTACATTCCACACTTAATGTGGCACATAAAAAGCTATCATCCAATTACTTGTGATACTATAGTATTACTTGATGAAGGGGTGGTGTCTGTCATTTAGCAGCAGATTTTATATTTCAATGCCTGACACCCAGAGATGACAAATCAAAACAACTATGTGAAAACATGAGATTTTAGTACCGTCCTTGTGCATATAGACTTCTGTTTAAGCCTAATTCCTAAAATATTTCTTTTTTAACCACCTTACCTGTAGGTGTGCACAGCTATGGGCCTGGCAGTAATGACTATAAGTATTTGGAATCACTCCAAAAAATAATTTCCTTTTTATCCCCATTTAGAATTTAAAAAAGTAGACTGAAAAATACATGGTTTTCTGTCTGTATTTATCTGCAAAAATCAGAAAAGTAAAACAGAACCCTACTCATGAGTTATGTCTCATTGGTGTGACACTGGATGTAATGTTGTGGTGTAGTCAAGTAGAATGTAAGTGCATACTGGTCGGACCAATCAAGTTGAAGGGTTTATTCATTTATGTATGCATGAGGGTGAATTGTAGGGTCCAGGGTGTAGCCCTTGTTACTCTTCTATGAAACAAGTGCTTCGTTAGAACAGTTATACATTAAAACGTAACCAAGATAAAACTATGCGTCTGCCCTCACCAAACATGTGAAAAAATAAATAGATGTTGTTTGAAAAATATTATGCTGACACCTAAACCTTTGTGGAAGCATGATGCTGCCAACGTAATATGTCACCCAAGCCAATCATTTCACTTAAAATAAATCAGTGTCAGTTATTCCTACATTTCCAAAACCATTCTTAGCACAGGAATTCATAAAATCAAACCTAAAACCCCATGAAAAGATTAATCGGCAGATACTGTAAAAATAACGTAGGGTATTTAATAGATGCAAATAGAACCACATCATGGTATAAGGTTAAAACAACTACAACTCTGTGATTTGTGGAGAAAACATCTTTCAATGGAAGGAATGGAAGGAGCTGCCATTTGTGTATCCACTTTTTCAACATTAAGGCTTCCACCTATGCAAGCTGCTACAACGCATCTGTGGACCTGTACACCAAACCAGCAGGCACATTGTGGGCATATTTAAGTGGCGTTTCAATTAAGTTTGCCGTTCGTCAAATCGGATATTCATCAAAATTTGTTCCTCAGGGTTGAAGGCATTATTTTCTCATTTCATACATGTATTCCTTGCAAGTACACCGGCTCTCTGGACATAAACTAAAACAATGAGATATAGCTTAGAAATTCAAACTCGCCTCTTTTCATGATTTGCTCCTCTTGTTCGGAATGGGAGATGCCCCCTAGTAAGCTGGGGTTGCACTAAACTAACACCTTCAATAGATAAATACCAAAGCAAATTAGATCTAGTTTATGTACATTCACAGCAATCCATTTTCATACATTCCCGATCAGTAAATAGATGAAGAATCCACTTTCTCCTCAGTTTTTATTTTCAAAAGCCATTAAAAAACACTTGAAAATGTAAGGTGGGGTAACTGTAACGTGTACATGTTTCTAACATTGTATTGCTTGGCCACTTTTTCATTTACATATAAATTATTGCTTGCTAGCTCTCATAAATAAATACACAAACAATCATATGTACAGATGCGAGAAAAACACAATGTGAAATGGAAAGCAGAGCGAAAATGACTCTGGTAATTCAACAGAGAGGCTGTCTCATGCATACCAGTCCTGGAAGGAGGGGAGATACATACACATGGAGGTCCCTGAGAAGTTAGTTCGATGCATCAGTGCTGTGTGTATTCATGTTATCGTCATTATTCAAAGCTGCAGCGTTATTGGCAATTCACTCCTTTAGGATAAAACAACAAATTTATCTTGCCTGATATCAGAATACGACATCTGGAAGCTGAAGATCACAAAGTATTGCCAACATATATGCTACAGTGACAAATGCTTGAATATTTTTCTAACTGTTTCAGCATCCATGATGCCATAACATTTTCAAGCAACAGATTAAGGTTTTAAGGTGTCAATATATGAAATGGCCACTAAGGTATTCACATCTATCACTTTATATCCATCTACAAAAGACCATGTAATTATTAAACCTGAAAAGGGGCTTGGCAAACCAATAAATAATGATATCTAGCCAGGTTCTCAGGTTGACCAAGAAAGTTACAATTTTCCACAAACTTGTTTTACTTCTGCTCGTAAAGTCAAAAAAAGACATTTCTGCCATAAAAATACTGTGATTGCAAACCCTCAAGTGAGATTACTTTGCATCTTTTAATGCCATCGCTGTATCTTTCAGTTAAAACAACACAGAAAACAAATCCAGAAATCAATAACTACATTAAACACGAGGGAATTAGGGACAAGTACATATTGAAACCTGTCAGCAGCCCCAGGACACATACAGACAATTTATTTCTCTGTGCCTGCAAATTGGTTTTGGTGCCACACATATGTATTGGTATCATGGCTGTGTTTAGAGCACATGTCCAGTTTTGATTTCACCCATTATGTTACTGCTGTTCATTTTTTCCCAAGATTCCCATGCACTAACCGCATCTCAGGGACGCCGGCTGCTAAACAGAACAGACAATGGAAAGTGCGCAGGGACTGTTATGAAATGGGGTTAAGCGAAGAGCTCATTGATGCTCATAGGCACGCACATAACTGAATGAAGGGCTTCTTGTGCACTTTCAAAAGAAATCACTTCCATTACAGAAGCACACTTCCCATTCAGCATCATGTTGCATCTCAACATGTCCATATATAAGCGGAAGCTGTTATTAAATCATTCGAGGGTGGAGAGCTCCACTGAAGTGCCTCAGGGCTAAGGATGGTCGGTATACAACTTTTACTCCAACAATCCAATTTTTGTCTTTCTGTGTCTCCCTTTTTAATTTAGAATATTCAGCTTTCAGTGCAGGGAATGTTCTAATAGCTTTTAGCCCTTCTGTCTTGGGCTATACTGGTTGTCAAAGGCCCCCTCCCTAGTTATAGGTCGTGACCTGCAGTGGTCAGGGCCCTTAACAACCAGTATAGCCCTCGTAGTGGGCTACAAGGCTATACTACTGAAGGTTTTGAAACTGTCCACTAATATCATAATACGGAGATAATATCGGTCACTATTTTATCTCTGTTTAGTTTAGGATAATTCTTAAGCACAACCGGGCTAGATTGAACAGAATTATTATACCTCAGAAGCCCCTGGGTTATTTTCAGTATCACCCTATGGAAGGATGAAAAACGTGTTGCACACATAGAGCTAGGTAGTCAACAAGATGCTAAGGTCATAGTTGGCTTTTGCAAAGCGATCCGGCTGTGGAGATATTGGCGGAGGGTGACTCAGAAACATGATGGCCAGAAGACACATGGTCACTCACACTTGTAACTGACCTCCACCAGTCACACAGGTGGGTAATAAGGGAGATGTAAAAGATAATGTGGCCAATGTTGTGAAGTGAGTGTACTCAGTTACTCACTTCAGGACAAACAGGAAAATTGTGCCCAATGAAGTGCTCCAAACAGTCAGCCACGCTGGATTGCCCGATGGCACATTAAAGTCTATTAGATTATCTGTGAATGCGCCTGCACACATTGCAGAACCGAGTAGCCTAGGCAATCACCCACTTCGTGAAGTTAGAGACGGAGTTGAGTGCCTTTTGCTGCCTTCCAGTGAATCAGAGAATTATTCATAAAGTTACACGCATTGTACACCGATCCAAAGCAAGCCCCAGGTATTTCCATATAGACGGCTTTATTTTACTTGATTTAGAGTTTTTCGTCAAGAGCTGCTTACGACTTTTCTGTGGCCTCAGAGCGCTGTCAAACAAAGGTACATTTAGGAGTAACTGTTGCAACATCGAAAAACTGCCAGAAACTGGTGCTAGGAATCCAGAGTGCCAGAGGAGTGTGTCAGAAGATATCTGCCAATGAACATGATCCCACATTGTGACAAAGCCTTATAAGGGACGAACATCATAACTGCCTAGATGAAGGAGACATAGACAGTTTTCAGTGTCTGATAGAGAGAACTTGATCAAATTGGCCTGTCAAACCATTCATTTCAGATCTTTTTGATCGGATGGATTTTCAAAAATTTACCAAGGCCTGTTTCGAGGGCAGAACCTCTGCAGCTGAAGCATCCTGGGCATAGATGATCTTTCCAACAAATGAACTGGATAGCATTTCATACCATAATTCAGCCACTTTAGCAAATAGCCAGTGTTTTATTATCCAATGTAATGGTCCTCAATTTACAGACATAAAAAGGATGGACAGAAGGAAGGAAGACTGGTTTGGCCATTTCAGGATTCAAACTGGGACGTCACAAGCAACGTCCTGTTTTTTTTCAGTGCCAAGAGACGCACTTAGGTGAGTGAGATGCGCTTTTGAGGGCATTATAACAAACTTAGTGGACTACTCAAATACTAAGCTGGGGAGAGAAGAGGGGCACTGTTGGAGAATGCTAGTGAGGGACTTCATGGAGAAGGAGGTTATGGGGGCGACAGAAAAGACTGAAGCACCTGGCGCCAACAGCGCTAACGCCGGCCTTGGTTGGATGGCTTGTGGCAATTAGGAAGACTGTGTCCTGGCATCATATCGGCATTAAATTCTTCAGAAGAAACATTTTTAAACTGTAAAAGTAGTTCTATGTATTAAATTAACTTGGAGCTGAAGAGCCTGCTCTGGGTTGCACATGGTTAAAAGGGTATCCGCCTTGGTTGAGGCAACGTATTGAAAGTATAATTAATTGAAGGCATATCAAAATGTAAAGTACCACAAGGGGGAGCTCATATGTCGAATATGAAAATAATGCAACTCAAAGCGTCATGAACAGGAAATGAGCAAACAACATGTAGATGTTGGAAAAAGTATTAATTGTAGTTCGCTTAGCAAACAAATAGAAGAAAGCCAGTGTTTCAACGGTTAAACGCCTGTCACGTAAAATGTATATACAAAATATGCATTAAGCATTTCACTCCATGGCCAGCAAGAGTTTCTAGCTTTTCATTCACAAGTTAAAAACAGTAATCACAAACTGTGTTATCTTAGAATACATTTCTAAAATACAAGCAAAAACATTTCTGAAATGTTAGTTTCACTTTACACTGTACAATATGTTACAAAGGGACAGGTGATTTAGTCTATGACAAGGTCGTCTACTCTTTTCAAAACTACTGCCTGCTACATCTCAATCGATTACTACAATAGTTTTATTATTTAAACCGTCCACTAAAACCACATCAGTAGACAGAATCTACTCACATTAAGGTGATACCATGAAAGACTAAACAATACGGAACAACCCATTTGAAGGTTTTCCCAGTGAGAACGGTTCGCACAATATTAATAATTGGCCTTTACATAGAACGTTATACCACGTTATACCGTTTCTAAGCACTGTAAACACCAGGTGTTACTATTACCGCATTTAATGGCACTCAACGTATCGACGTCTGGAAAATGAAATGCTAGGTCGGCTGAATAAAGTCCAGTAGCACCCGCTATAGCCGTAGCACATGGGGAGAAAAGTATGAGGAAAAGTATATTTTAGAGATAACGAACTATACAGCAGTCTCGTTACTGCGCTTTCAATAAATTAGTTCCATACAGAGTTGTATTATTACTAACGCGAAGTTGGTCAAAGTGCAACATTGAAAGGATGAAAGGGTGAGTCACCCGTGCACCTCACATGCAGATATCAGTAGCGAGCGCTTAGCTCCCTGAGCTACCTCACCTGACGTCATGTGCCACACGCACTGTAATATCTCAAGCAGTGCCGATATCACCACACACACCGATCAGCCCTTCAGGCATAGCGGGTTGCGGTCTGAAGCACCATTTTGTGTTCACTGGGTTAAAATAGTGAAAGGCGAAATTATGTCAGAAACTCAAAGCTACTCCTGCATGGATCACAGCTGTCCACCACACCCGTTAACACGAACAGCACAAACCATATATTGCATCTTAGAATAACCTTCCTACCAAGAACAGCTAAATACCATGTATTGTTGGTATTTCATCAGAATATAGTCTACAGCATATTGTGGAGTCAAAATATCGTGGCAAAAATATTGAGGGCCAAAATATTGTGACGAGAAGTTTACATGTGTGCATAGGTTTACTATATTTAACTCTGCATCTATGTACCTTATGAGGTACATACCGTCAAAGTACGTAGACATCTAGCTAGAAATAGCAGAACTATACTCACCTACATGCACTTATCTTCTCGATATTTTGGGACCCGATATTTTAGCCTCAGGATATTTTTGTCCATGACTTTCTGTCACACAACCCTTCGCCGTTGCCTGCAATGAACCCCAATGACAATGGCTGCCTGTCAGCCATGACAACTACAATTCTGTTGAATATAGCTCACGCTACAACAGGTATGTCACATTAGAAAACGAGAACCACAAGCTGACGACTTGAACCTGTGAAAATGATATCAGGGTTCATATTGCCATGATTTGGGTTTGTTCTGTGACAATAACACCCTTAACTGTTGATGCTTCCCTGTGTTTCTGACACCAAACGATTAGAACTAATATAGATAACAGTAAGAGTTCTAGAAATAGCATTTATATAGCACCTTTCAGAACCCAAGTTGTCTGAGGGTGTGAAACTTGTAGACTCAAAGGAATGTTTTTTTTAATAGAACAGTCCAGTTTGTGATTGGAGCAATCGAGATAAGATATATTTCTTAGCTCTGATGGAAGAATACTGTACAATAGCCCATACAACTGAGGTTAAAAGGAAGTTGTATATACATTTTTATCCCATTTTTCAAAGGATGACATACTGTAACATAGTTGAATTTTCCAAAATTAAGGGCATTAGTATGATCTAGTTGTATGTTCACAATTAGCAATTGCTAAATTGTCTTTCAATTTTTGCAGAATCAGATTAATCACTCTTCTTTATCAGGCGAGATTGAGCCTAAGTATTTTTACCGCTGCTTTCACCTCAGGACCCATGGAGATTCAGCCATCCAAAAGTGTGGCATTTAAATTTGGCATGGCTTATAGTGTAATAACCAATGGATGAAAGAAAATAAGATGCAATACTGAATTCAACGTTCTAAATTAACCAAAAAGGACGAAACCACCTCCATGGTCCGTGCATTTTTCACAAAACTAGCAAGGAATCTTAATTTTTCTAAACCAGCTGATTATGATAACTTTCTCAGTTTTTTAAAGAGCAATGGAGAAAATTAACGCAGGCAGCAAGATCAAGAAGTAATGGATGGTAAAACACATTATAGCATTTCATTTTATAACAGTACAGTAGACGCTGCAATTAGAACCAAGGATTGGGACGCCCATCAACATAATGACATATATTAATTAACCTGCCTTACCCCTAGAATGTAATCTAATGCCATTGTATGAGCCACCAACATTCTGGTGCATTTCCATTTGGGGACAATTTACTTCAATCAGATACAGTGCCACTGCAAATTCTAACCACTGAGACCGAATACAATTTCCATATATTTTTCTTGAAACTATGAATACGTTTTTAGGAAAAGCTTGACACTTCAGAAATATAAATATTATGGTGCCTTCCAGCCTTAATACAATGCATGTGTATTAATTGATGATTCCACACAAGAAGCGAGGTCATCAGAAATGCTCCTAAGAAGGTTTTGACCACATTCTCATTTGATGAAGCTTGATGGATAAAGTTTGCTGAGTCAAGGTTTTCAGGCTCCTTAACATACATGGCGCTGTTATTCTGTGAAGCATAAGTCTGTGCCATGGTAAAAACAGATCATCCTCATGTCTAAATGACAATGAATCTACCATAAAATGTACTATTGCCAAAATTGTCGATATATACTTAATCTGAATTATAAAGTAAGTTAATGTTTAGGCAAATCATCAGTAATGTTACGATTACATGACACCTGTTTCTGTATTCAAGAGTGCGCCCTCTATACTTCAGTAGGGCAGCCTAGAATGAGATTACATCTAGTTAAAATGGTAGATCTACTGGACATTGTAAAGCTTTTGATGTAGTATTCTATACATAATTATGAAGCATTTTCCCAGAGTCAAAACTGAAATTACAAAATCTAATTCTGTAGATTAGGAAGCATATGTTTTCAAAACTGCTTTGGTTTCTCTTTATTAGCTCAAGATGACCATGGATATCCGACAAGGGACCTTTAAGGTCATTTCAGGATACAGAGAAAATAGGGCAACACGTTCAAGTTTTACCTCCCATAGGCCGAGACAGCATATCCAAAACTGCACGAATGCTCTTGCTGTTTCCTATATGGTGGCATCTTCAGAATTCACTAATCACTAAAAGACAGTCGTTTACATCTTCAGATCTGCTAAAGACAGACTACCACTGTAAAGCCGGTACGAACAAAGACCTTTCAACGCATTCTTCACATCTAAGGTAATTTCTCGGCCACAATGTGTCAAGTCTAATACTCTTTTGCAATTAGTTCCTTCTGAAACTCAACCTTGAAATGACACTATCTCCAGATACAAGTATTGTTTGGAATCTGATAAAAGTTGTCTTCTGCTACTCTGCTGTCTTCCAGGTGAAAAGCGAAATTGCTGCATTGGGGACGTTGCCCGGAAGTGCTTCTTTTGACTGCTCCATTTGTAGTAGTGAGCTACTGATAAAACTCAGTATAAGGTTGCTTTATCAAAGCAGCATGCTTGGCATCAACATTCACATCGTTCAAAGTGTCATAGTCTAGAAGATGCTGTTGGTTTTACACTCGAGGTTCTATTCTGTGAGAAAGCTCGAACAGCATTTGCTGGCTGTCAATGACATGCAGGTGATGGATGCATGACTTGACCTCTTGATGGTCCTTCTGCGGGACTTCGCCAACTAAGGAGAGAGAAGAAATAAAGATTACACTGAGAACCATCATTACATTCACAAAGCTGATCATCACCCTCTATTAATAGGTCATTGTTCACAATGAGGACTCATCCCTTGGCCATCCGTTGGAAGATCTGTTAAAGTAATACGTGGAAGAAATGCTGCCACTACGATTTGCACACGAGTAGGCAGACATCTGTAGTCCATAGGGTCACAAAATATTTCTCCTACAAAAGCAAACACCTTCTTACAGGATGGAAGGTGACTCAAAAGGTGGTAAAAAAGCTATGGTCTGGAAAGTACCACACACATAGCATTCAGATACGTTGCACTGATGAGCTTCAAACAGAGAAAACTAGTACATAACTGTTCAACTTATTTGACATGAGGTTTATTTTAAACTCGTTACCAGCTTTCTGTAAAAAATGCCTCAAGGGTCCACGCACATGAATCCTCCTCCGGAAGCCCTTAAGTGGACGAGGCTCCAAATTTTCAAGAGCCAACAGTTCCCACACATAAATGTAAGGGGATGCCTAGGAGTAGAGTGAATAAAGAATGTTCTGTCTGGGTGTTACTTAAATTGAAATGTTGATAAGTCTGGATAACGCTGCAGATTCTCACATACAATACAGTGTTATTTCTAGCTATTCTAACGTGAGGTACAAGCATGCCTGCTAGCAAATTTAGCCCACAAGTCCCTAAAATTATTAGCTAGAATCTAAACTTGAATAGCCCATATTATTAATGTTGCCAAGTAATGTTAACCAATCATATTGTTTAGACCACAAGTTATTTAAGTCTTTAACGGGGAACATATTAACATCTAAGCATTTTAGACCAAATTCATAGCTAATATTCTGATTTTTATTTCCCAACATACACTATCAAATTCAGGACATGGATTGTCTGTACTACTAAGATACCACTGGTGCGATATGTGCGTTAGCACCACCAGTGTTACAGAAGGGGCTGCACAAGCATCTGCGGCCCCTTGTATAGTACTATAGTGCACTGGGGGCGCACACCTATTGCGCCTCTGGGGCACTGTAATACAGACCTAGATATTCTTAAAGAAACAATATGGATTAATTGTGTCATTTAGATCTTTGATCGTCCTTCTCTTCTACTTGAAAAAACAAAATGCATTATTTTTTCAGCAGGTCAGAAATAAGCTTCTAGAGTTAGTGATAAGCCTAAAATACAGCTGTAGTTCTCACACAAAGTGCGGCCTTCCTATGTCAATCCAATATCACACAGGGATTAGTGACGCCTCCATCACTAATATCTTCAGTCTGCACACTGCACTTTGTGAAGTGTTTTTTAAATTGTATTTGTTTTTTTTAATCCGATGCATGTTGCCCAGTCTCCTTACTGCTGTGATGCGGATCACAGCCTCACAAACTTAAACGCTTAACAAAATCGGCAAAAAATGAGGCAATCTGCAAAATTGCAATATTCAGTTAATTTGCTTCAAGCCTGAATAAATATATTCGTGAAAATGTTTTTAAACTTAAACGTTTAACTAAATCGGCAAAAAATAAGGCAATCTGCAAAGCTGCAATAAATAATAAGTTAATTTGTTTCAAGCTTGAATACACATACAACAAACCACCTGCGGGCTTTCCATAGTGAGTTCGGTTTTACATGCCAAGCATGAAAATTAGGCTAGCCCCAGGCACTGAATTAATGAAAATATAAATACGTTCTTAATATTATTAGATTACACGATAGGCACGTTTCTGTAGTTGTTATTTTGGCACCGTAACGACCTCAGGCCTAGTTTGCTTAACAGGTGAGTAATACATCCATTGCCTCCTCGTCAATTTACACAATAGTGCATTTATGCAGGACTTATTCTAACCAAGGCATCCCTTCCAAAGCAACAACTTCTTCCCGTTCCATGAAATAAATCACCATATTACCTAAGTAAGGGAAAGAAGACCTGCTCTCATCCTGTTTAGGTCTTTCCTACAGAGCACATGTATTGTTTACAAATCAGTGGGCTTACAACCTGCCCACAGCATACCATTAGCTGTTTTCTTTTTACAGTCGTTCAATTGATTGCATTGGCTTCCCTTCCTTTCTTGTGTTAGCTCCTCCCTGGAGCATGGACCAAGTAAGTGTTGTTCTTCACCTTTTTACAACGTCTTTTAAAACATTTTTACAAGTGCTCAGGTATCATTCCTCCATGCCACTCCAATCTATGAAACTCCACTCTCCGTCACTCCACTCTTGTCTACGCCAATGCAGTCTATTCAACACTACTGTGTCATTCCTCTCTCTCCTTCCACAGATATATATACCTATATATATACATCTCTATATATAGCTAGATATACACACACACGCTAGAAAAGAAAAATAATTTATGCAGCACTCTAAACCTGAAAGGGTGTAGCCTTGATCTTTATATATTTCTTCAACAAAAATTAATCATCGCACTCCAGGAAGTTCTTTTCTCAGTCCTTAATTATTCCATAAGTTAGTGCTTCCACCACCCAACGCGTTTCAACCTAAACAGGTCTTGATCACAGGTGAACATTGTCGTACCTCACCCCACTTATATAGTCTCAAACCAATTAACTAAGATGTTACATTCTGGGACATGTAGTTCTATACATCAACTTATTTTCCATGACTTACTTATACATCTATTCATGTGTTGTTCTTCATAATACAATCCCTGTGGTGTGTTGTATTCATAACTGTTAAACCTAAATCTATTAACCCTTTCAATACTACTGTGTAAATTAGAACTAAACCTCATATAATTCAATATATTATTAACAAAAAATGCTTTTTAAATATTGGAGACTATCATTTCTACACAATACATTATTGGGGCATAGAACCATGAGGGGGACAGTCAAATCAGCACTTGCTTAGGGAGTATGAACCAATGTACTTTATTATTTGCATCTTGTCCTACCCTAAGCAACCTTATTTTTTGTTTCCTACAGTCAACAATATGTTGAGACAAACCAAAAAACTTTGCAAAGTACAGCAACATGTTTCTAATACAAAAAATGCTCAGGATAATAGGGGGAAACTGTAGGAAAGTACCTTATTTTTGGCATGGTTACCCCACCTGCTAACCAAGACTCCAGTGATTGTACTCTAAATTTGGTTCCTTAGTACTTTGCACACCCCACAATTGGCATTCTGGTGCCCCCATATAAGTCCCTAGTATATGGTACTTAGGTGCCCAGTGCATTGGGGCACCCGGGGGTCCCACATGGGTTGCAGCATGTATTGTGTCACCCATGGGAGCCCATGCAAAATTTGTCTGCAGGCCTACCATTGCAGCCGGCGTGAAAAGGAGGTGCATGCACCCTTTCACTACAGGTCACTGCACCAGGTCACTGTAAGTCACCCATATGGTAGGCCCTCCTAGCCCAGAAGATGGGGTGCAGGTACCTGTGTGTGAGGGCATCCCTGCATGAGCAGAAGTGCTCTTATGAACTCCAGCTCCATTACACTGGACTTCTTAGGCCATTTTTACTTGTGTACTGGACACAGGTCACACTACCTATGTCCAGCTACATAATGGTAACTCAAACATGTCAGAATCCTAGCCCAATACTGTTGCCAGTATTGGTTGTATGATTCCATGCACTCTGGGGGCTCCTTAGAGGACCCCCAGAATTGCTCCTACTAGTCTTCTGGGGTTTTCTGGGCAACCTGCGCTATTGACACCCCTCAGACAGGTTTCTGCACTCCTGCTGCTTGACCAGCTCAGGCAGAGAAAGGCAGAACAAAGGTCTTCTTGTGGGAGAGGGAGCTAACACCCTCTCCATTGGAAATAGGTGTTACATGGCTTGGGAGGGGTAGTTCCCCCAAGCCACGGGATGAGCCACAGGAGGGCACATTTGGTACCCTCCTTGCATAAACTGGTTTGCACCAGTCCAGGGAGCCTCGGTCCCTGGACTGGCATGAAACTGGAAAAAGGAAAGGGGAGTGACAACTCCCCCGTCCATCACCACCCTTGGGGTGGTGCCCAGAGCTCCTCCAGGTGGCCACTCGATTCTGCCATCTTGAATCCAAGGTGGGCAGAGGTCCCTGGGAGCATCTGAGTGGCCAGGTCAGGTAGGTGACGTTACAGCCCCCTCCTGATGGGTGGTCACCCTGCTAGGGGACCAATCCCCCTTCCTGAGCTATTTAGGGTCTCCCTTTTAGGTGGGTCCTCAAATTCAACGTACAAGATTTCAGCAGGACTCCTCTGAATTGTTTACTTTATCTTCTGGCCACTGGGACTGCAACTGGATTCTCCAGGAATGGACAATCTGCAACTACAGTGACGACTTTGCTCTACAACATTGTTTCTCCGGCTCCCTCCAGCAACTGCAACATTTCCCCTGCTGTGCATCTCCTGAGGGTGGTGAGTCTTCAGTCTGCACAGGAAGTAAGAAGGAATCTCCCTTGGAGCGAAAGAGTCACTCCTCTGCATCTGCAGGCACCAACTGCAATGATGACTGGCTGCATAGAGCTGCTCTCCTCTAGGACTACGTGGATCCTGCATCACAGGTGGTGGTCTGGACTAGTCCCCTTGGTCCTCTCTACTAGCTGTCCAACATGGGAGACGGTAAGCCCTTGTCTCCCCTTGCAGGACAGTACCCCTGTGCACTGCGACTCTTGCAACAACCAATGCTTGTTTGATCCTCCTCCAAGAGATTTACAGCCTCCGTGTAGCCCCAGCTACCAGCACTCCTTCCAGCAAAGCACACTCTCCTGCCTGCTGCTCCAGCGACGTTGGACTCCTCTTCAGGTGTGCTGGGTGGGCCTCACACCAACTCCTGTGCCTACTGCCCATGGGTTGCCTGTGGGGGCTGCCTCCTCTTCTTGTGACTCTACCAGCTGCTGAGGGTCATCGCAGACTCCCCTCCTTGGGTTGAGTCCCCTGGACCTTGCTGGTTTTCTTCAGCCTTGCAAACCTTCTTCTCTGTCTCTTACATTTGCCAAGGCTTGTTAGTGGTTTTCCAGCACCACTGATCGACTGCATCTCGACTGCCAATGTGGGATATTACTTGCATTACTTCTGGGACTTCTCTTCAGCTCCTGTGCGGCACTGCTGGCCTTCTTCGTCCACTATTGACCTGGTCCTGCATACACAGAAGGGTGGGCAGGGGCTCCTGCCACGACAGGACACTTCAATACGAACTAGACTTGGTCCCCTTCCTTTACAGGTGCTCTTTTGTCAGGATCCACCTTTGGGTTCTTTCAGTCTAGGTGGGATCTTGCATAATCCTTTTCCTTCTGTTGGTTTTGGGGAAAAACAGGTACTTACCTCTGCTCTCCCGATTGCTGGGGGTCACTCTGGTACTCACCTCTTGGGTTCCTAGTTCCTCCAGCTCCCTTATACTGATTCCACTTCCTTGGGTGGGGGATTGCCTTTCACATTCCACTTTTGTAGTATATGGATTGGCCCTCCCCTTGGGCCCTCACTATTTGTTATTGCTTTTCCCAATGCTTATTGCTTTCTATGTTATTTACTGATTTCTAATGTTTATATATTAGTGTGTTTACTTACCTCCAGTTGGGGAATTGCCTATTCAGTATTCTAGTATTTGTGCTACTACAATAGGGTACCTTTATTTTTGTAACACTGTGCAGTTCTTTCATGTGTGTAAGTGATGTGGGACTATAGTGGTATTGCATAAGCTTTGCATGTTTCCAGGATAAGTCTTGGCTGCTCAACAACAGCTACCTTTAGAGAGCCCTGGCTTCCTAGACATTGCCTACACCTCACTAATAGGGGATATCTGGGCCTGGTTGAAGGTGATAACACCATAGGTGCTCACCGCACACCAGGCCAGCTTCCTACAGAAACAGAAGTCCTGACTATGGCGCTCTGCAATGCCTAATCTCTTGAGTACGAGGTGACTGGTCAATACTTCAGGACAGGTGGATTGAGACAATCAAGGACGAGTATGTCTAAATACCAGATATTTTGCGAAACACCTGCAAAAGTATTCTGCCAAGAAGCAGGCTCTTCAGGAAAGACTTTTTGTGCACAGGGATTACATTTTACCAGCACCAGAAGGTGAAACAAGAATTGACAACACCAATAGGTTTCTCCTATGTGAGATACATTGGCTTTGGTGGAGTGTATAAAGTGGAGTGACATTGTGTGGCATGAGTAGATTGACATTGTGTGATGTAGAGTGGCAATGAGTGGAGTGGCCTTGTGTGGAGTGGAGTAGCATTGTGTAGAGTGAAGTGGCATTGTGAGGAGTGGAGAGACATTGTGAGGAGTAGAGTGGCACTGGGTAGATAAGAGTGATATTGTTAGCAATGAAGTGGCATTGTGGGGCGTGGAGTGATACTGTGTGGATTAGAGGGCCATTGTATGGAGTGGCATTGAGTGGAGTGGCATTGAATGGAGTGGCATTGAGTGGAGTGGCACTGTGTGGCATAAAGTGGAGTAGCATGAGTGGCACTAAGTGGTGTGACATGCTGCAAAGCATGTCAATGCCTAATCAAGTGTAGTAAGTGCTCTATAAATACAATTGAAATTGAGTGGAGCGGCACTGTGTGGAGTGAAGTAGCACTGTGTCGAGTGAAATGGCACTGTGTGGGGTGGAGTTGCATTGTGCGGGGTGGTGTGGCAATGTGTGTGGTGAAGTGGCAGTGTGGAGTGGCACTGTGGAGTGTCTAGGAGTGGAGTGATATGTTGCAAAGTCCTTCAACGCCTCATTAGGGGTAGTAAGTGCTCTATAAATACAATTGCAATTGAGTAGGGTGGCACTGTGTGGAGTGTAAAGGCATTGTGTGGAGTGGAATGGAACTGAAATGGAACTGTGTGGGGTGGAGTGGCATTGTGTGGTGCGGAGTGGCACTGGGCGTCATGGACTGCTGTTGAGTTGCACTTTGTTACATGGTGTGGAGTGGCATTGTGAGAAGTGTAGTGGGATTGTGTGGAATGGCATTGAGTGGAATGGCACTGTGTGGAGTGGCATTGTGTGGAGTGACTGGGGAGTGGAGTTGAAGTGAGTGGGGTGGAAAGGAGTTGAATTATGTGGAGTGGAATTGGGTGGATTGGAATTGGGTGGAGTGGAGTTGCATTGTTGGAGTGGCACTGTGTGGCATGGAAGGGAGTGGAATCCTCACTATAGTTAATGCAATAGCAGCAGGGGCTCCTATCCCCTGATTCTTAGAAGGGTGCCATTGTTGTACTGATATAAAAAAAAAAAAGGGAGATAGGTCCCTACAGAGTAAGTATAGGCCTATAAATTTGATAGCTTGCCTGCAGACTGTTTTCTGTTGAGGTGTTGTGGGGAAAATCCAGGACTGGATGTCTGATTATTACATCCTCAACCAGTTGCAAGCTGGATTTCGCAAGTGTTCCAGTTTTTGCCGCTGTACTGGTGAATGGTCACAATTGGTAAGGGCCATCTCTCCATAGGATTCGTAGATCTAAAGTCAGCTTTCAATTTAGTACCATGGGCTGATCTGTGGAAGGTTCTTTCTGAAATGGCCTTGCCCTCCCACATGTTTTCACTACTTCATGTTTGCATGAGGATATTTATGCACATGTTAGGTGGGGTGACCCTGGCCAGTTGACAGACAAGATAACAGTCTCTATGGTAGTGCACCAAGGTTGCGTGCTGGCGCCCACCTTATTTTCATTATTTATTAATGATATTGTCCCTTTTATGGCCCAGGTAGAGACATATGCTCCATCTCTGCTGCAAACTAAAGTTCTGATACTTTTATTTGTGGATGACACTCTGTTGATCTCCAAGACCCAGAGTGGATTGCAGAAACTCCTAACTTGTTTTGATGATTTGTGTCACCCTTGTGGTCTGGAGATCAACACTAAACTAAACTAATGACATTTAACCCACATAAGTCATTAAAAGGGAATATTGTCCTGGGAGCTACTTTACTTGAGACGGTGGACTTCTTTACTTACCTGGGAATAACAATCTTGGAGGGTACGACATGAAATGCACACATTCTAAAAGCGGCCATTGAACTAAAGCAAATTAAGGGTGCCCTAATTAAAGAACTTTCTGTTTCACACACAAAACCAATTCGACCGGCCCTACAGATTAACGAGGCTAAGACCTTGGGTTCCACCTTTTATGGTGCAGAACTGTGGGGGTTCTCTAGCATCCAAGAATTATCTAAAGTAGAAAACAATTTTGTGAGGAACTTAGTTTCTCTTCCACAGAATACTCAGTTAATCCCGCTTTTTATGGACTTGGGTATTAAAGAGGCTGGCACGCAAAGCAATATTGCGTCCTCTTCTGTATTGAAGGTGTCTCTGGTCTACTCATGAGATAGTCCACTACTTGGGAGCTCTTAAGGCTGTATTAAATGCTGAGTGCTTTACCAGAGTACCATGGCTCAGGAGTGTTAAAACATGTTGCACTCACTTGGGTTGTCTGAGTTATGGGATTGCTGTGACTCTGCTACATTTCCATCTAAGACCAGTTTGAAAAAGCATTACTGGTTAATGGTTGCAGCTGATAAAGAAATCTGAGAGCAGACGTGAGGTGTTTTGGGACCACATTTGATATCTAGGTACAGGAAACTCTATTTCTAGTTTCAAGTAGGTACTTTGCCGTTA
This sequence comes from Pleurodeles waltl, assembly GCF_031143425.1. Taxonomy (NCBI): domain Eukaryota; kingdom Metazoa; phylum Chordata; class Amphibia; order Caudata; family Salamandridae; genus Pleurodeles; species Pleurodeles waltl. The sequence goes on along the minus strand of NC_090449.1, from coordinate 801,297,960 downwards.
AAATCATTCACTTGCAAATGGTTGAGTGGGGGAGCAACTGTGCGTCCAGTTGCAATATCTACAATGAGGATCCATTCCATGTCTTATTTGTTTGTCCGGCTTATGCAGTGCCTTGCAGGAAGTGGTTAGCTCCAGCATGCAGACTTATAGGTGTCTGTAACTACTTTGTTGCTTTACGCATTATAAGGATGCGCACCCTACCAGCTTTAGTCACTTCCGTAGCCAAGTTTCTTGGTGCCATGTGGCTCGTTAGAGTGAAAATCTTAAGTTCATTGGCGAAGCCTGAAGATGTTGGGTAATTTAACTGCTGTATTTTTTTTTATTGTTTTCAAGTTTTGATTACAGAAAGAGTAATATGTGTACAGGCATTATTTATGATTCTTAATGCTCATGTATTATTGTGTGAAATTGCTTTATATGCTAATATTTATTTTTTGTATATTATGGTCCTGGTGGCTGAAATAACATTTTTAGATTGAATTGAGTGGATCGGTGTGCAGTGGCATTATGTGACATGGAGCTGAGTTACACTATGTGAAGTGGAATTAACAGTACTGTGTGGCATGGAGTAGAATTGTGTGTTGTTGTGTGGGTTGCGGTGGCTTTGTATGGAATTGTGTGGAGCAGAGATTAATTGTGTGGAGTGGAGTATAATTGTGTACCATGGAATGCAGTGGAGTTGAATTGTGTGAAGTGGAAATGTGTGGCACCAAGTGGAATTGTGTGGCATTGTCTAGCGTGGAGTGGAATTATGTGGCATTGTGTGGAATAGAGTGAAATTGTATGGCACTGTATAGAGTGGAGTAGATTTGTGTGGCATGGAGTGGAGTGGAAATGAGTAGCATGGAGTGGCATTGTGGAATATTGTGTGTAGTGGAATTATGTGAACTGATTGGAATTGTGTGGTACTGAGTGTCTTGGAGTGGGAATTGTGTGGAATGGATTTGTGTGGCAGTGTGGCATGGTGTGACATGGAGAACTGTATGGCATTGTGTGTAGTGGATTTGTGTGGCATTGTGTGAAGTTTTGTGCCATGGAATGGAGTGGTACTCTGTGGATTGGAGTGGATTGGAGTGGGGTGGCATTGTGTGGCATGGAGTGGAATTGTGTAGCATGAAGCTGAATTACATAGTATTGAATGGAGTGGAATTGTGTGCCATTGAGTGGCGTGGAGTGGAATCGTTTGGCGTTGCCTGGAGTGGAATTGTGTGGCATTCTGTAGCATGGAGTAGAGCAATATTTTAAGGCACTGCGCGGAGTGGAGTGGAATTGTGTGGCATTGTTTGGAGTGGAATTATGTGGCATGGGATACAGCGTAATTAAACTCTGTGGTATTGAGTGGAGTGGAATTGTGCTAACCGGTTATGCGATCCCCAGCTACGGACTCTGTGGTGAAGAGGAACTGAGTGGAGTGGAATTTAGAAGAGTGAAGTGGAACTGTGTGGTATTGTGTGGAGCGAAATTGTGTGGCATTGTGTGGTGTGGAACTGAGACATGGAGAGAAATTGTGTGGCATTATGTGGTGAGGAGTTAAATTGTGTCACATTGAGTGGAGCAGTGTGTCACTGTGTGTACTGGAATTAAGTGGTGATGGAGTGTAACTGTGTGACATGGAGTTGAGTGGAATTGTGTGCCATGAAGTTGAGTTGTGGAGGGGAATTGTATGGAGTGGAGTGCAATTGTGTAGAATGGGATTGTGTGGCATGGAGTGGAGTGAAATTGTGTGGAGTGGAATGAAATTGTGTGGCATGGAGTGGAATTCTGTGGGGTGGAGTGGAATTGTGTGGCAGTGTGTGGAGTGGAGTTGTGTGAGTAGACTGGAATATATTTGTGTGGCATGCACATAACTTTGTTGCTCTCTCTCTCTGCTGTCTAGATTTTACTACCGCTGCCACATTTCACCGCAGCTGATCAGATATTTGTGGTAAGCTTGTTGAGCTGCTCTGGGCAGTCAGATCCGTGGAATTGTTTTCAATGCATTTTTTTTTACTTCACAATAACACTTACAGGTTTGATTTAAAAAAAGGTTCAAATATGCATATAGTATTAGAATGCAAGGAGCCTGTGTGTGTTTTTTCCTTTTACAGATGTTAAATAAGAAGACATGGCAGGTTTACAAATGGATAAAATTATAGCAATGAAATGCAATGTGCCAGGCATATGAGTTGCACACTGCTGATGTTAAGGAAACAGCGCGTCTGCTGACTAATTAAGCACCGTACAGGTTTCACCATAAGGTAGAAAATTAGCACAGTAGTAAGTTTGTGAAGGAAAGAAGCCTAAACCATGACTCCTTAACAACAAGGGTAATTATTCACGAAAGCGGAACTACGCTTTCATGAACAACGACCCGGTTTTCCTCTGCCTTAACCTTGCATGACCAGAATAATGAACATGCGTGGTTAAGGCAGAGGAAAACAGACTCCGAAACGGAGAGGACACGGTCAGGTAAATGGGGCTGGGGTAGGGTTTGGGAGTAGTTTTAGGGGCGGGGTGGGGTAGTTTTAGATTTTAAGGGTAGGGTGGTCAGGGTAGTTTTAGTTTTTTAGGGGTCGGGGTAATTTTAGACTTTAATGGTGGGGGTGGGGATTTGGGGTATTTTTAGTGCCGGGGTAGGGGGTTTGGGTAATTGTAGTTTTTAGGGGCAGGGGAGGGGGGTCGGGGTAGTTTTAGGGACGGGGTAGGGAGTCACTGTAGTTTTGGGGGTGGGGTGTTGGGGTAGTTTTAAGTTTTAGGGATAGGGGGTTGGGGTAGTTTTAGTTTTTAGGGGTGGCTGGGGGTCGGGTAGTTTTAGGGGCGGGTTGAGGGGTTGGGGTAGTTTTAGGGGTGGGGTGGAGGGTTGGGGTAGCTTAAGTTTTAGGGGTGGGGTGTCGGGTAGTTTTAGGGGCGGGTGGGGGTCGGGTAGTTTTAGGGACAGGGTAGGGAGTCACTGTAGTTTTGGGGGATGGGGGGTTGGGGTAGTTTTAGGTTTTAGGGGTGGGGGTCGGGGTAGTTTTAGTTTTTAGGGACGGTTGGGGGTTGGGTAGTTTTAGGGGCGGGTTGAAGGGTTGGGGTAGTTTTAGGGGTGGGGTGGAGAGTTGGGGTAGCTTAAGTTTTAGGAGTGGGGTGTCGGGTAGTTTTAGGTTTTTGGAGCAGGGGTGGGGTGTTGCAGTAGTTTTAGGGGCAGGGTGGGGTTTGGGGTAGTTTTAGGTTTTAGGGGCAGGGTGGGGGATCGGTTTTGTTTTAGGATTTAGGGGTGTGGGTCACATTAGTTTTAGGGGCGAGGGTGGGGGGTTTGGGTATTTTTAGTTTTTAAGGGAAGGGATGGGGTAGTTTTAGGTTTTAGGGGAGGGGTGGGGTGTCGGGTAGTTTTAGGTTTTAGGGGCAGGGTGGGGGGTAGTGGTAGTTTTAGGGGCGGGGTGGGGGTTTGGGTAGTTTTAGGTTTTAGGGGCGGGGTGGGGGATCAGGTAGTTTTAGGTTTTAGGCACGGGGTGGGGGTCGTAGTAGTTTTAGGGGCGGGGTGGGGGTTGGAGTAGTTTTAGGGGTAGGGGTGGGGGTCACGTTAGTTTAGGGTTGGGGTGGGGGGGTTGGGATAGTTTAGGTTTTAGGGGCGGGTGGGAGTTTGCTGTAGTTTTAGGGGTAGGGGTCACAGTAGTTTTAGGGGCAGGGCTGGGTGTCAGGGGGGTCGCATGCTGGAACCATGCATGCCGTTCCACGCATGCCTTTACCAGGCATGCCTTTACAACAAAAAAACGCTGTTAAGGAATTTGTGGTAAAAGCATTAGTGGTAACAACGCGTCGTTGTTCCGACCGCGTTGTTCAGGCATGCGTGGTTCCAGCATGCGTTGTTCTGTTGTATATTCCTTTGTGAATACACAAGACAAGAATGTTTACAAGGCATTTTAAAGACGATAGCTGAAATCTGTAAACTGAATGAGAAAACATGGAAAAGGGGTGGGTGGGATAGCAAAGAAGCACACACAAACAAGAGATTTTTTTAGGGGAAGAAGAAATACTACCTCAATCACAATGCAAGCAGCAGATGGATACTAACCACAATGAGTCAATCTATGCTTGGTCCATGTGCCATAGAATAAACAGGAAGTGACGCTAAGCACAGGCTGGCCAATTAGGAGACAATAAAGCCAATAAATGGTAAGCAGTGTGCAGGCTCAAGGCCCTTTATTGTAAATGATACCCCTCATTGCGGACAGTGCATGCGCTTTCAGCAGACGAGATCCAAAATGGCATCTAACATGTATTTGGTTAGTAATCAAACAGGCCAGTACAGGTTGTGACAGACCTGAAAGACTTCGTTTCATCCAGATAATTTATTTCAAGATGAATTCATTGCTACAAGTTGATTTCATCAGTGGAATGAGACAGTTTTTTAACATTAGTAGTTCTGCAAGACTCATATCTACATATCCCTAAAGCTGAGTCATCTCAGACGTTTTAAAGATTTGAAGTAGGGGTGCTCCCTCATCAAGTGTTACCCTTTTACCCAAACGTTTGTCCAGAGTGTTAATAAATGTTCTAGCTCTATGGCAACTTTTCAACCTCAATGGGAAGCTATTAAGGTTTTTTGTACAGCCTGGGGAGCTTTGACTGAAGTGGAGGATTGGGAAATGAAGTTAATCAAAGAATTTGAATCTTTTAGGTGCAAAATAAAGAACCCATTCCTTTCTGGGATTTACAGTTTCTTTTCGCACTCCTACAGCATCACTGACTTGGGCCATTAGAGGAGATTGCTGAGATGTTTTCATCTTTGAAAGTTTTCTGTCTAGTTGCCATCACTACAGCAAGGAGATTGGGAGTAATGTCTGTGAGAAAAATCAAACCCAAGGACAAAAAATACAAAAGTGATAACTTGCCCTGGTTCTTTTAAAAATTGTTTCCTTAAAATGTGTATGAAAATTTGAAAATCTTCTTCCATAATACCTGTTGGTCATTTCTCCACTAGATAAATATGGATTGCAAAAATGCAACATATTTGTAATGGTTGATTTTATTGAACAACTCGCTAACTTTGCTTAGCATTTTATTGCCTACTTTCAGAGAATTCTGTGATATGTCTGGAGTGACTACAAATGGAAGCAGACAGCTGTTTACTTGCAACAAACCATTATGATCTCAGGTTCGATTTTTATTGAAGGTTACAAAAAGTATCTTTATTGAATCTGAAAGAGTCCCCCTCATGAATGTACTACAGCCACTGGGGCACCAATGACAATGCACAAAGTGTTAGTTCTGCCTTTGGGGATGCTGCCTTCTGTTTTATGGGTGAGCGCAAAGTGCTTTGTCCATTCTGTGATCTCTCTTTGGGCTTCAAACAACGCTGTGTCACGGCAGTCACTTACATTGGTTTGTGGGATTGCCTTTTAAAATCTGCTTGCTTTCATTTGTGAAAGGCATGCATACGTCATGCCTTTTCCGGTGTTTAGCCCACCTACACAGCACCGATAAACTACTAAAAACATGTGAGGCTCGATGTTTTCAGCCTGGGGTCCGGACTACTTTATCTGTTTATTTTCCATGCAGTGCAGTTGCGCTGCATTTTACATAGCGCGATCACGCTGTTTTTTTTCCTTTGCAACGCTAATAGCTCTAACTCGAACAAATGCGAGACCCGTTGCATTGAAAAAGCTTGTTTAACTTGGTGTGGAGGTTGGCTTCAGACCAGTAACCCTTCAGCATCCGCTCTAGGTTCTACATCCTGAGGAGCATCAAACACACAAAGTGCATTGAACAGGGTTGCTTGCACTCCTAGAACACACCCCTACTATCAACACTTTGCATAGGTAATAGTTGGTAGTACTCACCATATTGGTTATTGCGACAGTATCTCAGAGATCGCACGGTGTCAGCAATCATATGCTGAAAGGAAAAAAACAGATCGGAATAAGCACAGAAAATCAAGGGTGGGAGAGTCTCATCTAGCACGCAGTTTTAATATCTAATTTCCCATGCAAATGCAGATGAATACATTTCTTACACATGACATTTGGATACCTTACAGTGTTTCCAAAGGTCTGGATACCACTAAATGCATAAATCATTCTCCAAGTGGACAGCTATTTCGGTTTCGGTGCTGTGTAGAACCTCTCCAACCCTGTCCTCCATCACTTGTCTTATTCATGCAATTTCTTCATAAAAGCTCATGCCTATATCATGAATTCAAAAATATGACCCAATCAAATATATCCTTGGCACACTGCAGGGTGCTTTCACAGCAGATGAGATGACACGGAAACAGGATACTGAGAACTGGAGGAAGAGTGTATCACTTAAACTCTTCATACCCATCACCCCAGTCACATTTCCTTATCCGGCACCTTGACAAATTCATGGCAATGTCCTTCAATGTATTGTCTCACAAGTTGTATTTGAAGTGACAGTGCCACCACAAATACTGCCACTTTAGATGTTTTAATTAAAAAAAGAAAATCAGCTACCTACCTGTGTTCCACTACACCAAATACAGATGTTCACAACCAAAACGTCATCCTTATTGCTTCTACATATGCAGCTCGATGACAGAACAAAGTCCCACGAAAGAGGGCTGCCTGTCACTGCAGAGTACAAGCAGTGATATGGTCCTCTATGAGGACTCAAAATCTTAGTTAGGGTCCACAATAGATATGAAAATATTTCAATTTTATATGGGTATACTTTAAGCAATCTGTCTTATTTTGTTAAATTTTCTGCTGCTACCTTTCAAAATACGTAGGTCTCCATTATCACTTTCCTGAAATTCTGGCTTGAACGCCAAGTGCTGCTTGCTTACGGATCAGAATTCTGAGTTTAGTGGTAATCACAGCATATGTAGATGTTTGTCTGCATGACTTTTAACAGTTAAAAAATGTGTATTAGCTGTGTAGGCAATTGCCAGGTTGTACACCTTGGAAAAGAATAAACATCCCAAAGCTGAGGCCCGAAAGTTTAGATAGTGTAGAAATGTGGTTCAATAAATAGTACACCCAGCACAAATGCCACCCATGATTCTACAAGGCTTAGAATGAGCCACTAAATCTTTCTATAAATTAGCTCATCTACAGCAGAAGGGCAAACTGCCTATATTTATTTTTTATTGGGAAACACCCACATTTAGTTCAAATTAATTCAAATTAAACAGGACCACTGCTGTGATTGTTAAACTTCTTTGAAGGCTGCCTAATTTAGGACGGCAAAGGCAAGTTAAAATAACAGTGCTTTCAGCTTATGAGATCAGATAGATTCCTGTGTGTTAGTCAAACCTCAAGGGCGGGTAACCTTCCCCAGGAATGGACACAATCTCAACCTCTACTTCAGTCTAATTCGGTTTCGGAAGGCCTAGAGATCGCCCATTATCAAGAAGTTTCTGCTGTTCTAGTTCAATCGAGGAACACAATGGGGGCATGGGGGGAGCAAAGGGCTTGCCCGGTTTCCCCCCAGGCTTATCGGATGGCAGTGGGACAGTCCATAGCGAGAGGTGTGGATTGGTTGGGATTTCAGGATGGGGTGGGTACTTTGGGGTGGGTTTATAAGGCAGGGGCAGGGCGTGGGCGGCCTCTTTGGCCATTGGTCACACCCAGTAGGAGGTACTGTGATTTGGGCCCCACCCTCCCATATGGAATTCTATTGCGTGGGCCTCTGGGGCAGGGTTTTTTTCTAAAGCCTTGGGTTATGCAATTGAGGCAGATGTTGCTGCGTAGTTTCATGATGATGTTGTTTATGGGTTTGAATAGCTCTACTAGGACAGGTCTGCTGTGTTGGGGTAGGTTGTTGGGAGGGGGTTTTCTTATGTGTTGTGGGTGAGCTGGGAATTATGCCGCTGGTAGGCAGGTCTGGCTGGGCGGGGGTTTTCACAGAAAGGCTTTTGCGGGAAAGGGGATTGATGCTAAAAGATGAGAGGGCAGGGAGTTTTCACAAGGAACACAAGGGAAGAAAGGCAAGGGTAACTACAGAAGGTGGGCAGCAGGACAGATGGGTAATGGATTGGTCGGGTCAAGGTGGGGGATGGGGCAAGGGGTATTGGTGAGGGGTAAGTTTAGAGGGTGGGGGAGGGGTTAGGAGGACATATTTGTATTAGTGAGGATTTATGTAGTTTTGGGAGGCTTTTATGCCAAGGTTAATGTGTTTTTCCAGACCTGTTCTATTAAAGAGGCCTTTTACCCCTTTAAATGAGAGTTGTGATCTGTACACTGTTTCGCCCGATTACAAATCTAAGATTTAGCAATCCCGTTTACTTGATGAATACCAGGGGCTGTATAATGTCTTAATTCAATTGTTTGTGTTGAGGTTATAACTTCAAAGAGTCTGAACAATGTCACTGTAGTTGGTAGAGCTATCCTCAAATTTTATTTATGTAGTCATCTAATTTACGTTTTATTGGACTATTTTCTGCAAACACTGTTTATAATCTCCCTTGAATTTTTTTTTTTTTTTTTTTTTTTAGGTAAAACACAATGTAAAACAACATAGCGTTTGCATTTCTATAGCACTAGCTGAATTCTTCACCTTGCAGGACACGACATGACAAAATTCAAATACCTCTACAATATAACAAAAGATAAAATGGCAACAGGGCATGCCAGACACTACCTCTAAAGGCTAAAATAATTTATGCCATTATTACATACTGTAACTGAACACATTTTACCGATCTTTGAACATTAAAGAGTTGAGTAACCTGACATATACTGGTATCTGGTCAGGAAAGTAATTGTGGGGTCCTTTAGAAACATCCTCTTCGCTATGACGTATGGTTTGCCCGGGGAAATTACAATCATCTGCTGTGAAATTGCAATTTTTCTGCGACTCAGTTCTATTTTGAAAATTTGTTCCGAGAGCGAACTCAAATTCTCAAACGCCTCCGATGTTCCACTATTTACTTGAATTAAACATATTTAAATTTTCTATTTCAGTATGCAATACAGACAAATAATCTCTGTTCAAATTAGATAAAGTATGTCATTTTCCCTTAACAGCTGTACCGCCTTTGCATTTCCTTCACTAACTGCTGTGGAAAACACAAGGCAAGAGCAAATTAGATGGAACAATGGGTGGCGCTGCTGGGTGCCAGATCAGAGGCTCAATAGTACTGCCTGGACGAAGACAAAAAGAGGACTGTCTGCTCGAGATAGCAGTCGCCTCGCCGTGCAAGGAAATGCGTTTCCCACATCTAGCTTTATAGAGATGAGAGGTGAAATAAATTGCTTGGAGAACGAACGGTTTGCAAGATTTGTAATTTGGTGTGATTGATTATACTTTCGCTCGGGCTCCATGAGCCTAGTCAGCCTGTAAAAGCTCAGGTCCTAATTAATGCATCTCTACGACAACTCTCCCCACTTCAAGGCCGTTGACTGTAACCTACTGTTCAGTTTGCCCTAATCTGACGTATACGATAAAGGAATCTAGAGACAGCACAATAGCCTGCCCATTTCATTGCAGAGTAAGGAAAGACACCATTCAAGGTAGCCACGCTTATAAGAAATGGCCCTTCTCTCCCATATACTATACAGATGTGTTTTTTTATCTGTTTCCAAAGGCCTATCTATGTTTATTAAACACGTGAGATGAAGCTCCGCCCCCAGCATTGATGTTGTTAATACTGGTACACTGCCAAACAACTTCCAGTTGAACACTTATAAATGGTTCTGTAGAATGGAGTAACCAGCACACGGTTTTGGACACCTGCTCACACAGGTTCCTGCTGGGTGATACTGTGCCATCCTTGCTGTAACGATGGCCAGAAGGAAACAGGAATGGTCTCCGGGGTTTAACGTAATGGTTTGGACATACAGGGAAATTGCAGGGGGAAACTGAGGAGAATCAGAGGGCTTGAATGGGGTCAGAGAGTAATTAGAGCCATGATTGACATGCTTTGCATCTGTTCCACCTCCTGTGGTCCGCTGGACAGTATGTGTCTTTGGCATTCTGGGATAGAGTTTTTTTTTTTGGGGGGGGGGGGGGGGGGGGGGGTGAAACCTAGCTCAAAACTGGTCTCTCCTTGGCTAAAGGAATGTCAAGAAATTCATCATTGAAGGGTTGTGTGGATTCTGCTAGTGTCACCCACTTAATTACCGTACCAGTTTTATGCTGCTCATTTGGCATGAATATAGGACACTTGTCAATAACTTTCACTTTAAAGGTCTGCATAAATTTTCCCAAACTCTGAATTATCACATCCGCTTTGCTGGTGCAAGTATAAAGTATCCAGTTGTCCGTCTGGCAAGGTTTGCCTGTAAGCATGCAAAACAGTAAGTAGGTTTATGATCGAGCTGTCTACAAACCACCTTGCATAACAACAGACCTATCATATGCATTTACACCTCGTGTTCTCACAGCTATCACAATGTGAAATGCCATAAGGTGACAACATGTTTCTCTCCATCAAGGAAACCGTGCATAAACATAATAAGGGCCAGGTTACATGGAAGGAAGAGGTCAATGAACGCCTATATCACTTTTACACTTAAACCGGATGGGCATGCTCCATGGTGCTACAGAATTATTAAAAAAAAAAAAAAAAACAGACTCTAGTCTATCATAAACTCAATTCTCATTAGAAAACGCAAGTGAACTAACACAAAAACCACCAAGCCAGCCAATGGTAGGCGCACAGGTTTTCTCAAACTCTGGATTATCGCATCTGCTTTGCTGGTGCAAGTATGAAGAACCCAGTTGTCCCTTTGGCAAAGTTTGCCTGTAATGCCTGTAAGCAAGCAAAACAATAAGTAGGTCCATGATGGAGTTGTCTACAAACCACCTTGCATACCAACAAACCTAATATATGCATTTACACCACGTTATCAAAGCTATCACAGTGTGAAATACCATAAGGTGACAACATGTTTCTCTCCACCAATTATTTAAAAACAAATAAACCAGACTCGAGTCTATCATAAACTCAATTCTCTTTGGAAAACACAAATTAACTAACACAAAAACCACCAAGCCCGCCAATGGTAGGTGCAAAGATTGTATGAACTAGATTACATTACACATGATATAATATTAAAAATCGCATTTGTTAAGAAGCGTTTGCAAAGTCAATAGGTGTGAATTTTAAAGCCCAGCCACAGAACTATTGTCTTTGCCTACCGTTGTGTTTAAATGGACACATTTTATCATAGCTTTGCCGCTGAATATGGCTGATGCGTTTTCAAAGCCAAGCATTATCCATTTTTGCACAGTAAAGAATGTTAAATTATGGGGAAAAAATAAAATCTGTCCGCCTTACTGTACACCGGCACTGGGCCGATATCTTTGAATGGTGAACTAAAAATAAAGAATTTAAAACAACATGCTAAAATGGCCATCAATCAAAGCAGTGTCAATGCGGGACAGTAAGCAGTGAACCTCCTGCAGCCAATGTGCATGAAGTTGTCAGGCTCTTGTAAAAGAAAAAGAAAATGTAAAACACTTGTTAGAAAATTACATATTGGCTTCAAGTCCAATCACTAAAATCTTCAGAGGCAGATGTTAAAACTGTGCACAAGGAAAATGCATTCCCTCACAGTGAGGACAGCCAATGACTGAAGCGGACGGTTCGTGCTGAATGCTGTTGGGAACGGAAACCAAAATGTGAATGACAATTTATCAGACCAGAGGATGAAAATTCGGATCCTTATGCATTCTATATACTGTAGATGAAGGATAATGTGACTATGGGGCCAGACCGAAACATTGATGCAGTAGAAACCTTTTGTAGCAAATAAACTGGAATTATCACCGTTTGTGTGTATTTTTACAGGTGGGGAAACGGTTTAAAGCAAGCAAACAGTCTAATGAATGCCGGAATGGGCAAAAAGAAGGGAGAAGCTGCCGGTCTCTGGTTTACGATCAATACAAACATTATGGGCTGTTAATCAATATACATTTATAGAACATGGTTCAGTTAAACATGAACCATCAAACACTCATATTTACAAGCAATTTCCTTCATTTAATGATAGTTAATGCCCGCTTGTAGAACAAAATAAAACACATAAAAATATAGAAACTACTTACCAACTTTTCAAAGTTTACAAGATTATCCAGAAATGTTTTATTTCCTTCGTGGATGAATGTCACATCTAAAAATAAACAAGAAACACAGGAAATTATGTCTGATGTACTATTGCTGTGAAGAGAAGACAACATCTATCCCATTTTACAGCTTTTGCCTTCATTAAAATGATTCTTAGTTTTGAAATAAGAAAAAGGCATTCGATAAACGGCATGGATTATATGGTCTTTATAAACTGTCATGTAAAAGTAATTATATGGTTATATTTTTTGCACTTATTTACTAGTTTATTTTGCATGTTTATTAAGAACACCTCTACCTATGCAGAATCACTAGTATGCAACCTGCACCAAAGTGTCAGACAGGACATAAATGGGTTGGAGGAGCTTACGCTGAACACAGGGACCACAGAAGATCACATTTGCAGGTAGATGTGCAAATTTGTTAAAATAATTGTACACAATTTTATTGCAAGTCATGGTAAACATGACAAGTAACAAAAATCAGAGTGATACTATGCATGATAAAGATGTGAGCAGTGCACTGTGAGCCTAGGGACTGACGAAACCCACAGGCATCCTGGCACGCAACACTGAGAATTTCAACAAGTGGATCACCAACTGCATCAACATTCTGGTCCCAATGAAATGAAGCAACACAGCAAAAACCAGAACACAAGCCAGGTGGTACACTAAAGACCTCAAAATGACCATGCAACACTGCTAACAACTGGAGTGGAAATAGAGAACTAGCAAGGAGGAAGTGGAAAAAGGTGCCTTCAAAGCCACCCAGAGGAGGTACTATCAGCTCATTAGAGAAGCCAAGTGTGAGGCCCTAGTCAGACAAATAAACACCAGCTACAACAGCAGCAAAGAAATGTTTGAAATCGTCAAAGACTTAACCAGACATACAACTGTCACTGCAAACCTCAACCCATCACAAGATCTGTGGAACGACCTCTCAAATCTATTTTGCACCAAATTGCAACCATATACAACTTCCCACCACAACTGTACCCCTTGGCTCTCTCCAGAGGTCCCCCAGCAAAGAAGGAATTCAACACAATCACCACAAGGGACACCATAGCATACATGAAACCACAGCTATCATGAAGACCATTCACATTGGGGCTCCTGTCCCCACAATGCCTTCAACAAAAGGGAAATCCCTATCCCTACCTGACCAAACTCATCAATTACTGATCAATATCCCTCCTTTGGCAACACAAAAGGACGATGGACGGAGTGCTGAATCTTTTCAAGCACTCACCCCTAGTCTCAGATCTAGGTTTAATCCATTTTTAATTTTCTCACCATGCTACTCCAGTTTGGACCCAGCCATATGCAAATCAGTCTTGACCCTGTTCCCCATGGGAACTGTCCAGCCCGAACTGCCATTCCAGGTCCTACCTGGACCAGAAACAAGCATCCTGGGACCGGTTTCAGGCTATCACCCTTCATCAGCAAGGCTAGCTAGAATCCAGTGGCACAGTGATCAAGGGACCCACGTCTGGGCATATCCTTCCCACTTAGGGCAACTTAAGCAACACAAAAGGATGATGACAGAGTGCTAAATCTTTTCAAACACTCACCCCCAGTCACAGATCTGGGTTTAATCAATCGTTCTTTTGCTCACCATGCCATCCCAGTTTGGATCAAGCCATGTGCAAATCAGTCTTGACCCTGTTCTGCATGGGAACAGTCCAGCCTGAACTGGCAGGCTAGGTCTGCCGATGACATGTTCTTTTCCATGAAGGCAAAATTTCAGGGGTGAAGCCTTACGCTTCAAGGCTACTTGCTGACAAAAATGTATTTACTTGACATGCTTGTTTCAGGTTAATCACAGATTTGCATCAAGCAATAGGACATGCATCTAGTTATCCTGAAACTAGGCATAAGATGCTTACACTGTCTGAAAAAATAGTTGATGTTATTCTGCAGTCCACTGATTGAATTTGATAGCAGCAGGCACAGACATATTACTGCTGAGTAAAATTGATGCCTGTTACTGGAATTGAACCAACATATATCACCTTTGACTTTGTTGCAGAGGAAGCATAACAAGCCGGTCACACTGACAGCCTGATGCAAGTAAACATGTGCTAGTAGTGTACATTCGTAGCCAAACTCTCTCCGAAAAGAAAGATATGACTTTGCCAATGCACTGGTAATGGAGAGAGGTGAAAAAAGAGGGACGCTCAATCCATATATACCTTTAAATGCATGATTTTTTTGTGCTTTGATTTTAGACATGAAAACCACAAATCCCTCCACAAATGAACTGTTCAAGTATTCACAATATTTACAGCAATAAATACAATCTTCAAATACCAACATTAATTCAAACAACGAAATTATACTATAAAGTAATGGCATCAATATTAGCACCAGTAATTTCATCATTCACTTTTGATGGCAATTGTTACATTATGTACAGAGTAATGAGAAGTCCATTTGTGGGAGATTTTTGGTTTCCGTTGCCTTTGACCAGGACCTGCACTCTCCCTTCCATCAAGTGCCTATGGGGTACAACATGTTCTGACTATATGGCCAAAGGGATTTGCTTATTTTTCAAAAGTATTTTCCTTTTGAGATTTTATGATCCAGAATCATGTATAATCAGCATACTAGTAGTTCAATTATACAATTACTTACCCTTTGAAGCCTACACATCATCTTTGTAATGTTAATATCACCAGAACTTTGGATATATGTAGGAGGCTGGCCTGGTTTGTAGTGGGTACCTATGGTACTTACACCTTATACCAGGTCCAGTTATCCCTTAATAGTGTAGTGTAGGCAGTGTCTAGAAGCCAGGCTCTGTAGAGGTAGCTTTGGATGAGAAGCCAAGGCTTATCTAGGAGACATGCAAAGCTCATGCAATACAACTGTAGTCAGACAGTGCTCACACACATGAAAGAAAATATTCAGAGTTACAAAAATAAAGGTACTTTATTTTGGTGACACAAATACCAAAAATACCATAGAGACTATACTCTATAGGAGGTAAGTAATACACAAATTATATAAACTAGTATGCAGAACTAGGCATAAAAACAGTAAGAAAACAGTGCAATTAGTGAAAATCACAATAGTTAGAAATGGGCCTAGGGGAGCACAAACCATATACCAAGAAAGTAGAATGTGAAAGTTGGTCTCCCACCTAGGCAAGTGTAGTGAGTAGAGGGGAGATGGGAGTACTAGAAGCCCCAAAGGTAAGTACTAGAGCCCTCCCCAGAGCCCCGGAAAGCAGGAGTAAATCACAGTAACTTTCCCAGAACACACACAAAAACAAAAATAATTATGCAAGAACCGGAAGAAACTGCAAGACACCAACAGCGGATTCCTGGACCTGAGGACCTGTGGAAGAAGGGACCAAGTCCAAGAAACACAGAAGAGTCCAGGAAGAACACAAGCCCCTGCTAACCCGGATGAAGGTGCAAAAGAAGAACCACCGGTGAAGAACAGTCAGTATTGCACCGAAGAAGATGGAGTGAGGTTCCTGGTTGGTGCAAGTGATCTCCCATGCCAGATGGAGGATTGCCGTCTGTTTTGCGTAGCTGAAGTCTGCCAACAAGCCTTGGCACACGCAAAGCTCGCGGGTAGTGGATAATGGCGCTGCCCGGGCCCAGGAAGGATCAGGTGGACCCTACCCAAAAGGGGGAGTCAGAGGGCCCTCTCAGTAACTCAGAGAGCCCACATGAGACCAGGCAGCATGCACAGGAGTCCCACAGCACGGGGAAGGAAGGTGCAAAAGACGTCCATACAGCACTATGACAAAGGCTACCACGCCGCCAGAGAACCACTCAGGAAGCTGTGCCTCTCAGGATAGAGTGCTTTGGACCGGAGCTGCAAGATGCATGAAGAACCTCGTGGAAGGATGCCAACAAACCTTGGCAGCTGCAAAACATGGGGTGCATGGGGGTACTGTCTTGCGTGGGGAGGCAAGCTCTTACCTCCACCAAAGTTGGACAGTAGGACGTCAGGACCATCGGGATAACTTCAGTCCACCACCCGTGATGCAGGATCCACACAGCTCAGCGGAGAAGGGATCCACACAGCCAGTCGTTGTTGCAGTCAGTTCCTGCTGAAGCAGGGGAGTGACTCCTTCACCCCAAGGGAGATTCCTTCGCTCTTCTGGTGCAGGCTGAAGATGGGCTGTCCTTGGAGGATGCAAGACCGGGAAACAGTTGCAGTTGCTGGCAGGAGCTGAAGATACAATGTTGCAGAATGTGTCTTGCTTCTTTGTTGCAGTTTGTAGAGTTTCTGGAGAGACCAGATGCAGTTTCTTCAGTAAGAAGTCAAAGTGGAGGATGCAGAGGGGTCCTGCTGCAGTCTTGCAATCCAAATCTGAATAACCACCCAAAGGAGAGACCATAAATAGCCCTGAAAGGGAGATTGGTCACCTAACCAGGTAAGCACCTACCAGGGGAGGGCTCTGACATCACCTGCTGGCACTGGTCACTCAGATGCTTCCTGAATTCCCTGCTAACTTGGAATCCAAGATGGCAAAACCCATGGGACCCTCTGGAGGAGCTCTGAGCACCACCCCTGGGGTGTGATGGGCAGGGAAGTGGCCACTCCCCTTTCCTTTGTCCAGTTTCGTGCCAGAGCAGGGACTGGGGTAGACTGGTTTATGCAAGGAGTGCACCAAAAGTGCCCTTCAAAGCATTTCCAGTGGCTTGGCGAGGCTACCCCTCCCAATCCTGTAAAACCTATTTCCTAAAGGAGCAGGTGTAACACCCATCTACCAAAGGAAATCCTTTGTTCTGCCTTCCTGGGCTCGAGCTTTTCAAGCAAGAGGAGGGCAGAAATCTGCCTGTGAGGTGGCAGCAGCTGAGGCTGCCTGGAAAACATCAGAAGGCTCCAATGGCAATACTGTGGGTCCTCTAAGGAGCCCCCAGGGTGCATGGAATCATACAACCAATGCTTACAAAAGCCTTGGGGTATGATTCCAATATGTTTGATACCAAACATGTCTGTGTTCGGAGTTACCATTATGTAGCTGGACATAGGTAGTGACCTATGTCCAGTACACGTGTAAAATGATGTCCCAGCACACACAAAGTCTGGGAAAATGGTCCTGGAGGTCATGGGGGCACCTCTGCGGGTGCAGGGGTGCCCTTACACACAGGTACTTTGCACCATGACCTCAGGGCTGGAAGGCCTGCTCTAGGGGTGACTTATAAGTGACCTGATGCAGTGTAAATGGCACTAAAAGGGTGCTTGCACCTTTTCACACAGGCTGCAATTGCAGTCCTGCAGACGCCTTTGCATGGACTCCCTATGGGTGGCAAAATATATGCTGCAGCCCAAAGGGATCTCCCTGGAACCCTAATGACCTAAGTACCATATACTAGGGACTTATAAGGAGGCACCAGTATGCCAATTGTGGGTGAAATACTGTGTTAAAGATAAGTAAGAACCAAATTTAGAGGAGAGAGGGCATAATCTATGTGGTCCTAGTTAGCAGGATCCCAGTGAACACAGTCAAGCACACTGACATCAGGCAGAAAGCGGGGGTAACCATGCCAAGAAAGAGGGTATTTTCCTACAACATACACCAAATCAAAGACAAGGCACTGCGCTCAATAGTTTTAGTTGCATGCCATGACTGATTTAATTCGAGTCAGTGTTTTTTGCTATAGCAAAGAGCTCAATTTCACAATGGGGGTAAATTTTGAAAAAGCGTTCTTTTGGACTCCACTTTTAATTTTACCCTTCCAAAGAATAGAATCTGTACTTGACCTAACATGCTGAAACTTAGCCAGTTATTCTATCTGATTGCAGATTTGTCAAACAATGTGAAAGCAAACATAAAGTGACTTATCAATGGAACTGCCACTTAAGCATAAAGCCAGAGCTGCGCTCACTCTCTTTAATGTGTGTGTATGTGTGTGTGTGTGTATGTGTTGGATGAAAGTTCAAGGGTGGACAAAGAGTTCCGCTTTAAACAAATGCGTATTGTTAAGTTCTTTTATTTGCTTATAATTGTACATTTTAAACCTGTAATTATGATTTGAGAGTCCTAAGGATGCCATAACATGTTGCATCTAATTTTGTAACGGAATTTCCATCGTTAGTGCTTTGTCTAACCAAAAGCCTAGACTTTTTTATAACCGGCTTGAGGGAGGAAGGAGTGCCCAAGATGCTCGGCCATCCCATGCCCAACTGAGGGTGTGAGGAATTCCCCAGAATAATAAATTCAGTCTACTCTTCATTTAATTTCAGGGCAGAATTGTTCATCCAAATGGCCAAGGCTGGGGAGCAGGGATCCTGCTTATGAGAAAGGGCAAAAACCAAATGCGTATTGCCTGCAAATGAGATTATAGTAATCCCAAATGACATAACGATGTCGGCCAGAGAATGCATATATAAATTGAAAAGCGTAGGACTTAATGAGGAGCCCTGAGGGACTCCACTGTTCAATGAAAAAAAGTCTGAGCTACAGCATCCCTCAAAAACCTAAAAGGTCCTATTACTAAGGAAGTAATGGAGCCAGGTGAGGGCAATAAGAATGTCATGACTGATAGTATCATAAGCGGGACTTAGATCAAGGAGGATGATGGCAACCATTCCTCCTCAATCCAGCAGCATTTTAGCCTTCCCAACTACTGCCAGGAGTGCAGTTTGTGTCCTGAGTTTAGGTCTAAACCCTGTATTGGGTGAGATGGAGAATGTTGTTAGCATCTAGTTATTCTGAGAGATGCTTATTACCATGACTCTCCAGGACTTGCTTAATTCAGGCAGCAGGGAAACAGGCCTGTAATTCCCTGGGTTGAGGGGGTAAAGATTAGTTTTTTTCAGGACAGCCTTTATGGCATGTTTTCAGGCTGTGGGAACAATTCCTTAATCTAAGAGAATGTTCAAGATGCCAAGTAGGGCCAGCAGGATCTGATCAAGAACTTTAGCTAGGATAAACGGAGGGGCAGGATCCTGTGGGGAACCTGACTTAGCTTTATTGAAAATCATTAAGAGATTCTCTAACGTTATGCCAGGAAAAATACAGAGGACTGTGTTAAGGACCAGATTGCCATCACTGTGAACCATGGGGTTAGGTTGTAAATTAGATGGACGGAAAGTAAGGTAAATATCATCAATTGTTTTCTGGAAAAACCTTGCAATATCATTGCAATGGGATGATGATTCAGGGGGGTTAGGCAGCTAGAGGGCGGATTTAAAAGAGTTTGAACAACCCTGAATATTTCTCTAAATATTTCTCTAGGTGCCTTTGGTGCCATTTTTAGTTTTTCATAATAATATGTTCTCTTCGCAGATTTGCTATCACATTGATATTGTCTGAGTATCTTCCTATATTAGTTTTGCCTATTGCTGAGTATTCTTTCCTCCAGGTACTCTCTGCTTTCTGACACAGTTGTCGTAAAGTTCTGAGGTGAGGAGAATACCAAGAGGATGATTTAGGTTTAGTGCTTTGAGATTTTATAGGAATTACTAGTTCCAGGGGTTGATTGACTGTCATGTAACTAGCACCGCCATGTAACTTCTGGCGGAGAAGGGGGTCATAATCCCTAGGGTGGTGTTGCTTGCAGCACAGCCCAGGCAGATTAGGACTGCCAGACTCTCCTATGGAGGAAAACTGGCGGTCTGACCATGGCGCTACTGCCATGGTTGTAATGTGGTGTCGGACTGCCACATTGGCGGTGGTACGACTGCCACTGAGACCCTGGCGGTCTTAAAAACGCCACTGTCTTAATGAAGCCCTAGGGTTTCATCACGGAAAGGCTCTAATGCATGTAACAGCCCATGATAGATGAAACATTAACCTGTAACTCACACACTCAGATAATTCTAAAGGTAATAGGTTTTTATTTTTTAAAAGTCAAAAGCATGTTTATTTCTCTTAAAAGACAAAGTTTGTTTAGTAAATTTAGGAATTAATTAATCAAATAACCACTGAATGGTAATGCCCAGCAAGTGCTACTTATACCACAAATGTCAAACTGGTATAAGTAGTTCATACAGTACTTTTTTCATGTTGCGGATGTCCTTGTCCCGTTTTAAATGTAACAATTCTGGTTCCACAAACCAATTAAAAACTGCACTGGGTGAATTACTGGCACACATCATGTGATAACATAGGACTCCTGTAATGTTTGCTTTTGTAACATCCTTTTCTGTTCTAAGTGTTCGAGTTTTCTTGAAAAGGGGGAAGGAGGCGACTAAACAATGTGTTCGTGGCCGCCCTGGAAAAGACATAAAAAATGGAAAACAAAAACTTTATAGGCGCACTAATGAAAATAAGCCATTTTACACACTCACGGCTCAAGTGATCTATTCTTCATGCTGCACATATTTAACCAACAAAACACATTGTGCGTTAAGAGCAGCTCTGCAAGCTGCGAGTTACCATCCGATGCTCTTGGATGAATGAATTACACGGTCCAGGCAGACAGGCGTTTCCAACATTACCTTTCAGAAGCAGCGGCATAAATGGTATTTTTGGCGGCTTCATTTTTTTGAACATGTCCCGGTAAGCTTTATGGTTCAGGGAAGGGTCCTGAAAAACAATTTGGTGATGGGGAAAGAGAGAATGATCAATTGATGGATGACCTGGAAATATAGGAATCCCTAATCCATCACTAGCCTGTTCTGAATTAATGATTTATGTGCTGTCTCTTTCAGTAAGATGTTGGGGAAGGGTTTATGACTTGAACACAACGGCGCCTGGTAGTGAAGTGTGGCTGCACTAATCTGAATATGATTAGACATTTATCTTCCCTGCACACACATTTTATCTTTTGGAAGCCCTTGAAATAAGAATTACTAAAGGACAACAGAATAAACTGTGTTTTACTGCTGTACTGCGTGTCTAGACTGATATAGAAATGGGGAGTAGGTAGAATTTGCGATTTTGTTTCTTCCGCAAAACACAGTTTTCACAAAATGACATGAATACATTTGATCAGAATATCAAATAACCTTTCTCCACAAGATTACCTCACACAGAAAAGTCAAAGGAGAAAGTAGCAGGGTACTTCTGTGATTAAAAACAATTTTACTCAAGCAGAAAATGTCTCTCAGCAAAACATTTTTGCTCAAACAGCCTCTGCAGGAAAATGTCAAGCAAAATAGGCACAATTCTTTCACACTTTTATGCAATATGAAATTCCCTAATTATGACAGTATAATAAAATAAAATAAATCACAAAGGCCTAAAGAGCAGTCCATTCTATATAGATTGTGTAGATTTAAGGAGGTGTTACCTTCCCTGAAGTCCACGATAAACATGTACCATAATCAACTGCCTTCCGCTGGAATGAGTATATTATTATTTTGCAAACGCTTTGGCATATTTTTTTGGGTCTGAAGGCATGGTTCATAGGGTACATGCTTGTCACAATAGCAAAGATAAAGACTATATTTGACATGAGATACTATATTAAAATATATCATCAGCACATGCGTGCTGCAAAAAATAAATGACATGACATTTCCTGCCAAGCTTTCATTGTATGCAAACAAGTATAAACTGTACATGCGTGGATTGTCCTAAAAATGCAAATCCAATGAGGATCTTTCAGAACACATCCAGTGAAAGATAAAGCTCGCTGTCCCCGCAAAGCCTAATATTATTATGTTCCAAGACAGCTGCTGCAGGTTATTCTAGGACCAATGCTTTATGTTTTGATGACTATGGGGGTCATTCTGACCCTGGCGGCCGGTGGCCGCCAGGGCCACCGACCACGGGAGCACCGCCAACAGGCTGGCGGTGCTCCCACGAGCATTCTGACCGCGGCGGTTCAGCCGCGGTCAGAAGCGGCAAGTCGGCGGGCTCCCGCCGACTTACCGCTGCTCGGGGGAATCCTTCAAGGCGGCGGAGCGCGCTCCGCCGCCATGAGGATTCTGACAGCCCCTACCGCCATCCTGTTCATGGCGGGAAACCCGCCATGAACAGGATGGCGGTAGGGGGTGCCGCGGGGCCCCTGGGGGCCCCTGCCGTGCCCATGCCAATGGCATGGGCACGGCAGGGGCCCCCGTAAGAGGGCCCCGCTAAGTATTTCAGTGTCTGCCTTGCAGACACTGAAATACGCGACGGGTGCAACTGCACCCGTCGCACCCCTGCAACTACGCCGGCTCAATTCTGAGCCGGCGTCCTCGTTGCAGGGGCATTTCCTCTGGGCCGGCGGGCGCTCTTTTGGAGAGCGCCCGCCGGCCCAGAGGAAATGTCTGAATGGCCGCCGTGGTCTTTTGACCGCGGTGCGGTCATTTGGCGGCGGTACTATGGCGGACGGCCTCCGCCGTCCGCCATAGTCAGAATCACCCCCTATGTCTCTTGTCAGCCGACTAATGTGAAAATGCAATATGTTCAGATTAGGATTAAGGGAGCCCACTCCATGAACCTGTTAAACAGAAACAAGACAAGCATGGGACTGACGACTGCGAACACCGGAACTTTTAATGGCAGAAGCACTTACTGTCAAGCTCTCCAGTTCGGAAAAAAGCTTCCTAAACTTCCCGGGGATTTTCTGCAAAGGGAAGAAATGAGATATTATTAAAAAAAAGCACTCCAATTGACTTGCCAGGTGGAAGTAAGCGGAATATATTTGTTAATACAATAAAGTACAATATTTGTATCTGGTTCTATTACGTTTTCTTCAGAGATCCATTCTGGTTTGAAAGAAGTGATAAATGGAACTGAAGATGCGAGCAGAGGCACTAAAGTCCGATTTAGACTCCGATTACCATGTGTTGAGTAGAGGGCGAGGTATCTATTGCACCTGGTAAATACAGATGCCCCAGCACACATTATTTATTGGATTAGGAAAATACCTCATAGTCGAGGTTCCTTTCTCAAAAATCTGACATGACAACTGAAATTAGAATTTCCCCACAGAATTCGGCATTTATCGGATCATACCACACATTTTGCCCGTGTCAAGATCCACAGGCTTGAGCAGCTACATATGCCAGGGAACAATTGTATGGGGTTTGCAATTACTGTGCTATTCAGAATTCCGACCTGCTTGCAAACTTCAGCTTTGTGCCTGGATGGTCAGTACACAGTGGTGTTGCTTATCAATTGATAAATACTTTGACCCACACTTTCAATTTACAATATGATAATTTTGAATAGAGGTGTGTGAAATGTGTATATTTCGCATTCAAGTAATTGCGTCAAATTCCAGCAGAATTCTGTGACATTGAAAATAATTATGCAAATTGCAAATCTGTCACTTCATGCCTTATTTTAACACAAAATGCATTGTTGCACCAATTTTTGGCGTGAGGACGCATTTAAATAAGAGCACCATGAACAACTAACAATCATGCTCACTTGTTTCTGTGCATATAACCACAAATTATGCCATTTGTGTAACTTTATACCATGAAGAGTGCATAATTATGCAAAGGGGCATCATGGGATAGTTTTAGGAATTTCACACAAACGTAACATGAAATTCCTGAAATTTCACCAGCATAATTTACATTTCACCCATGCCTAATTTTGAACATGTTTACTGAATTGTGGTACCTTCTTCACATTTTAACAGGGGTTTCAAGTCTACTTTTTTTCACAGTAAACTTGATGTGCTGACCAAGGCCTTAAGTGATTCTGAGGTCCAATAGCCTGCGCCCTGCAAAGATCGACTTGGAAGAAATGACCGGGTACAGTAACACTTTTAATGTCTCTGTTTAATACCTGGATATGCAACCTCTGTAATAATAGTTTTCTATTATCTAACTAATTTGTACTTGTGGTATTGACCTTGGAAAGATCAAAGCATGACTATCTCCAAGATATCCTCTCATATTGTTTACAGGTTATATACAAATCAGTCACAAGTCAGTGCAAATTAAATTTTTTGCACTTGTCGAGCACTTCAGCTTCAGTGCAAAATATTTACCAGCACTAGCACAATTTCTGTATTAAGTTAACTTTGATGCACAACTGTACCTACACCAATGCAATTTACATAACCTATCCCTATCCCCATTGCAGCATCACATAAACCATCACATACGCATTATGCATATATTGTGATTTAAAAAAAAAATACTTTCTATAGACTATTGCTAAATCTCGTCATTATTTATTTATGGAATAATTCACCACTGACCCTTGACAAAATCTCAAGCGCTCAAAACAACAGAGCTCCATTTCTTTAAATGTGGTTTCCTACTGTATAATTCTGGTACCTTAAAGCTTTTTCGTATGATGTCCCAGTCTTAGAAATGTGGGTGGTAGTGAAGAAACAAAAACAACAGTTGGTAGGTAATGTGCTTTTGTGATTTTCAATATCAAGTGTGCGAGTCTATTTAATTTAGTGTTTCTCTCATAACACATCAATCTTTCAACTAAACAATTTATTTCTATGTTGATGAAAATCAAAGATACCCTTCACTTGTGGTCTTCAATCTGAAATACACCATAACTGCTTTCACTCTTGTTAAATAAATCAAACCCTCCTTTTAGCAACCAGCCTGAGGAAACAATTTCATATATTGCTTCTTTGCAGAGATTTACTTCATCTTTCAAAGGCATATTTTGTGTTATCTTAAAAAGTGCCCAACAGGGGAACATTTTGTTTGCAATTTGGTTACAGTAGAAAACTGACCCTGACATTACGTTGATGCTGCTGAAGAAACTAAACATTACATTGATGCTGTTGAAGAAACTATACAACACTGAACTTTTAACTTTAACTTAAATAACGAATATTTGCTGTTTCACCACACCTGGCCGAATCATATAAAATTCTGATATTTTCATCTGATAAATATCGCAGGGACAATAAAACAGTACATGGGTGGTATTGCTATCACGGGCGTTATTTAAGTCATCATTAATTCATTCTTTCAAAAGTATATTGCACTTGGAGATGCCTTCCGTTTGACCAACATAACAGGTATCAATTTAGTGCAGTATATTATAAAATCAGACCACATAAGACCCTTCTTTGGATGTAATGGTTTCTACCCAAGAAATAGCATATGCTGATTTCATCTGATGAAGTCGTCTTTACATTTTTATAACTCTGCAGCGAGAGGGGTCATTCTTAAAGAAATTTAACTATATGAGGCACTATTAAGGAAATATGCCCATAAGGAAATACCTTTTGCCCATGTCGCCTTAACAGCACTAGTTTCACTCACCTACATGCACAAAAGGAGCGTTTGGTGTTCTGCTTTTTAGATCTGTGTTAGCTAGACTTTTATTGCATTACTAAAATGATATTGTATAATATGATTATTTAAGCGCCTTCAGCAACCCGTTTTCATCCACTCGTCTTTTGCAGTCTCATTCACATTTTAATTCAGCCCACTACAGTATACAGCATGGGGCAC
This sequence comes from Pleurodeles waltl, assembly GCF_031143425.1. Classification (NCBI taxonomy): domain Eukaryota; kingdom Metazoa; phylum Chordata; class Amphibia; order Caudata; family Salamandridae; genus Pleurodeles; species Pleurodeles waltl. The sequence continues at coordinate 801,272,682 of NC_090449.1, read as the reverse complement.
CTGATTATCCCACCTCAACCATTGGCTAACTTCACTGCGAGTGATGACAGTCTACTCTTTCACGAGGAGTATATACATACAAAGTAGTTCACTTCAGTGTAATGATCTCTTATGGCAATATGTGCTTTTTGAAAAAATGGCTTTTGCTTTTAGGCAACCTTTTTATGGCAAGGGCTGTGCAGCTCTCCCACCAATAGAGTTTTATAAAGACCATGACAAAACTAAACAAGCAAGCAAGCATTGGCAAACCTAAAAGGCTAGCAGCTAACACCAGAAAAAGCTTCAGCAATGCTTGTTTTTTATTTGCACCATGCACTGAATTAGAACGCTCCCAAAGTTATTTTGATCTTAAAGGCATTGCACACATCCTTAATCTAATGCGTAGTACACTAGAAAATACAGCCAAAAATTACCTATTTTCACATATGCATCATATGCACATCTTACCATGGTATGAACCCGCTCTTTCTGTATGGTGTACTTTATAGAATCACACAGTGCCTATTCTAGGCAGCTTTTACGCTGGGGTTTGTCAAGAGGGTAATGTTGCAAATACGGAGGCCCTGCACTGGTTTCAAGAGAAAGAGATCACCCAAAAACGTGTTCAGTTGTCGGAGTTCGTGAATAATTTGCAGGTAGTGTCCAAACATTGAAATATTTGCACATTTATTGCTAGCAAGGGCAAGAGTACGTTTTTTTTCCAAGATGTCCATTGGTAGGTAGCACTGCCAATAAATGATGGGGATATGGGAGAAGAGGGTTTTCCTTGGGAAAATATTATATATTTTTCATAAAAATATAAGCCTTAAGCTTGTCTGGTTAGTCGGTGGGTGCATTTGCCAGAGAGTCTGAGAGCAACAGTTCATTTTTTTCTCAATGGCATCCCCCGCCAGATACAGTAACTACTTTTTACAAATTGTCTATAAGGGTTTTGTATATTAGAATATTTAAGAAGGCATCAGTAGTGTCTTATGCTCCCTTACATTCTGATTATTCCAGGGGATCTAGCTGGATATTGATTGAACTAAAGTCATGCTACCTATGCCTTATCACAGAGTGAAGCGCTACAAGGTTAACTCTCCAATCCTTGCTGTGCGAAAGTGAAATGAAGTCCAGGACAACACCACAAAAGTTTACTATTTACAAACCCAAAGCACTGCAACATGACACGCAAATGTCTTAGTGCACCTTACCCATCTCCTTTTGGAGATTGACCACTGATCAGACAATCACGAGAAGGCCCGCCAAGAGGTTCCTGAATAACTCATACTATGACAGATGTTTCTCACAGATAGACTTATTGAGAACTACATAACATTTAAAAGGCCAAAGCTATAATCTTTTTGAACCTGACAGAAAATCCTAGTAAAATTGCTATTCATCAATTGGATGAAAGATTTTCAACAAGTTTCCTACCATCACTTCTGCTCAAAAAAGTGAAACCTTATGCAAATCGTCTGTGAAAGTTTGAAACCCTAACAACAGGAGTGTTGTACATAGTGATGAGTTGTCACATAATGCCATACACAGATTAAGTTGTATTAGAAGAAAATCGCAAATTATGCATGAGGTAGCTTAATAAGTATTTAGACAAGTATTAAGTCAATTTACACTGAGAACCACACAAAAGCTAGGTGATCAATTCAAAGATTACAAATTTAGAAATTCTTAGTGTAGTGGCCATGAATGAGGAAAATTAGTTTCGACATTGTGAAGAAGGATGGGATATTGGATGGATTGGGCACTCAAGATTATTACATTTAGCTTTCAGGTCTCACCTTATTTAGAAAACGTGTTCCACAATATAACACAAAGAGGTTTGAAAGATGTGAAATACAATGAGCCTCGGGAGTGTTTAGTGCTAGATGCCTTGCCATAATGATTAAAGAGTGGTGTGCCATGCAATTAGACTTAACAAGTGGTCAGAAGCAGTGCCAAAATTGGCTTTGAGTATATTAACAGTGAGCCAAATTTGGTGCACAGAGCCATAAGAAAAGGCAATAATTTGTGCTTTGTTTTAGAGGAGTAGAGCATTAGCGAATGGTGTACTTTCTGGTATCTGATGGCACTAGGACATGCCTAGATTTCAAATAAGAGTATCAAGAAGAAAAGAAGAAGGAAATAAAAATCTTTGTGCCATCATCCTGCAGATAATAGGAGAAAATAAAAGATTAGGGGAAATCACATACAAATGTAGGGTACAGGTTTAAAAGAATAAAAGCTATGATATAAACCTAGGGAACTCTGAATAATAAAACCACTGGTAACTTTGAGAGCTTCAGTAAACTGTGAAGGAGTGCCTAGCGAGGTAATTGGAGAACTATATTATCTTCCCTATTTTTGATGCCCAGGCAGCTATGGTTGCTAGCACGGCAAAGTCACTGACAGTCGGTGGTGGAAGGATCTACAAGAATATGAATGGAGAAGAGGTGAATGTGATGAACAGAGTTTAAAACGTTGGAGACATTGACTGTGCACTCTTTTAGTGCTGTTGACAGTTGTCACTTTTCAATGAGTGTAGTATTTTAAAAAGGAAAATTTCAAGGTGAAATTTTGGAGAAAAAAAACATTCTAGAGATGTGGAAAAAGAGGAGGTTCAGATACTGAATGTTAATTGTATGGGGAGGAGGGATCAGCTTCCTATTTTTTGTTTTACCCAGAATTAGAATGACCACTAATTTAAAACATTTGGGATAGGAGCCAGAGAAGATGAAGACTTGTGGTTTGAAACGTTGAGAGTTGTGAAAGGGCCAGACAGAGATTATCAGAAAGTGGATTAACAATTTAAGAGGGAGTACTTATGCCAAGTAAATAAACATTTTCTGATTCGGACACAACAGAATCATTCAGTAACCTGTGGTAGCTACAGCACAAGCAGCAGGCAGCTCACCAGAAGAATGTGTTGTGTTTTCAAGGAGTACCAACCAAGATTAAGTTTAAAAGCAAACCTCAATAACAATACTAAGCCAATGAGAAAAACGTGAAAAATTCAATAAACAAAAGACAAAAATGTATAAAAACATAAATGGGACAGCGAAATAGATTTTTAAAGTTTACAAAAAAATAATAAGAAATAACTAGGGGAACAATGAAGGAGTAAAAGTCATAATAAAGCAGTGTGCATTATATAAAAAGTAACCAGAGTCCGCTCTTGTACCACCAAATGAACAGGTCTACCTGTTGTGAAAGTTGGGTTCTTTATTCTCTAACAGTCAGTCAGAATGTTCTTTTTTAGTTGGAGGAGAGGACATGCTATTCATTGCCTGTGCACTGGCATGTGAGGTCAGATTTCCTACGCACAATGCTGATAGCTTTCCCACAGAAATCCACCTCCTTTACTTCACTTAATTTTCAGCTTACTGCAAACCTTCCAGAATTCCTTGTTGAAGGCTGCCTTAGCTTCTTTTATCTGAAATAGCCTAGTCACTCAGATACACTACTACTGAAATAAGGTAACCTTCCAATGCCCATCCTAGAAACAGTCTTTTTCCTGCTGGGTGCACATATAAATGTATTCGAAGGTTCCTGGAATAAATATTTTGCATTTTTTGAATCCCCAAATGGCTCTACAGTTCATAGAAAAGGCTGACGTGTAAGTCATTTTTTTGCCAACTGATCCAGTCTCCTCACAGAAGATTCATCCTTGGTAAGCGGTCACTGCCTTCCTGTTCCCAGATGTAAAACCATTGTCCAGCAGGAAGCCAGCCAATAATATCTATTCTAGCATGTGTATTCTAGCCTAAGGAATTGGGCTCCCATTGCAACTGGTCTATTCGACTTTTGTCTTAGGCACCACAAAGCGCACTTTTAAAATACTTTTTTTACTAGCCCCATCAGAAATCTATCTTCACAACTGAGTGAGCTTTTACGTAAAAAGGTAAATAAGAACTTGATTGATTCCCTTACCATTTTTTTAATCAAGTCCCTGCTAGGATAGATGTGCATATACATATAAATCACAGGGCTGGACTCATGGGTGCTAAAAAGGAAGGGGAGGATTTTGCAGTATGCCATGGTTTGAAGGGGTAGGTTTCTGCCTTTAATATTGCCATACATATGGAAAAAGGGAGCAGTCTCTTTGACATAAGTGTGTTGGGACAAGCACAACAATCCAACGCATGGTTAAGTCAAAGCTGCCTTCAGACACTGTGTGTTCCTCAGGTTAAAGATACCTACCAGAAGGCAAACCACATAAGGAACTGCTTATAGGATAGACTAAGGATTAAAACATTCATATCCCTGACCATATAAAATCTTTGTTTTACTTTGAGCTGGGAAAGCATAGTAGAATTCCAGTACTGAGGCAAACAATGCGAGATGGGTCATATTTCAGTTCATTTTCAATCTTTCCTGTGTCATGGATTCTAAAAATGTTTTTTTTCTGATGGAGGAAAAAAGTTTAACACCAGTGATCACTTAAAGGGTGAATGGATTAGCTTGTTTACTAAAGAATACACGTGGTCAGTTTGCCACCCCTTAAATAGATTTGTTGATTTACGAGTTCAGAACCAATGCGATTCTCAGTTCAGCTCTCAGCTTCAATTTGTAAGAGTTGATGTCTGTGGCCACTTAGACAGATTGGACATTACCATTTAAAATGAATGCACAGTGTATATATGACCTATTTTATACTCATCAATGTCCCATAGTACATATCCACCTCTCCCTTGTGTCATGACTAGTTGATTACTCGGCAGTGATGGGGCTCTGTTAAACTAGCATCATAAACATAGTCCAGCGGACCCACAGCGCAACCCTGTCTCAGTCTATGTTCAACCAATAGCAGTAACACGTCCATGTGCTGCTTCCAGTGACTGCACTTTTTACTTAATAGGCCCAATCCATTGCATTCAGCTGGCCAGAGAGCTGTTCATTGTTCATTTTACGAAATGTTTAGGACTGGATTTGACGTGCATATTTATATACTTCAATCTCAAAATAGCAGAGGACCCCTTTCACCCGACCATAGTGGACCCTCAGTGCCTTACAGAATTATAAAGAAACCTGCTCAATGTATAGTATTTTACACCTGTACCACAGTAAATCTATGTGATGAACTGTCAAAAATCATCACCCATTTGGTCAGCAGCTAAACTCATTACACCGTTTGTGGATGAAATGTTCTTCTTTATCAAACAAATAGTATAAATGTAGACAACAAAATAGATACGGATGGTTCGCACAATACGTCTTGAAATGAGTACACTAAACCTTGTACTTCATTCAGAGCCACCCTCTTCTCAGATGTAATTTGGAAGCGAATCATGTAGCACAGTTAATTATAGTTGAACGTTGAGTGGAATATATGTTCTTGCCAACAAAGAGCCCAGACCAGACTGCATTATGTAAAGTGCTGCAAGAAAGGACACAGCTCCTAAAATTCTTGGCAGCAGTAAGAGAATAATTAATGACCCGCCCAAATGTAAGCTGCCGTGAGTTATAAAGAATCTGAAAATCATATCTGGTTCTGCAAATACACTTACAAAGCAAAGCGCCCAGAAACAGTTTGCAGCGTTTCTGCTGCAGCTAGGTCTGCTCAGTCACATCCCTGAACCATCGAGTAATTTTCTTTTTCAGTCTAAATCCTGGCTCACATATTGTATTATTATATCTGTGGGCATCACTTGCAAACTTTTATGAACCATGTCTTAAGACGTATATTCTCTCCCCGTTGCTGCACCCACAACTTATTCTACCCTTTGTTTTATTGTTGCCTACCTCAACAGGGGAACATTGTGCTAATCTGAGGATGGGCACGGGGAGCACTGTTTGCATCTATTTGTGAATCATTCTGCATTTGGCAACAGAACGGTAGACCTTCAATTTGAATTGATAAGGATCATACTTAAAAGTTGCCTTCTGCAGAGACACTGGAACGTCAAATACCTTTTATAAGGTTCTCAAATCCAACTTTACAGCCCCTTCTATTCAAGACAAGTTTAAATTACCACTTCTGTTTTACGATCCTATTTTGAGAGCATTTAGAATGAACCAAATAAATGAACCACTTAATCTAGCTCAACCATGGATAATGAGCTAGTGCAGGGTATCAAATGATAGCAGGTTTCCTGCATTTAACTTCTGCTCAGTATGAAACTCTGACAAACAAATAAGCTCCTGCAATAGCTACTACTGCATCTGCAGCTTTAGTGCTGATGGTTTGGATTATCTTGTTTGTGTGAAATTTGCTCATCAAGAAGCCCTTTGTCTAAGTGTTTCCTAGTACCATGAATGCTCACAAGTTAGTTTGGCCAGCTAACAATGGTGTTTGGTATTTTTGCTTTTTGACTTTGGTTTTCACATGAAGTGATTAGAGTACGGAGAGAATAAAGCCCAATGAAAACTCAATCGCCTCTTGCTCGTCCAAATTTTGGAAGGTATGAGGACTCAGGCATTGGGCTCTTTTACGACATATGACCATGTTCATAGAGTGTTTTCCAGAGCAAGACCACATGTGACTCAGTACACTAACAAATTAGCTGCTTGTTTTACAAGGTTCCACTTATCCCCATTTGCTAGATTTTACCTGCTGCACCCAGTTTACACTGCAGTTTATTAGTACCCATCGAAAGAATGCCCTGGTGTTGAAAAATGTGCTAACTGAAAAGAGGGTCAGTTCCTAAAAAACATTTCAGGTATCCGCAATATTACAGCGTAGTAGTACTGTTTTCTCAATGTCCGGCCTAATTCCCAAATTAAGGCAGGGTATTTTGCCTAGCTGGTGGTATGGACAAGGTTTAATGCACATGCCTTAAGCAAAAAAAATTGTCACATATTTTCACGTGGCTAGTGTCAGATTGTGAGCTTGCCAAGCATGCTGTCTATCTGTTAAAACGGTATTTAATTAACTTATTATTATGGGTAAGATGTCACCTAACCAGGTAACGATTGTTATAAGCATTCACAGTCAGACTTTTCTGCCATACGTTGACATTGAAATCCCTACTTACTGATGGATGTCAACATGTGACTGGAATGTGCACACCGAAGACCTGAAAACAACCTTTCAAGTTTTCGGAGACATCACTCTCTGATACTATACAGAAGAACCCTGAAACAAAAGAGGGAGGAGTAAGGCACTGAGAAGACACGCATGTCTACTAGGAGGTTGCAGGAGTGTCCTCACAGAAAGCAACCACTCACTTCGGATGGTAAATTCAGTGGCTAGAAGAAACAGTAGCAATAATCAAGGCAACAGATATCTTTTGAGTGAACACTACTGCATAATCCGCTGAATTTAGAGCAGCAGAACGGTTTCTTCATATAAGTGCAACTTAAAAACGTTATTTAAAACTTAAATACTAGTTCTGAAAAAAAACAACTCCACAACGTCACTTTCTTAACACATTATCAAGCTTCACAAAACATTACGATTTTGTTGTAACGATAAACTTTCACTTGTGACTCTTGTCACATCCAAAATCTCTTCCTGGTTCCCGCTGACGTCGTCAGGAATCCATTCTTTGTCGATAGGGCATCTGGGGGCAAGACACACTCTGCTGCTAGTGGTGTAGACAGGAAGATGGCGTTTGCAGGTGTGGCTGGGTGGTCTGTGCTGGTGTGGCAGAATTATTAATAGTATGTGTCAGCTCGCACACTTATCTACCTGGCTGCTGCTGACTTAACATTAATTAGTCTTCTAAATCCTGAGCATGTATAGCACTCAGGCAGGTGCTACACATACCAATGAAAGACTCGACAAGTGTTTTAATAAATATTGAATACTGTGAAAATGATGGAAAAAAGACTTAATAGTCCAACTCTGAAAGATAACGACGAGGGCAATTTAATGCAAATTAGTCCTACTCCCACCTAGTTTCATAGGTTAATAAAATGCTTTTTGTGGACTGCACTGCCTTCTATATGTGTGACCCAACATGTAGAAAACGCTCTAAACAGGAAGCACCATCTCTTTTGTAAAAAAAAAAAAACAACCCTTAGCACTTCATGGGCCTCTTCAGAGCTATATACAGATCTTACTTTTCCATTCAGGCAACGTCTGCCTTCCTTCAGACTGCAAAGACTAGCTGTCAAGTGCATCATACCAGACTAAAGCTATGGTTCTCCAGCAGAAAAGCTTTTGAGAATCCCCGAGAGGAATGAACTGTACTATCTTGTCTGCAAGACACGTTGGATTCATTCAAAGCTTTGTGCCTGTTGGGTTACCCATATTTCACCTTTCTAGAAGTTCACTCCATTTCAAGCAATGCTAGAAATGTTCTTACCTCCCAGGTCTGAGACAGCCGGCTCACTGATGCTGTATTGAGTCCCATGATAATGGCAAAAAAGGAATTTAGATTTTTCTGAGCTTTGCAACTGTAAAAGACAAAACATCCAATACATTTGTTAACAAATTTGTAGTCCACGGTAACGTCCAGACACAAAATGTTGATGCGTGAGGAGTAAATTATGCAGCCATATTTGTTGTTTTCCAGATCACAATACAACCATGCTGCTTTTTTATCTTTACTGTACTGTAATGCATTTTCCACAGATAAATATTTTACAGTAGATGGAACCAAACAGTGTCCATTTGCATTACTATTGTTACAATATTGTTCCATAGTAAGTCTGTCCTCTTATATGTTAATGTGTTTTCTTTTGATCGTGTGCACCGTATAACTGCAAGTTGGTGCTCAGGAGAGCGCTAATTATAGTGCTGACGGACGGAAACATGAAAAAAGAGGTAAGTTTCAACACTTAATTGCAGCCGAGCGCGAACGCCTCACTCCTCCCAGAACTCAGGTACCCGTGAATAATCTTGTTTATTTGAACAACATCATTCCACAACAGTTAAAGGAACACTGGGGACAGAATGTTCCTCAGATGTGAGTCACAGGACTCCAACACCAGGGTGCCTCCATGAGGACGGAGGAGCATTGCCCCTCCACTGTAGAATAGGAAGCACGAAAAGTAAATTGGTAATAAAACAGATTTATTAGCATTTTATTTTTCGTGTTGGCAGCAGCAAAGTCTTAGGGCAGAGCAGCAGGGAGAAAAGTGTGCACTTCAGTTTAAAGTGTGCATGTCACGTTGGCTGACTGTCTTGCCACGGCTAACCTGACATGCGCACTTTAAACTTTCCAAACCCAGCTGTCTTAGACAGCTGGGTGGAGAGAATGCACAGGCCCCCAGTGCTTCAAGGAGCGTTGAACCAGTGTGCTCCAGCCAATCCTGGTGCTTCTCATGCTGTCGGAGCAGCATGAAAACAGCGCCAGGACTGGTAGAGGTGATTTGGACGAGGCTCTGGGAGTTTGCTGTCTGTGTTGGAGGAGCCACCAATTGCAGAGACAGAGAGGAGCAGTGAGCAGGTAAATCTCTAGTTCTTTATTTTTAATCTAACTCACTGGAAGGCACTGTCAGAAACTCGCAGTGCCTTCAGTCTCAACACCAGAGCTCTCAATCTTGGTTTGTTGTAAACACTGTTTAACATGGACCACGATTGAGAGCTTTGGCTTGGAGCCTAAGGGCCAGCTGGTTTTATTTAGTGTCTGTCAGTGGGTTACATATTCATCTGTCACACCACCTGCTGCTGGCTTCCACTATCCAATGCCACACTAACTATGGCCCTCATTATGAACTTGGCGGTCTTGACCGCCACATAATGTACACAGTGGGAACCGCCACAGGCGGCCTTCCACCACCGTCAGGCTACCGCCGACAGGCAACCTGACGTTGGTGGAATTCTTCATCCGACAGGGCAGCGCTGCAAGCAGCACTGCCCTCTATATGAAGAACCCTTGTTCCGCCAGCCATTCCCTGGCGGTTTCAGCCGCCAGGAAAAGGCTGGCGGAAGGGGTCCCCGTGCACATCCCCATCGCGTAGGTCATTTGCGGGACGGTTCTGCTGTACCCGCCGCACTGCGGCATTGACAATGGCTCCATGTGGAGCTGTCAGCAATGTCCAGGCCCAGCATTCCGCTGGGCCGACTGGCAGAATCACTGTTTCAACAGAATGTTAATTATTCGGCCGGCGGGGACTCAAGGGGACTGGCGGTCTGTGATAAGGCCGCCGGCATGAACACTGCAGGAATTTCCGCTGTGTTCATAATCACCCCCTATGTCTTGTTTGTGCCAAGAAGTGAGTGAAGTTGCCACAAGCTCTCCTTGTATTCGGGGCACAGGGAGTTATAGTTGTATTGACTGCAGATTGGCATGAAGGTAGAGTCATCTTAAATATTTTAGGGGTCTTCAGGTAAGAAGTATTTTCAGTCTCCTATTTGGAAGAGCTCAGAATTTTATTTCCGATTTTCTAATTCAAGCCCCTTGATGACACTTAATACTTTCATATATTTAACGGTTGAGATAGAGAAACAGAAAGAAATGAGATAGAAAGAAGTTTCACTTTCCCAGAGGCCCCTTAAAAGGTGGGGCCCTCGGCTTTTGCCACTTTGCCCATGTCTTAATACGTCTCTGCACAAAATAATATATTGCTAATGATGGAGCCATAGTCAACAGTCTAGAGCTCTGCTTGTCACAAGGGGCATAATTTTAAGGCCTGTCGTGTCCCTGGCATACGTATAGATGGATACATTTGAAAAGTTTGTTTCCTAACTTCTTCCACTTGGTGGTGATAATTAGTAGGAGGTAAAGAGGGCAGAGAGTGAGTAGAATGGTTGGCATCACTGGGGCTTTTCCTGGAGTTATGTCGGTACCTAGCCTATGCTTGTGAACAAGAAAAAGAGTTTGATTTGTATTGCATTTGTGCTCACATTGACTCTGCAAATAAAATGCAATACCTACTTGCTATTACACATAGAACTGTCACCATTACACAGTCTGGTAAACTTACATTCTATTCTCAAAATGTAAAAGCACCAGAAAGGAAGTGTGCTAATGCTGTTAAATATTTTCTATGTTTGCCATCAAACATGCTACTCTCATCCATAACTTCATCACAGATGATAATCTTGCCTTTTTTCCTCACAACAGAGACCTAGATGACAGACAGCACTAACCCTGTATTTGGTGGCCATGATACAATAAATGACGCTCACGATCTTCAGTATCCAATTCCAGCATCAGCACTTTCATTGAGACATGTATAAATGCACCACAGAGTTAACTGCATAATTTTAACCTGTTGATGTGTAACAAGTGTCTGACCAATGCCTTTGTCAAAGAATTCGGCACATCCCACCACATCATAGAATTCAGTAAAAAACAAATGTCATGTACCTTCAGTTCCAAGCTAGCAGGCAACTCTCCCAGGTCAACCTTGACAACTCCCCATAAGCTTTTAACACTCACACATCGTCAGCTAGTCCACAGAAAACCATGACCCACTTCAGAAAGAAACAAGTATTAGCAGAGCCAATCGGGATAACATAAGAAAGATATGTTTTGTAGCCATGCGGTACAGCCACGTGGATGCTTTGCAGTGGGGCTAAAACTAATTTTTTTAAATCCTACGATGAAACCAGGGCTAAAATGCTTTTTTAAAGTGTATTAGCACTGGATGAATTATAGTCCTTTCCATTTTATTATTAATTTTAGCACCATGCTGCACAGCAGCCAGGCTGGTATATAGCATGGCTTTAAATCATTGCCAAAGTTGACAATTTCCAGGCTGTACAGAATGACCAAAAAGCAGTGGCAGAGCAAAAAATCACAAAGGCGAGAACTGTTTGGTCCCAGCACAACACCCATGTGATTTATCTCCCAATGCGTGAAAAGGAAAAAATAATAACGTGGCAAAAAATCAGATCACATAAATTATGCAATAGTACACATGCCCATGTCTTAGTGAAAACACATTTAGAAACCTATACCATCTTTTGTCACAATAACATCCATTAAAAAAAAAAGAAAACAGCTTTTTAGAAGTGTGTGTGGCATAGTAAATATATAGCTACAAATGGCAAGAAGTTCAACAACAATGGAAGGGAAGCAAAAAAAAAGTAGTACCTTTTTCAGAGCAATGCCAGTGGAAGGACAGCAATCAAGCTGCAGCAATCACTACTTGTTCTATGCTCCAGTCGAAAAAAGAGGAAGTGAAGTCAGCACATGCTGGCTGTTGGACTTTTGCCCTTTTGCAGCGTCATCCCCAATCTTTTTGCCTCCTGTCTCCTATTTTTTCTGACCCATTGCGGTTGGCTTTTGAACTCTGAGCACTTTACCACTGCTAACCAGTGCTAAAGTGCATATGCTCTCTGTGTAAATTGTATGGTTAATTGGTTTATCCATGATTGGCATATTTGATTTACTAGTAAGTCCCTAGTAAAGTGCACTAGAGGTGCCCAGGGCCTGTAAATCAAATGCTACTAGTGGGCCTGCAGCACTGGTTGTGCCACCCACATAAGTAGCTCTGTAATCATGTCTCAGACCTGCCACTGCAGTGTCTGTGTGAGCAGTTTTTAACTGTACATTCTACTTGGCAAGTGTACCCAAGCCTAAACCTTCCCTTTTCTTACATGTAAGGCACCCCTATGGTAGGCCCTAGGTAGCCCCAAGGGCAGGGTGCAGAGTATGGTTAAGGTAGGACATATAGGAATGTGTTTTATATGTCCTGACAGTGAAATATTGCTATATTAGTTTTTCACTGTTGCAAGGCCTATCTCTCTCATGGGTTAACATGGGGGTGAACCTTTAAATATGATTAAAGTGTAGATTCCCTTTGGGAGCAGATAGACATATGGTATTTGGGGTCTCTAAGCTCACAATTTAAAAATACATCTTTTAGTAAAGTTGATTTTGAGATTGTGTGTTTGAAAATGAGACTTTTAGAAAGTGGGCATTTTTCTTGCTTAAACCATTTCTGTGACTCTGCCTGTTTGTGGACTCCCTGTCTGGGTCAGTTTGACAGTTGGGCTGGTTGAACCTCTCACTAGACAGTGACACAAGGGGAGCTGGGGTGTAGTCTGCATTTCCTGATGAGCCATATGGGCTAGGACGGAGGGGTGGAGTGGTCACTCACACCTGAAAGGGCTGTGCCTGCCCACACACAATGCAGTCTCCAACCCCCTGGTGAGTGTCTGGGGCCTAGCCTGGGCACGGCAGGATTTCACAATCAAGAGAGACTTTGCTTTGAAGTAGGCCTACTTCAAAGGAGAAAATGGGTATAAGAAGGGCACCCAAAACCACAGACTTTAGAACACTTCTGGAAACCAAGAGGAACCGCTGCCTGAAGAAGAGCTGAGGATGAAGAGCTACCCTGCTTGTGACTGTGCCTTGTGGAGCTATCCTGCAGTTGCTGCTTCTGCCAGAGTAAGAAGGCAAAGACTGGACTTTGTGAGCCATCTTGTGAAGATCTCCCAGGGCTGGATTTAGAGCTTGCCTCCTGTTGTTCGAAGTCTCAGGGACAGCAAAGACTTCTCTCTGCCAGCACCTGCAGTCTCTGGAGAGACTCCTACTCTGCAAAGTAGTGCCCATCCAGCTCCTTGGACCCTGAAAAGAGAAGCTGGCAGCCTAGGAGGAAGAGATCCATGCACAGAACGCCGTGCAGGTAAAAGATCGACACGACTCTGATCTGCGGCTGAAAAATCGACACACCGCTGGCTTTGCGGCTGAAAATCGAGTCTCGCCTGCAACACAACCGAAGAATTGATACACAGAGCTGGAGAAACGACGTGCAGCACCGCTGATGGAGCTGCTGATATCGCAACCCGCGCTGCGTGGTTTTCGGATTGCTGTGCGGCTGGATTTGTAAAAACAAAGCAAGGCCTGCCGGACCCGAGAGTGCTGACCGGATCGACGCATCACTCTCCTGCAGAGAGAAGAAATGATGCGCCCGACCCAACAAAAAGAGAAACGATGCAAGGTCTCGCCCGTGAGTGAAATCGACACATTGCAAGCCTTTTTTGACGCACACTCACCCATGCGGGGATATTTTTGACGCACCAAAGGTACATTTTCACGCTAACAGTGTTAGTGTGTGTTTAAACCTACATGAAGACTCTTTTTGCTTTTTAATTGATAACTTGACTTGTGTACTGTGGATTTTTGCTGTTTTGGTCTTGTTTTGTTTAGATAAATATTCTCCACTTTTCTAAACCTGTGTTGTGTCATTTTGTAGTGATTTCATTAAGTTAGTGTGTGTGTTGGTACAAATACTTTACACCTAGCACTCTGAAGTCAAGCCTACTGCTTGTGCCAAGCTACCAAGGGGGTAAGCAGGGGTTAGCTGAGGGTAATTCTCTTTTACCCTGACTAGAGTGAGGGTCCTTGCTTGGACAGGGGGTAACCTGACTGCTAACCAAAGACCCCATTTCTAACACTGGCCAATTAGAAGGCAGTAAATAAGAGTGACAAGGAAGCCAAGAATGGTAAGCAATAGGCGGGCTTCCATGCTTCTTGTATCCGATATCTCTCAGAAGTGAGAGAACATGAATAGGTACAGGAAAGACCGGAAAAAGAGACCACAGCAAAACCCCTGGTTTAATGATATTCTGAAAATGTTCACAAGTGACAGCTGCGCACTAAATAATCTCTGTATGCTGAACATCCAACCCAAACACACAAGAATAGCACCACAGAAAACGGTAATGAGACACAAAAAGCTTATGTCTCTGGACACATTTTCTATCAACATCTGTGTGAACTGTGCAAAGTTATACAAAGATTCAGACTCACCCAGTGACTACAAACTACGCTGTCACACTCAAGAAGTCTGTGACATCCTGAACATCTTAGAGAGAGAAAAAAATCAAGCCAATCAGTAGTACCACTCTGGCTTGTGCCTAGCCTCCAAACACAACCCTTACTAAGCTTCTTCCTAAGTAATGAACTTCTAATCTGACTTGAAAAAGAAGACAGATGAATTATTTGTATGTGTGTTGCTTCTGTAAACTAATGCTGTCTGTTCATCAAGGCAGCTTCCTTTGGACTAGATTGAGAAAGTAAGCATTTTGTTCTGACCCTCTGAGCCTGGGATTTTCTCAGGAAGACCATGTTGTGAAAAGCCACTATAGATATTACATTTCAGACATTTGTTTTCTATCTGATGATTATATTTTACATTGTTGAAGACTACAATGCAACCTAATATACCCCCCCACAGAACTGGGTACAATGTAATCAAAGGACAAATGTTCATGGAGGAATTATTCCTCAAATACTAACCAATCAATGAAACTGTATATTTAATGTATGAATAAAAAGTAAGAAAGCAAACATCAACAAGACAAGCGTCTTGTTTATAAGCCAAATGTGATCATTTTATATAATCAAACACCTCAAAACATTTATAGAACATTACACAAAATATTATTAAAAAGGAGACACTGGTGTCATCTACGATATTCCATCCAGCCCTTAGACAACTTCCCCTTCACACAAGAATAAAAATGAAACATTCCCTTCTAATCTTTTTCACATTATTCAAATCATTTGGAGAGGAACTGGTGCAATTGTATGCAGTCATTTCTGTCAAAGAGGACTTGTAGTTGACATTTTGGTCTCAAAAGACAATCCAAAAGGCCATCATCAGGACTCAGTGTCAACATGGAATTATTCCTGTAGGTACTGATAAAATATATTACAAGTCAATCAACACACAATACAATCAATCACAAAAGTTTAAAACAACATGCAAGACACAAAGAGTGCCGCCCACTCACAAACCACTTATGAATAAAACACAAAAAGGTTGAATGTGAAATGTATATCGTAGGCCCACATGTCAACATCCACAACAAAATAATAAAACCTAATGTGATCAACTGAAAATCTAATTCCAATCCATCTAGATCAAAACATGAACACAACACCAGGGTGTTATATTCTCTCACTTGGTGTTCTTGTCTGCACCTCCAGAGCCGAGGTGTGGCGCGAGGACTTCAGGTGGAATGTTGAAGTCCAATTGTGGTATGGGGTTCATTGACAGTTGTGGTCAGGCGAGGCATTGGAGTTTTGCCGGTCTGGGAGGGGCATGCTGTTGTTACCGCAATTTAAGAAGAATAAAGCATCGGAAAACATCTACCTGTTTGTGATGTCGCATCTTTTCTTCGCGGGACGTAACACAAGGCCCCACTACAAAACAATCCGGGGTACCTGTATATATGGCCATCACATGGTCAGTTTAGTGGTGGTGCAACACACCAAAGAATCAGCCACCTTCTCAGAAAATAACCAACATTATTGAGCATAATATAGTGCACAGCCAAAATCTTACCATGAATTGAAACATTTGAGGAATAGCTTGCAAGATCAATGTGCAATCAGTAAGAAATATATACATCATGACGGCTTCTTTTCAATGACACAACTTAGACCATCTTTCGAAAACTCACATATGTAGAGAAACTTACTTAAAGCATACTGGCCTCTGTCTTTACACTAAGTCTAATAGGGAACGAATTGGCATAAGTTGCAATATTCACCAAACTCTTGATTCTCTACTTCAGTTACTTCACAGGTACATGACCAACTCAGCGTCTACAGTACACCCAGATGCCAACATCCAATTTAAGAGTACTGCTTGGTTAGAAGGAATAAGGTCATGTGAAATAGCTGACACAACATGGCGGCCATCTTAAAAAGTTCTTACAATGCTGCCATCATGGAAATTCCAGAGAGTCCTACCTGAAACTAAAAGCAGTCCTTTCTCACATACCCAATATAAAGCAAAGTCAAAAACCAAACAGATGCTCATATCAGTGGGAGGCCGCATGTCCACCTTATATAACACAGTAGTAACAGCATGACATGCCATGAGATTGGGTATTTAGTGGACAACATCATAAGATACTTGGGTCACACGGTGTTCGCAAAGTCCCTAGACTACCACCAATGAGGCAGGGGAAACTGAGTCACTCTAATATCCTGGCTCAGTTCAATGTATGCCACAGCAACTACTAGGAAGAATTAATTTGATATATGTCTGTTTGATATATCAATCAATCAATCAATCAATCAATCAAAAAATGTATAGAGCGCATTACTCACCCGTGAGGGTCTCAAGGCGCTTGGGGGGAGGGTCAAGGGTGGGACAATACGGGTCACTGTTCGAACAACCATGTATTGAGGTTCTTTCTGAAGAGCAGGAGGTCTTTGGTTTTGCGAAAGTTGGTGGGGAGGGAGTTCCAGGTTTTGGGGGCGAGGTAGGAGAAGGACCTGCCTCCTGTGGTGGTGCGTTGGATGCGGGGGACTGTGGCTAGGGCGAGGTCGGCTGATCGGAGGTTGCGTGTGGAAGTTCACTCTTTCGTTGAGGTAGGTTGGGCCGGTGTTGTGGAGGGATTTGTGTGCGTGGATGAGGATCTTGAATGTGATTCTTTTGTCTGTGGGGAGCCAGTGAAGGGATTTGAGGTGTGGTGAGATTCGTTCGTGGCGGGGGAGGCCAAGGACGAAGCGTGCGGCTGTGTTCTGGATTCTCTGGAGTTTGCGTTTGAGTTTGAGTGTGGTGCCGGTGTAGAGGGCGTTACCGTAGTCTAGTCTGTTGCTGATGAGTGCATGGGTGACTGTCTTCCTGGTCTCTAGGGGAATCCATTGCAAGGATTTTTTTAGAGTGCGGAGTGTGTGGAAGCAGGAGGAGGTTAGAGCATTGATTTGCTGTGTCATGGAGAGGGAGGGGTCCACGATGATGCCGAGGTTGCGTGCGTGGTTTGGGGGGTGGGTGCGGGTCCTAGGGCGGTGGGCCACCAGGAGTCGTCCCATGTGGTTTTGTTGGGGCCGAAGATGATGATCTCGGTTTTGCTGGAGTTAAGCTTGAGGTGGTTAGTTGTCATCCAGTTGGCGGCGTCGAGGAGGGCAGCGTGTAGGTTGGTTTTGGCGGTGGTGGGGTTGTGGGTGAGGGAGAGGATGAGTTGGGTGTCATCTGCGTAGGAGAGGATAGTGATTCCGTGTGATCGAAGGAGATTAGCTAGGGGGATCATGTAAATGTTGAAGAGTGTGGGGCTGAGGGAGGACCCTTGGGGGACTCTGCAGATGATCGTGGTAGTGGTGGAGTGGAAAGGTGGAAGGCGGACTCTCTGGGTCCGGTTGGTAAGGAAGGAGGTGAGCCAGTCTAAGGCTTTGTGGCGAATTCCTATGTTGCGGAGGCGTGTGCGGAGTGTGTGGTGGCACACGGTATCAACAAGACAAGCTTTTTTTTCAGACATTAACTGTACAGTTTCATTAATTGGTTTGTATTGGAGAAATATGTCCTCCACAAACATTTGTCCTTTGATTATATTTTACATTTATCATACAAACAAAATATAATATAAAATAGAACCAATAAAAACATTATAGTTAACTTACTGAGCTGCAATTTTGATGAACTTTTTCACAAGCTGCACACGCTTGACAAGCTGGCTGCAGAGAAGGATCTCTGTGGCTACCCAGAGCTGAACTTCATTACATCTTTGAAGCAGGAGGCTGAGGTTAACTGTATTTTCTCCATTGCCTTGTCTGCTGAAGGTGAAGTAAATCAGTTCTTGCTGTGAAAGAGTTAATGAGTTAGAAGCTGAATATTACTGCCATAAATAATTATTTATTTGTGTGTAAAGACAAGGCTTAAGGCTCCACGGACCCAAGCACTAGTGGACACCTGCATAAATAAGAATAAAACACAATTAGTTTTGCAGTGTGTGGGCTTGAGAGCGGGTGTGTGTTTGTGGGGGGAGAGGAGGATGTGGCTTGGAACCTGAATTTTGCATGTATTCAGCTACCAGGGTGAGAGGTAATCCTGGAGTGTCATCTTATGACCCTTTCTGTACAACAATCTGACTGGAAGAGTGACTGACTGCAATAACATTATCAAACTGTAGTTGTTTCCTTTGCTTCACGGACTATCACAAAGCATACTTTTTCAGGCATGATTTTTATTACAGAATATACATTGTGGAATATGTCTTTTTGTAGTAGTACAGACTATAAACAATCCTTGGAATTGTCAGCATGTTGGGTCAATCTAGGAACTTTGCAAGGGGTCAGATGAGTCACACAGATTCTCCAGAAGGGAAAATGGTCAAGCAGTTCACCTATTTGTTGGATGCTGTTAGACTTTGGAATACTCTTTACCCAAACCCTTCACAGCTCCTGTTTTCTGAATCTGTTTTGTTGGCATTAGGACTCTGTGCACTTTACCAGTGCTAAAGTGCTTGTGTTCTCTCCCTATCACAAGGTAAATGTGGCTTACACCTGACTGAAACATTTAATTTACTTGTATGGCCCTAGTATATGGGAGTACATGTACCCAGGGCCTGTAAATTAAATGCTACTATTGGACCTTCAGCACTCGTTGTACCACCCACCAAAGTAACCCTTAAAAAAATTTCTAAGGCCTGCCACTGCAACCTGTAGTGCAGTTGTAAACTGCCATTTTGACCTGGCAAATAAACCTTTTACCAGGCCCACACCGTCCTTTTTAATACATATACATCATCTATGAAGTAGGCTCCAATGGGCCATAGGGCAGGGTGCCTTGTATTACAAAATAGGACATGTGGGTTTAAGATTTACATGTCCAGGTAGTGAATAACACTCTAATTTGTTTTTCTTTAACAACCTCTCCCATAGACTTACATTAGATTGCCTTATTGCATTTAATAAGAGCTAACATTTTATTCAGAGTAGGTAGAGATGTCATGTTTAGACTCAAATGAGTTGTAATTTAAAAAGTCATTAATGGTAAAGTTGGATTTTAAGACAATTCTGAAAATGCCACTTTTAGAAATTCAGCATTTTTGTCCTAGGCATTTGTGTTTTCTTTCAGTGTCCTGTGTCACATGACTGTGCATGGGTCTGCTCTTGGCCTTTTTGTATTGCTGTCAGGCAGTGAGACAAAAGGGGAATAGTGTTGGCAGGATGGGTGATTCTGCCAGGTAGGCCAGAGGCTGAGCTGCTTCCTTCTCCATTTACACTTCAAAGTGCTTTCCTCCGGCACACTAACCTTTTGTCACCTTGGCAAGGGAAGCAAAGAATGTTCCACACCAAGATGTGGAAGTAGCATAAGGAATTCCTCTACTTCAGAGGCTGGCACCAGGTATACATTTTGGACCCTCAGACTAATGCCTCAGACCACTCCTGGACCTGTGGAAGAGTTCAGAAGGACTTCTATGACCCCACAGAGGAATGCCCTGCTACTATTAGAGAACTGCCTTGCTGCTTGAAGGAGAACTGGATCATCTCCTTGAACCCAGGACCACCAGAAGAGAGTCCCAGGGCTCATTGGCTGGCCTCCTTTGCAAGCTACAGAGACATAAGCTTCTGAGACCTTGTACCATGCACCCGACCTCCGCTGTAGTGAGTACCAGCCCCACAAGTGGTGCCCCTAACGTCCCTGACCATTGGAAGTGGTGTTAAAGGTGCTGCTCCTGCCTAACCCTAAAGCTTGAGACTTAAAATAAATTTCAGCAAAAACTTCCTGCCAAACCAACAAGACCAGGACCTATCTGCCATCTGACCCCCCCCCCCATCACGGTGCATTGCCAGTCGGCCTGACTTGATGGTGGCTTATGCTTTGTTCTTCTCTGCACCAGCAAATCATAATCAGCTAGACCTCTCAGTGATGGTATCCGCCTTATGGAGCCCACTTTGCCTGCAGGTTTGTCCTGCTAGAGGTTTTCAACTTCAAAAAAGTTGTGTAAGTCCGAGGGTAAAATCTTCACTGGGCTCGATGGCAAGTGGCTCCCCACTTACTATGATGACCTCCTCTCACTGGACATCCAGCTTTTCCCACTCAGAGTTTTTTTTCACCATCATCAACAACTTCACCAAAACTTGGTCCACGGGATTCTAGGTGATGACAATCCTCGGACACAGCTTGCTGCCCTTGACCTGCTGAACTCTACATTCTCCTGGACTTTTCATGAAGACATTTTCTAAGTCTGAAGGTAATCCGGGCCCATCCCACCCGTTGTAGCAGACCCACACTCGATAATGATGGGCTTTAACTTTTGACAGTTTCGTGCAGCCAGATATGCACAGTTGGCACTTAAATCTTTTATCCCCTAGATTTACCAAAAACATAAAAAAATCATTATGTGGTTCTACTAATTGAATTACGTTTATTTTGTTGCCATTTTATTAATTAAACTTTAGTCTATTTTTCTCAATTGGTTTGGGTTTTTTCTTGTGTTGTGTTTTAACTTTATTACAGTTTTTGAGCTGCATAAATAATTCACTCATTGCCTCTAAGTTAGGCCTGACTGCTTTTGTGCTAAGCTACCAGAGGGGTCAGCACAGGTTAATTTAGTGACGTTTTTGCTTCACCCTGACAATGGTTATGGTTGTTTCCTGATTGGGGCCTGCCACCCCCTTCAACCAATATTCTTACACATGCCCTTACTATTCCAACAAAGAAATTCAAGAAATGCACTGGCACATATCCACGGAAGGCCTAAAGGGTTAATGATGAATGAATTTTCACTACTGCACTTTATCATCAGCCTTTATTGGAAAGCACTCATGGGGAGTAACTGGTGCTCTTTTTGGCTGTCTGTGGGTTCTTGACTGGAGCACGGTGACTATAGGGCAGACGACTGACCCGAACAGTGCAGCTGCAAGACACAGCAGACTCACACTCCTGTAGTTTGTTATGCCGTCTCCTCGCTTATAGATGGTAAAAAGTCACTAGTTGAGAACGCATATTTAAAGCCGCTTTTAAATCAAGAAAGCCTGACGTAGGGCAGCATGTGCTGTAAATGATGTTCACATTTTTTAGATTCAAGTAGATTTAATTATAAGGCGCAAATTGGCGAGTTGCCAATGGAAGAGAACAGAAGTGCACTTAGAGAACCACTGAGAAATGTCATTACAACCACTCTGCCAAATGTATTCCCAGGGACAATGCAGATATTACAGCCATTTTCTTCAGAGAAGACATAGACTTTCTGGTATGCGGTTTCACCCATAGAAAATATGTCTGGCAAGAGCAATACTTATCAAGCCAGTAATTACTTCAAGGCATGAACGAAGGGACACATGTCAGACAAATTACTTTTATCCTGTACCTTGTAGCCAATACATTATCATTATGAAATTCAAATGAAGGCGATTAGCCTACAATGAGAGAAAACTGATGAAGTGACAAGCGATTAGTTTATAGAAAGATGTCTGCGCTAAGTTCTCTCTTAGGTCATGGCCTATGGGCTCTGACCTTGGGCCTGGGAGGAAGCTTGCATAGCAAAGACACTTGATAAAGGGCAGTGGTGTGCGGTTTTACCGAAGTCATCAAGAATGCCAGCAGTAATGTGATATAAAGTGTTACTAGTGATCACTAATCATGTCAACTGTTCAAACAAAAAATAAAGAAGCAAGGGAGTATGTAAACCTTCAGTAAACAGTTGTGGTAAGAGGCATTATTTGGAGGTTCAATTATGTACCTGAATATCTGAAAGGTGATGTAATATCATTGTTATAGTGATGTTATGCCACATAATATTTCTGATATGATCAGTGTATTCTATATGAAGGAATGCAGACGTGCTTCCACTTCCTGAAATATATATTCTCATAAACATTAAATATGATTTGAGTCCCACTTTTTATAATAGAAGACCCTGCAGTGCGTTTGTACGGAGAAAATTGCTATATTGCCACTGCTAGCAAGCAGATGTTGAAAAGAGCAATTATTTGCTGCTTAACGTTTGTAGTCTATGATGCAATTGGCGATGCAATGCGCAAAATTGCATGACACACAGGGTGCCTCTGAAGGAAAATGAAGTATACACTTTCAAGATGTAAAGGACATGGAGAGGAACAAGGGTACAGTGTTTTGTTTATGCACAAAAGTTCTCGGTGTAGCACTAATGAAAGTTGTTATTTTGCACTGGAATAAGATTAGTAATATATGCTTGGTTATGAGTCAAAATCTGATATATAATGAAATTTGGGACGAAAGCTTGACTCCCCTAATAATCTAAAACATTACATCAATGATAGGACAAAAAATTACACAATCATTTACATGACTGAAGGTTTAACATTGTCTTTGAGGATGGGCTCTTATGATTTCATGTGGAAGGTTTAAGGTGAGGTTATAATTGTGTAATTCACTATACCGGGAGTAGTTCAATTGTCTCTGCGGTATAACGTCCACTAAAGCATGTTTTCTGAATTTTGGGGTATTTTATGTAAACACTATTGCAAGCACCACTTGTTTACTGGTGCTTCTGACCCCAGAGCCCACCGGATATAAAGTCTGAGTGCATGTGGTGGTGTTAGACCCGACAGCCTTAGGGTAGTCACCCCTAACTTTTTGCCTAGCTCCCTCCACTTTTGAGATACTGTTTTTGCTGGTTTTTAGACTCTGCACACTTTACCACTGCTAACCAGTGCTATGCCCTCTCCCTTTAAACATGGTAACATTGGTTCATAGCCAATTAAGCTATTCAAATTTGCTAACCAGTGCTAAAGTGCATATGATCTCTCCCTTAAAACATGATGATATTGGATCATACCCAATTGGCTTATTTAATTTACTTATAAGTCCCTAGTAGAGTGTATTATATGTGCCCAGGGCTTGTAGATTAAATGCTACTACTGGGCCTGCAGCACTGATTGTGCCACCCACTTCAGTAGCCCCTAAACCTTCCCTCAGGCCTGCCACTGCAAGGCCTGTGTGTGTGGTTCAAATCAAATCAAATCAAATCATTAACATTTATAAAGCGCGCTACTCACCCGTGCGGGTCTCAAGGCGCTAGGGGAAAAAGGGGGGGGGTTATCGCTGTTCGAACAGCCAGGTCTTTAGGAGTCTCCGGAAAGCGGAGTGGTCCTGGGTGGTCCTGAGGCTGGTCGGGAGGGAGTTCCAGGTCTTGGCCGCCAGGAAGGAGAAAGATCTCCCACCCGCCGTGGAGAGGCGGATGCGAGGGACAGCAGCGAGTGCGAGGCCAGAGGAGCGGAGGAGGCGGGTGGGGACGTAGAAGATGAGGCGTCTGTTGAGGTATTGCGGTCCCTTGTCGTAGAGGGCTTTGTGTGCGTGGGTGAGAAGTCGGAAGGTGATCCTTTTGCTGACAGGGAGCCAATGCAGGTGTCTCAGGTGTGCGGAGATGTGGCTGCTGCGGGGTATGTCGAGGATGAGGCGGGCCGTGGCGTTTTGAATGCGTTGCAGGCGATTTTGGAGTTTGGCTGTGGTCCCGGCGTAGAGGGTGTTGCCGTAGTCCAGGCGGCTCATGACGAGGGTGTGGGTCACGGTTTTTCTGGTGTCGGCGGGGATCCAGCGGAAGATCTTGCGGAGCATGCGGAGGGTGAGGAAGCAGGCGGAGGACACGGTGTTGACTTGCTTGGTCATGGTGAGAAGAGAGTCCAAGATGAAGCCGAGGTTGCGGGCGTGGTCTGTGGGGGTCGGTGCAGTGCCGAGGGCCGTGGGCCACCAGGAGTCGTCCCAGGTGGACGGGGTGTTGCCGAGGATGAGGACTTCCGTTTTTTCAGAGTTCAGCTTTAGGCGGCTGTGCCTCATCCAATCTGCGACGTCCTTCATACCCTCTTGTAGGTTGGTATTGGCGCTGGCGGGGTCCTTGGTGAGGGAGAGTATAAGTTGGGTGTCGTCGGCGTAGGAGGTGATGATGATGTCGTGCTTGCGTACGATGTTGGCGAGGGGGCTCATGTAGACATTGAAGAGTGTCGGGCTGAGTGATGAGCCTTGGGGTACGCCGCAGATGATCTCGGTGGGTTCTGAGCGAAATGGAGGGAGGTAAACTCTTTGGGAACGGTTAGAGAGGAAGGAGGCGATCCAGTCCAGGGCCTGGCCTTGGATCCCGGTGGAGCGGAGGCAGGTGATTAGGGTGCGGTGACAGACGGTGTCAAAGGCAGCCGAGAGGTCGAGCAGAATGAGGGCGACTGTTTCACCGTTGTCCATCAGGGTTCTGATGTCGTCAGTGACTGAGATGAGGGCGGTTTCAGTGCTGTGGTTGGTTCGGAATCCGGTGTGTGAGGGGTCGAGCAGGTTGTTGTCTTCCAGGAAGGTGGTCAGCTGTTTGTTGACGGTCTTCTCTATTACTTTGGCTGGGAAAGGCAGAAGAGAGATGGGGCGGAAGTTTTTTAGGTCGCTCGGGTCAGCCGTAGGTTTCTTTAGTAGGGCGTTGACTTCGGCGTGTTTCCAGCATTCGGGGAAGGTAGCAGAAGAAAAAGAAAAGTTAATGACGGTCTGGAGGTGCGGGGCGATGATGTCGTCGGCTTTGTTAAAGATGAAGTGCGGGCAGGGGTCCGAAGGGGCGCCGGAGTGGATAGAGTTCATGATGGATTTGGTTTCTTCCGTGTTGATGTGGGACCAGTTGTTGAGGGTGATGGCCGTGGATGCCGGTTCGGTGGTGTATGGTTGGGTCTGGTGTCCGAAGCTGTCGTGGAGGTCGCTAATCTTGCGATGGAAGAAAGTGGCGAGGGATTCGCACAGATCCTGTGAGGGCGTGACGGCGTTGGCGTTGGCGCTGGGGTTGGAGAACTCCTTGACGATGCTGAAGAGTTCTCTGCTGTTGTGTCTGTTTTTGTCCAGTCTGTCGGTGAAGAAGTTCTTTTTGGCAGCGCGGATCAGGTGGTGGTGTTCGCGGGTAGCGTTCTTGAGGGCGGTCATGTTGTCAGCGGTGTGGTCCTTGCGCCAGGCTTTCTCAAGGGCGCGACAAGTTTTTTTTGATTCTTTGAGGGTGTCAGAGAACCAGAGAGGTTTTTTGGTGTTGGTCTGTCGATTCGTGCGTTTGAGGGGAGCAAGGATGTCTGCGCAGTTGGAGATCCAGTTTGTGAGGTTGAGGGCTGCGTCGTTGGGGTCGGTGGTGAGGGTGGGTTGGTTGGCGGCGAGTGCGGAGAAGAGTTGCTCTTCAGGGATCTTGTTCCACTGTCGACGAGGGATGGGTTGGGTGCGGAGATGGCGGGTCTCGCGTCGGAATGTGAAGTGGACGCAGCTGTGGTCGGACCAGTGTAGGGCGGAGGCGTGGCTGAAGAAGACGTGTTTGCTGGCGGAGAAGATGGGGTCAAGCGTGTGTCCGGCGATGTGGGTGGCGGTGTTCACCAGTTGTTTGAGGCCGAGGTTGGCGAGGTTGTCGAGCAGGGTGGTGGTGTTGGGGTCGTTGTTTTGTTCCAGATGGAAGTTGAGGTCACCTAGGAGGATGTAGTCCGGCGAGGCGAGGGCGTGCGGGGAGATGAAGTCGGCGATGGCGTCGCTGAAAGGGGCGCGTGGCCCGGGAGGACGGTAGACGAGGGATCCTCTGAGGGTGGTCCTCGGATCAGTGCGAATCTGAAAATGCAGGTGTTCAGCGGCGAGAGGGGTGTCTTCGGTGGAGGTGGTGACGCTGATGGAGTCTTTGAAGACGATGGCGATACCTCCTCCTACCTGGTTGGTGCGGTCTTTTCTGGAGATCTTGTAGCCTTCAGGGATGGCAGTGGCGATGTCAGGGGCCGAGGAGGCGTTCATCCAGGTCTCCGTGATGAAGGCGACGTCCGGTGCTATGGAGTCCAGGAGGTCCCAGAGTTCAATGGTGTGTTTGTGGACGGAGCGAGCGTTGACTAGGATGCACTTGAGGTGGTTGATGGCGCGTGGGCTTGTGGTCGTGGTTGTTGCGTGGTGGAAGGTGCGTTTGCAGGAGTTGCAGGCGAAGGGTCCATGGGTGCGTTTGGGGTGAGCTTGGAAGCAGGTGTTGGAGCGTTCTGGGTTGAGGGCGTGGAGGGTGGTGGGGTCGTAGCGGGTCAGCGGGGATTGGGATAGCTGGGGACCAGGGGTCGTGGCGCTGGGCGCGGGCAAGGCGCGGACGGGCGCAGACGGGCTTGCCTCTGGCGCGCCTCCGGCGCGCACGCTGCGCACTAGCGCAGCGGCCGCCATATGAGGTAGGAGGGGGGGAGGGGTCAGGTGGGGGCGAATGGGAGCTGGGGGGTGGGGGCGTGCAGGAGGTCGCGGCGGGAAAGCGCGAGGGAGGGGGGGACAGGTAGAGTGAGAAGAGCTGGGGGAGGGGGGTTTAAGGGTGGAGGGGGGTGAGTGTTAGGAGGTTTAGGAGAAAAGGGAGAAAGATAGGAGTAGGGTTGAGAAGATAGGGGAGGGGGGGTTGTAGAGGTGGGTGAGGGTGAGAGGTAGAGTGAGAGGATAGGAAGATAGGTAATAGAGGGGGTGAGGGGGGGAGAGATAGAGAAATAGATAGAAAAATAGATAGGGAAATCGATAGATAGGGAAATAGATAGAGAGATAGGAAGATAGGAGGAGGTGGAGAGTGAGGGAGTTAGATAGTGGGATAGAGAGATAGAGAGATAGGTAGATAGGAGGAGTGAGGGAGGTAGATAGTGAACGGGTTAGATAGGAGAGATAGAGAGGGGGATGCGAGTGGGGGAGAGGGATGAGGCAGGAGCAGGAGGGCAGGCACGGGGAGAAGAGGACGGAGGAGGCAGAAGAGCCGAAGACAAGAAGAACAGAAGACAAGAAGAACAGAAGAACAGAAGAACAGAAGAACAGAAGAACAGAAGAACAGAAGAACAGAAGACCGGAAGGAGAGAAGAAAGGAAGATAAGAAGACCGGAAGGAGAGAAGAAAGGAAGACCGGAAGAACACAGAAGAACATAGAACACAGAAGAACACAGAAGAACACAGAAGAAGATACAGAAAAACGAAGAACAGAGGGCAGAAGACCACAGAAGAAGATGAGGAAGAAGAGAAGAAGAGTGAAGACGGGGGAAAGAAGAGTACAGAAGAAGATTACAGACGAGGAGCGAGGAGGAAGAACAGAAGAACAGAGAAGAAGAAAAGAAGAAAAGAAGCAGGAGCAGGAGAGAGGGTGAGTAGCGCGGGGCAGAGGGAGGGGCTGGGAGGGGGGGGGTACTTACTGTGAGGTGGGTCTCAGGAACTCAGGAACTCAGGAACTCAGGAACCTGGAGGAGCTGCAGCGGCAGGGGGAGCGACCTACCCTTGGTCGATTTGACATTTAAAAATACTTGCCAAGCCTAAAATTGCTTTTCTTCTGCATAAAAGACAACCCTAAGGTATGCCTTAGGTAACCCATAGGGTAGGGTGCTGTGTGAGCAAAAGGCAGGACATGTAACTATGTAGTTTACGCGTCCTGGTAGTGTAAAACGCCTACATTTGTTTTACACTGCTGTGAAGTCTGCTCCCTTCATAGGCTAACATTGGGGCTGCCCACATACACTGTTTGAGTGGTAGCTGCTGATCTGAAAGTAGTAGGAATTTCATATTTAGTATGACCAGAAAGGTAATAAAAAACCCTGCTAATTAGTGAAGTTGGATTTAATATCACTATTTTAGAAATGCCACTTTTAGAAAGTGAGCATTTCTCTGCACTTAAATCTTTTTGTGCCTTACAACCCACGTCTGGCTGGGCTTAGTTGACAGCTCCCTTGTGCATTCACTCAGACACACCCCAAACACAGGGTACTCAGCCTCACTTGCATACATCTGCATTTTGAATGGGTCTTCCTGGCCTGGGAGGGTGGAGGACCTGCTCTCACACAAAGGACTGACACTCCCCCTACTGGGACCCTGGCAGACAGGACTGAACTGAAAGGGGACCTGGTGCACTTCTTAGCCACTCTTTGAAGTCTCTCCCACTTCAAAGGCACATTTGGGTATAAAACAGGGCCTCTGCCCTACCTCATCAGACACTTGCTGGAGAAGAAACCTGAACCAGAAACTACATCCTGCCAAGAAGAACTGCCTGGCGGCTCAAAGGTCTCACCTGTCTGCTTTCTGTGAAGGACTGCAGCCTTGCTGTTGCCCTGCTGCCTTGCTTCTCTCTGGCTGTGGTAAAGAAGTGCTCTCCAAGGGCTTGGATAGAGCTTGCCTCCTGTTCCCTGAAGTCTCAGGGCCAAAAAGACTTCATCTCTGCACGAAGGACTCCTTGTGCGGCGAAATTCTAAGCACAGCCTGCCAGAAATGATGCACAGCCTGCACTGCAGTGAAAATTCCACTGCACGCTGAACCAGAATGACGCAGCCTGACTTCGCAATGAGAAGATCGATGCAGTGCCAGTGTAGCGACCGGAAATTTGACGCACAGCCTCACCGGATCAACGCACAGCTGAGCCGGAATGACGCAGCCTGACTTCCAGAGAGGAATCGATGCAACGCCTGCTGAGAGGTAGAAAAATAGAAGTAGCACCTACCAGATTGACGAGGCTCCTGTGACTTCGCCCTAGCAGCGCTGGAAATCTACGCATCGTCCCTGGGCATCTGAAAACCCTGCAACCCGAAGAGGATCCAAGACCGAGAGCCAGAAATCGACGCACAGCCATCCCTGCGTGAAAACTAAATGACACATCGCCAGGTGCGGCCCGAGAAATTGACGCACACCCCTTTGTAGGTCGCTCCCCCTGCCGCTGCAGCTCCTCCAAGTTCCCGAGTTCCTGTGTTCCTGAGACCCACCTAACTGTAAGTACCCCCCTCCTCCCAGCCCCTCGCCCTGCCCTGCGCCACTCACCTTCTCTCCTGCTCCTGCTTCTTTTCCTCCTCTCTGTCTCTTCCTCCTCGCTCCCCCTCTGCAATCTTCTTCTGTGTTCTTCTGTTCTTCTCTTCTGTTCTTCTGTTCTTCCCTTCTGTTCTTCTGTGTTCTTCCGGTCTTCTGTGTTCTTCTTCTCGTTTCTTCTGTGTTCTTCTGTGTTCTTCTGTGTTCTTCTGTGTTCTTCTCTGTTCTTCTCTGTTCTTCTGCTCTTCCTGTCTTCTGTTCTTCTGTTCTTCTGTCTTCTGCTCTTCCGGTCTTCTGTTCTTCTGTCTTCTGTTCTTCTGTCCTCTGTTCTCCTGTCTTCGGCTCTTCTACCTCCTCCGTCTTCTTCCCCCGAGCCTGCCCTCCTGCTCCTTCCTCATCCCCCTCCCTCACTCGCCTCCCCCTCTCTCACCCCTAGCTAACCCGTTCGCTATCTACCTCCCTCACTCCTCCTATCTTCCTATCTCTCTAGCTCCCTATCTCACTATCTAACTCCCCCACTCTCCACCTCCTCCTACCTACCTATCTGTCTATCTATCTATTTCCCTATCTATCGACTTCTCTATTTTCTCTATCTATTTCTCTATCTCTCCCCCCCTCCCGCCACCCCCTCTACTACCTATCTCCCTATCCTCTCACTCTACCTCTCTCCCTCACCCACCTCTACAACCCCCCCTCCCCTATCTTCACAACCCTACTCCTATCTCTCTCCCTAATCTCCAAACCTCCTAACACTCACCCTCCTCCACCCTAAACCCCCTCCCCCAGCTCCTCTCACTCTACCTGTCCCCCCCCCCTCCCTCGCGCTTTCCCGCCGCGACCTCCTGCACGCCCCCGCCCCCCAGCTCCCATTCGCCCCCAGCTGACCCCTAACCCCCCCTCCTACCTCTTATGGCGGCCGCTGCGCGACAGTGGTAGCGACCCTTGACCCAATGGTAGGTCGCTCCCCCTGCCGCTGCAGCTCCTCCAAGTTCCCGAGTTCCTGTGTTCCTGAGACCCACCTAACTGTAAGTACCCCCCTCCTCCCAGCCCCTCGCCCTGCCCTGCGCCACTCACCTTCTCTCCTGCTCCTGCTTCTTTTCCTCCTCTCTGTCTCTTCCTCCTCGCTCCCCCTCTGCAATCTTCTTCTGTGTTCTTCTGTTCTTCTCTTCTGTTCTTCTGTTCTTCCCTTCTGTTCTTCTGTGTTCTTCCGGTCTTCTGTGTTCTTCTTCTCGTTTCTTCTGTGTTCTTCTGTGTTCTTCTGTGTTCTTCTGTGTTCTTCTCTGTTCTTCTGCTCTTCCTGTCTTCTGTTCTTCTGTTCTTCTGTCTTCTGCTCTTTCTGTCTTCTGTTCTTCTGTCCTCTGTTCTCCTGTCTTCGGCTCTTCTACCTCCTCCGTCTTCTTCCCCCGAGCCTGCCCTCCTGCTCCTTCCTCATCCCCCTCCCTCACTCGCCTCCCCCTCTCTCACCCCTAGCTAACCCGTTCGCTATCTACCTCCCTCACTCCTCCTATCTTCCTATCTCTCTAGCTCCCTATCTCACTATCTAACTCCCCCACTCTCCACCTCCTCCTACCTACCTATCTGTCTATCTATCTATTTCCCTATCTATCGACTTCTCTATCTATTTTCTCTATCTATTTCTCTATCTCTCCCCCCCTCCCGCCACCCCCCTCTACTACCTATCTCCCTATCCTCTCACTCTACCTCTCTCCCTCACCCACCTCTACAACCCCCCCTCCCCTATCTTCACAACCCTACTCCTATCTCTCTCCCTAATCTCCAAACCTCCTAACACTCACCCTCCTCCACCCTAAACCCCCTCCCCCAGCTCCTCTCACTCTACCTGTCCCCCCCCCTCCCTCGCGCTTTCCCGCCGCGACCTCCTGCACGACCCCGCCCCCCAGCTCCCATTCGCCCCCAGCTGACCCCTCCCCCCCCCTCCTACCTCTTATGGCGGCTGCTGCGCGACAGTGGTAGCGACCCTTGACCCAAGGGTAGGTCGCTCCCCCTGCCGCTGCAGCTCCTCCAAGTTCCCAAGTTCCTGTGTTCCTGAGACCCACCTAACTGTAAGTACCCCCCTCCTCCCAGCCCCTCGCCCTGCCCTGCGCCACTCACCTTCTCTCCTGCTCCTGCTTCTTTTCCTCCTCTCTGTCTCTTCCTCCTCGCTCCCCCTCTGCAATCTTCTTCTGTGTTCTTCTGTTCTTCTCTTCTGTTCTTCTGTTCTTCCCTTCTGTTCTTCTGTGTTCTTCCGGTCTTCTGTGTTCTTCTTCTCGTTTCTTCTGTGTTCTTCTCTGTTCTTCTCTGTTCTTCTCTGTTCTTCTCTGTTCTTCTGCTCTTCCTGTCTTCTGTTCTTCTGTTCTTCTGTCTTCTGCTCTTCCGGTCTTCTGTTCTTCTGTCTTCTGTTCTTCTGTCCTCTGTTCTCCTGTCTTCGGCTCTTTTACCTCCTCCGTCTTCTTCCCCCGAGCCTGCCCTCCTGCTCCTTCCTCATCCCCCTCCCTCACTCGCCTCCCCCTCTCTCACCCCTAGCTAACCCGTTCGCTATCTACCTCCCTCACTCCTCCTATCTTCCTATCTCTCTAGCTCCCTATCTCACTATCTAACTCCCCCACTCTCCACCTCCTCCTACCTACCTATCTGTCTATCTATCTATTTCCCTATCTATCGACTTCTCTATCTATTTTCTCTATCTATTTCTCTATCTCTCCCCCCCTCCCGCCACCCCCTCTACTACCTATCTCCCTATCCTCTCACTCTACCTCTCTCCCTCACCCACCTCTACAACCCCCCCTCCCCTATCTTCACAACCCTACTCCTATCTCTCTCCCTAATCTCCAAACCTCCTAACACTCACCCTCCTCCACCCTAAACCCCCTCCCCCAGCTCCTCTCACTCTACCTGTCCCCCCCCTCCCTCGCGCTTTCCCGCCGCGACCTCCTGCACGCCCCCGCCCCCCAGCTCCCATTCGCCCCCAGCTGACCCCTCCCCCCCCTCCTACCTCTTATGGCAAGCCCGTCTGCGCCCGTCCGCGCCTGGCCCGCGCCCAGCGCCACGACCCCTGGTCCCCAGCTCCCCCAAGCCCCGCTGATCCGCTACGACCCCACCACCCTCCACGCCCTCAACCCAGGGCGCTCCAAAACCTGCTTCCTAGCTCACCCCAAACGCACCCATGGACCCTTCGCCTGCAACTCCTGCAAACGCATCTTCCACCACGCAACTACCACGACCACAAGCCCACGCGCCATCAACCACCTCAAGTGCATCCTGGTCAACGCTCGTTCCGTCCACAAGCACGCCGTTGAACTTTGGGACCTCCTGGACTCCACAGCCCCGGACGTCGCCTTCATCACGGAGACATGGATGAACGCCTCCTCTGCTCCAGACATCGCTACCCGCCATCCCCGAAGGCTACAAGATCTCCAGAAAAGACCGCACCAACCAAGTAGGAGGAGGTGTCGCCATCATCTTCAAAGACTCCATCAGCCTCACCACCTCCACCGAAGACCCCCCCCTCGCCGCTGAACACCTGCATTTTCAGATTCGCACCGACCCAAGGACCACCCTCAGAGGATCCCTCGTCTACCGTCCTCCCGGACCTCGCGCCTCTTTCAGCGACGCCATCGCCGACTTCATCTCCCCGCACGCCCTCGCCTCACCGGACTACATCCTCCTAGGCGACCTCAACTTCCATCTGGAACAAAACAACGACCCCAACACCACCACCCTGCTCGACAACCTCGCCAACCTCGGCCTCAAACAACTGGTGAACACCGCCACCCACATCGCCGGACACACGCTCGACCCTATCTTCTCCGCCAGCAAACACGTCTTCTTCAGCCACACCTCTGCCCTACACTGGACCGACCACAGCTGCGTCCACTTCACATTCCGACGCGAGACCTCCCACCTCCGCACTCAACCCATCCCTCGTCGACAGTTGAACAAGATCCCTGAAGAGCAACTCTTCTCCGCTCTCGCCGCCAACCAACCCACCCTCACCACCGACCCCAACGACGCAGCTCTCAACCTCACAAACTGGATCTCCAACTGCGCTGACAACCTTGCTCCCCTCAAACGCACGCATCGACAGACCAACACCAAAAAACCTCTCTGGTTCTCTGACACCCTCAAAGAATCAAAGAAAACTTGTCGTGCCCTTGAGAAGGCCTGGCGCAAGGACCACACCGCTGACAACATGACCGCCCTCAAGAACGCTACACGCGAACACCACCACCTGATCCGCACTGCCAAAAGGAACTTTTTCACCGACAGACTAGACAAAAACAGCCACAACAGCAGAGAACTCTTCAGCATCGTCAAAGAGTTCTCCAACCCCAGCGCCAGCGCCAACGCCGTCACGCCCTCACAGGATTTGTGCGAATCCCTCGCCACTTTCTTCCATCGCAAGATCAGCGACCTCCACGACAGCTTCGGACACCAGACCCAACCATACACCACTGAACCCGCTTCCCCGGACATCACCCTCAACAACTGGACCCACATCAACACGGAAGAAACCAAATCCATCATGAACTCTATCCACTCCGGCGCCCCTTCGGACCCCTGCCCGCACTTCATCTTTAACAAAGCCGACGACATCATCGCCCCGCACCTCCAGACCGTCATCAACTCTTCTTTTTCTTCTGCTACCTTCCCCGAATGCTGGAAGCACGCTGAAGTCAACGCCCTACTAAAGAAACCTACGGCTGACCCAAGCGACCTGAAAAACTTCCGCCCCATCTCTCTTCTACCTTTCCCAGCCAAGGTAATAGAAAAGACCGTCAACAAACAGCTGACCACCTTCCTGGAAGACAACAACCTGCTCGACCCTTCACAAACCGGATTCCGAACCAACCACAGCACGGAAACCGCCCTCATCTCAGTCACAGACGACATCAGAACCCTGATGGACAACGGTGAAACAGTCGCCCTCATTCTCCTCGACCTCTCGGCTGCCTTTGACACCGTCTGTCACCGCACCCTAATCACCCGCCTACGCTCCACCGGGATCCAAGGCCAGGCCCTGGACTGGATCGCCTCCTTCCTCGCTAACCGCTCCCAAAGAGTTTACCTCCCTCCGTTTCGCTCAGAACCCACCAAGATCATCTGCGGCGTACCTCAAGGCTCATCGCTCAGCCCGACACTCTTCAATGTCTACATGAGCCCCCTCGCCGACATCGTACGCAAGCACGACATCATCATCACCTCCTACGCCGACGACACCCAACTTGTACTCTCCCTCACCAAGGACCCCGCCAGCGCCAAGACCAACCTACAAGAGGGTATGAAGGACGTCGCAGATTGGATGAGGCTCAGCCGCCTAAAGCTGAACTCTGAAAAAACGGAAGTCCTCATCCTCGGCAACACCCCGTCCGCCTGGGACGACTCCTGGTGGCCCACGGCCCTCGGCACCGCACCGACCCCCGCAGACCACGCCCGCAACCTCGGCTTCATCTTGGACCCTCTTCTCACCATGACCAAGCAAGTCAACGCCGTGTCCTCCGCCTGCTTCCTCACTCTCCGCATGCTCCGCAAGATCTTCCCCTGGATCCCCGCCGACACCAGAAAAACCGTGACCCACGCCCTTGTCACGAGTCGCCTGGACTACGGCAACACCCTCTACGCCGGGACCACCGCCAAACTCCAAAACCGCCTGCAACGCATCCAAAACGCCTCGGCCCGCCTCATCCTCGACGTACCCCGCAACAGCCACATCTCCGCACACCTGAGACACCTGCATTGGCTCCCAGTCAGCAAAAGGATCACCTTCCGTCTTCTCACCCACGCACACAAAGCCCTCCACAACAAGGGACCGGAATACCTCAACAGACGCCTCAACTTCTACGTCCCCACCCGCCCCCTCCGCTCCGCTGGCCTCGCACTTGCGGCCGTCCCTCGCACCCGCCGCTCCACGGCGGGTGGGAGATCTTTCTCCTTCCTGGCGGCCAAGACCTGGAACTCCCTCCCCACCAGCCTCAGGACCACCCAGGACCACTCCGCTTTCCGGAGACTCCTAAAGACTTGGCTGTTCGAGCAGCGATAACCCCCCCTTTCCCCCCTAGCGCCTTGAGACCCGCACGGGTGAGTAGCGCGCTTTATAAATGTTAATGATTTGATTTGATTTGTTTGCACACATCTCCTCCTCTGCGGTCCTTTGCAGAGATTTTTCACGTGAACCAGGTACTTTGTGCTTGAAAGAGACTTTGTTTGCTTTAAAAAGACTTAAGACACTTTATCTCACTTTTCAGTGATATCTCAACATATACTTATTGCATTTTTATCGTTTTGACCTGCATTTATCCAGATAAATATTATATATTTTTTCTAAACACTGTGTGGTGTATTTTTGTGGTGCTATATTGGGTTATTGTATGATTTATTGCAGAAATACTTTACACATTGCCTTCTAAGTTAATCCTGACTGCTCAGTGCCAAGCTACCAGAGGGTGGGCACAGGATCATTTGGATTGTGTGTGACTTACCCTGACTAGAGTGAGGGTCCTTGCTTGGGCAGGGGGTAACCTGACTGCCAACCAAAGACCCCATTTCTAACAGGTGGCATTTAGACATGAACTGTTTGAGGCATATCTAGCTGCAGGTGTTGCACAAACGGTGTCATAATCAGCCAGCACTGCACCCAATTCCACTGTGCCATAACCAGTAGGCACAGGGTCCAGTCATGCCCAATGGATTCTGTACAAGTCGTGGCTTTAGTCACACTCTACAGGCAGTTTTTCTAGTGCCTGAGCCTGCATTGCATAATCCTAAACTATGCCTCACAGGCTTTGGGCATAGAACATATTCTTTGATGTCTTTGGGCGTGCCTTAGCCTCTGGCCACAGGCACTGGACACAAGACAAGCCCTAAGACCAGTCAACAAGACCCAAAAGCTCACCTAATACAGTTTTGAACTACGCCTAGAGAGGTTTAATTGCTAGGTAGGACCACTAGGTCCCTCGGGCTGCAGACACTACAAGGCATAATATTTAGCCACGTGCAATGAGGTGTGAGTGCTGTATACATTCTTTGTCCGGGACATGCCCTAGTCACCCCTGGAACCTGAACCCATGGGGCACAGCTATTGACTATAATCAGAGGGCTTGGATGCAGGTCATGGCCTTCGACCATACCCTGTGCCCAGTGACCAGAGTCAGGTGTCATCACTACCATGGACGTCAATTCAACAAAATGCCAGGGGTAGAGGAAGTGACATCACATGCTCTTTGCTTGCACCTTCTCTCACACACACATTTACACATATGCACAAATTCCCACTTACACACACTCTCATATAAGCACTCTCACCCGCAAGCACGCACACTACATGCATTTAAAAACAGTTTTTTCTTACCTCAGCTGCCATGGAAGAGCATATTCCATGTAATTGTGCTCCATTTTTATTACATTCATAGTCAATAATACATCATTATTTACTATTAGTGTAATGAAAAAACCTGACAGAAAACAAAGAGCAGACCCCCAACTGACGTCCTAAAGGACAAGCTGCCACTGAATTCCTGGCACAGAATTTGCCACTTCTGAGACCAGGGGATGCAAAGGCAGTGCAGGGGGTTGCAAAGGTTAACCCATGAGTCGCAGATGCAACCCCTGGTGACCCCTAATGATGCCCATGATCACTCCAGGACTTTGGGGAAATGACATAGCCTTCAGCAGTGCCAAGTGGTGCGGATCACTTATGCTAGCCACTTAAAGTCTAGAGACTGCTTGAACAAATTGCACATGGGTTCACAGAAGCACTATGAATGTTGCAGTCCTTGTATCCACATTGGATCAAGTTTCGTTAGTCAGAGGATCCAGCATCAAAAGGATCATTACTCACTGGCAAAAAAATACTATTTTAGTAATAGAAACTGAGAAGCAGGTACAGACCTGAAAAGGCAATCATATTTTGCTTTAACTCTTTAGAAATATGGTCCATGGACCTTGATTGTTTGCCATCCTTATAGCAACACTTTTTCAATTTTAAACTACAGACATAATACAAGAACAGATGTGGCTACATTTTTTAAATAACAGAGGAAGCTAGACACATTTGATATCACTCCATCCAGCAGTATTTTCTGGAATTAGACCAAAGAAATAATGTTTTGGGACCCGTCCCCCAAAATCTTTATGCTCTGCTGCCCAATCTACATACAACTTAAATGCACTGAACACAAGTGAGCAGGACTTTATTTTGGACAGATAATAGCAAAACAAAAATGTTTTTCTAAGTAAAGCACGATCTAACCATAACTGCAGGCCTGCAGAAGTATTATCGCAATCTATTGTTATAGACATATACAACATACAGAATATATAAATTCTACAGTATATGAAGAATACATGCACTTAAAAGGAAATAGCCGGTGTCAAACTCCAAGACACATGTATTATGAGTCCCACAGCAAAGACCAAAAATTATGAAAGCTGCAAAAATACACTCCAATTACTTTTAAATACAATTGGTAAATGATAATTTAAAGCGGTATTTCAAAGTCACAGAGAATTGCTAAAAAAAATCAAATGACCCAAAAATCTCAGTTTTCAATTTATGTCGTTGGAACTTTAACAAACTTTGATCATTACCGTGACAGCACCATGTTCTCAAACTAAGGTACTTGATACACTATAAGATACATTGTAACTAAAAACTCAAGTGTGAGGGGCGGTGATGAATGTACCAAATAAAGCTGTTGTGCATTTTTAAGACATGTAATAAACTAAGCTCACCTCGTGGATTGAATTGAAGAGACTCCAGTCAAAGTTTGTTAATTCCAGTGCAAGATCCCAAGTGTTCATCCCAAGTATCCGTACTGACCTATGCTGCGATTCTTCATTCTCAACAAATGGGTTCTAAATCAAAAGATGAGAGCAGAAGCTTCTTTTGTAAGTTTAGATCTATTTAGTCTGAACTCACTGACAAATATTAGAGAAGTGACATGCACTGTGGCCTCTTTACTTTGTGTTGGTTTTTAAAATGTATGATTAAATTACGAATTCAGGACCCAATCTAAAAACCTGGAAAGGTTATTTACCTTCTTCATATGCAAACACATTACAATACATACATTGCCTTTAGAATCTGACTCCAAATGTCTGATCATATTTCAGAGAAGCATTTAAACGCCAGTACAGATATACTGTTTGACAAAAGACTGTTTAAGCAGCATTTAAAAATGATTGTGCATTTTGATAGGTCGAAAATAAATTACATTTTAAAAATACACATATTATTATGTAATCAGACTTTCACTTTGCTGTACATTTGCCAATAACCCCAACATTTTTTGAGAAGCGATCAATAGAGAATAAACAGGTATAGATCAATGCATTTCAAAATGTAGTCCTTAAATGGTATTCAAATTATACGCCATGTTCAAAGGATACACGCTCGGTTAACAAGATTAACTGAAGCAGTGCTGACAAAGATGAACTGTGTAGCACTGACACTGCCGAATACTATGAAACATATTATGATTACCTATCTCTTATACTACAGAGTTTAACCATTAAGAACAGTTACTTCATGGCTTAAACTGAAGTCGGGTGGTCTGATTCAGATTTAGTTTGAGGTGGCTTATAATGTGCCAAAACGTTATTCGACTTGTTTATTCAGAATAGAATCCTTCTAAAATGAGTTACATCAAACAACATAATCAAGCAAAACGATTCTCACCAAAATATCACTTAAATCCTTCCTGTAGGTAAATATCCGACTTGATGTCTCAAGGGATTTTGAGAGGGCCAGGTCATTAGGCTGAAGTTCGTGCTTCTCTACAAAGACATTTTCGGTGTTAGAAGGATGGCAAGCACAAAAAAACTTTAGGAATGTTCTATGAAAATAAAGTAATTATATCAAATCACATTGTAAAAGAAAAAAGACTGCTACTCTATGAACAGGCACATAATTTTCTATGACTTCATATGCATTATCAGTCAGTCACCATGACGTGCATACATACTTCTCCTGTGTCATGGAATAATTTATGCTACCCAGAGCTTTTCTATATGCTTGAGGCCCTGTACATGTTCTCTATCATCATCCAGTCTTTACAATTCCTGTGTCAAGCTGCCAAAAGCCGTATACTGCAATTAATCTTGCATATTAATTGAATATATTTAGGGTTACATGTATAGGTCACATAACATTTACTCTTCTAGCAATGTATTGTGTTAATAACGTAAGGTCCTTGTGAAGACCTCCCCTGGCCACGAACATATTACCATGTCATTAGTGAAAATGGAATGAATAATAAACATGGTAGTGAAACAACTTTTGAATGAAGGCTGGCATGTCCCCATTAGGCAACTTTCATAATCTTAACATTTTCAGAGGTAACACCATTTTAGTAGGTGTAGAAAAATAAAAAGCATAACATTTTTAATTCCTTGAGATTGTTATATGATAAATACTTTTATAAGAAGGGGTTAATAAAGCATAATTTTCAAACAAACAGCCCCATGATAACACTTTGAAATAGGTAGTGAGTAATAAATCTCTGAAAACCACAGTTCTACTGAGAAGTATGAATCATTCGAAACTATCCGAAGTATGAATTATACATAATTTCCAAACTATCTGTACTGTTGAACAATCCCTACTATTGATCTTTTTGTGCCTCAAGTTCCTGTGTATTTTTGCAACAGTTTGTGGGACCCTTGATCCCAAAAACACGGCGCTCTCAGGGACACCTTTGATGCGCCTTGAGATGAAAATGCCCTCAATGGTCCTCTCACTCAGCAATCTTGAGACAATAGCCCACAGACCTACTCTGCACACGCCCGGGAAACAATAACATGTTTTTGAGGTGCAGCAGCTGCAACTTCGGGTGATGCCTGTCCCCCTTTCTGAATAAACAAAGGAACCGCTTTATGTTTATCAAACGTGTGACAGGTGGCATAATTGCAACATTTCACCATGGAGCAAACACAGACTCGTATTTGACGCCGATGTTTTCCCCCAAGTGACTGTCATGTTCTGTTTTTCTATGGTGGTTTGCAGGGGCGGCTCCTCCATTGGGGCGGAGGAGAAAATACAACGCGGTAAAATAAACACAACAGACACTTTTCAACCGTGAAGGGGGACTGGAGGTCAACATGTGAAAAAGAGCCTATATTTAATATGCACTCATACGCACAAAATACACTGTATAGAGGTTTATTATAATTAACGGCCTGAAAATATTTTATGATACATATCACCATATTCTTTCTCTTATGTATACAACAACCTGCAATTTAGAACCTGACGCTAGATGGAATCCCTTTTCTGAGATGTATGAATTATGTAG
Organism: Pleurodeles waltl; assembly: GCF_031143425.1. NCBI lineage: Eukaryota > Metazoa > Chordata > Amphibia > Caudata > Salamandridae > Pleurodeles > Pleurodeles waltl. The sequence continues at coordinate 801,232,147 of NC_090449.1, read as the reverse complement.
AGTGCATTTCAATATCTGCTCTGCAGGCGTGTGTATGCAATGTGTAACACCAAGAACCTGGGATATTTTGTACTGGGAATTTTCAGGAACTTGCAAGTGGAATTCAAATGCACAGAAAGCATCATACATAAAAGAGTGCATATTTCCCTGCTACATTAACCAAAGAAAATCAGAAATCCATTCCTCCAATCTCTTTTTATTACCTGGCGAAAAACATATGTGGCCCTTCAGCAACGGTGGCGGCAGATAAGGGAAGTTAACATCCCAATAGGGATATTCAAATGAGTCGAAATTAATTAAAGCGCATGCATCTGCTTACAATGTCACCTTGGGTCTTTAAACATAACAGGCATTTTCTCCTATAGGTTTGCAAGAGGTTTTGCCGTGCCAAGCAGCAAGGAGTATAAAAGGACCAGACAGGCCCTACAGATCAATACCATCAGCAACCAATCCAGGTAATGGTATTTGGCAGCCACGATAAACCCTTTTCACGTGGGTCCAGGAAGTAGTTTATTGCTATCCTGTTGAAGAATTAAGAGACGCCTCTGACACAAATACATTCATGTGGAAATTGCGCTTCTCCGAGTACCTAAATAGCAGGCACATTCCATCTGAAAACACTGGCATCTACAGTACGGTCAACCAGATGTTATTCTACGGCACAACACCCTTTCAGGACGCACAGCTCAAGCAGAGGCATGCTCTTAATTCCAAATATGGAAACACGAAGCTTGCCCGGATTACTGAAAGTGAAATGCCTTCAAATGTAATTATAAACATAGAAAGCCCTTCACATTCTAGTCCAAAGGAGAAAAGCCAGTGTTGAGCAGTGGGACCAGAGATTGAGGAGTTGTCATGGAAACGGGCCTGGTTCCCTTTGTCAGCCATGGTCGTCCTGATGACGGCCCGGCCAAGCACCGAGCACACCCGAGATGAGCAGCACACCCTTGCACGCGTTAAAAGATTAGCATGATAATGACCTAGACAGGCTCTTACCCCCCGAGAATGTGACAGACACCAGCGCCAGCTCCTCCTCTGCATGTTGGATCTTTTCTGCCACGATTTTCAGTAACTCTTGGGCCGAGGCGGACACTTTGGTCTTAATGCTCACATAGGAGTGATCATTGATGTGCACGTGAAAGAAAACTAAACAAAGGGGAGAAGTGGGAAAGCGGGAAACAATGACAAGTGCAAAGATTGATTAGACAGGCCTGTTGTAACTACAGCAGAGTTCTCTGTTTTGTTATAGAAACATCTTTTGCTGACATGGAACAGGCACCATATACCACAACACAAAAGATTCCCCTTTCTGGCACCACTCTCATTATAATAACTGCACGGACTATAAACCTAACAGATATCTAGTATTTCGTATAACATTTGTGACACTGGAGCCAGGCTGCTGGAAGAACGGGAATTAGTTCCATCACAGAAAACCTCTATCAACTCTAGTGAACAACTAAAAGTGCTGGAAGTGTCTGTTTTAAGTATACCTTTTAGATTATGCTGCAACGGCAGATGTTAGAAATGGGGTCTTTGGTTGGCAGTCAGATTACCCCCTGTCCAAGCAAGGACCTTCACTCTAGTCAGGGCAAAGGAGAAACACACCCGGTTAACCCCAGCTCACCCTCTTGGTAGCTTGGCACAAGCAGAAAGGCTTAACCCAGCTTAATACAGCTGTGTTAGAGAAGTTTAAAGTGTGCATCTCTGGTTGGCCATCGCAAGACTGCCAGCCAAAAAGACATGCACACTTTAAACTTAAGTGCACAGCTCACTGCTGCCACACATCAGCAGTGGCCCTGCCCCATCCTGAAACTTGGCTCAGGATGTGAAGATGGAAAATAAAATGGTAATAAATGAACTTTATTACGATTATTTTTCATCCCTGGTAGGCATTTTAGGCAGAGGGGGAACACTCTGCTGCCCTAAAGGAGAAAGTGCCACTGTCGGGACAGCAGAAGGCAAGTATTAAAAACAATATGTCAATGATGTATACGTCTGTGTGCACACTTGCAAGTGTGCTTGTAGTTCTTTAAATGAGAGTGTGTGCGTCAGTGTTGAGCTTACTGTTTACCTTGATAAAGTGCTTGCTCTGGCACAATGGTGGGTATTTGGGGGAATTTGGGGCATCCATGGAATGATGCCCTCTGCCCACCCCTACTAAAATGGTAGACTTCACATAATGGTAGTTATTCCTGCAGACTGATGGTCAAGCATGGGATGATGCCCATGTATAATGTTGACCCTCACACAATGGTGGTAATTCTTGCCAACCGTCGAATTATGCCAATTGACTTCCCCTTGTAAAATGACAGCCATTGCATAATGGTAGCAATCCTTGGTAGTTTTGGTCATTCATCGGAAGATGTCCATTGGCCACCCATGAGGAGATCTATAAAAAGCTGCCCACCAGAGGTAGAATATTGATCCGGGTTTATAGTGGTAATTCCTGAAATATTATGGGCATCCATGGCATGTCTGTGCCTATTCCTAGCATTAATGTTAGTCCTAACAGAATGGTAGTCATTCTTGACAAATTGTGCACATTCAATATTAATGACAGAGTGGTAGTCACAAATGGTACAAAGGTAGTTCCGGCAGTAGGGTGAAAATTCTTGGCATACAGTGGGCTTCCATTGCACAGTTGTGCCCAACTAGGCAAAATATTCACCCTGGTACAACTGTGGTAATTCTTGTCATACTGCAGTCAGTTATGATATTCAACCTGCTATAATGCTGGCTCCTACATTATGATGGAAATCCATAACACATGGTGAGCATACAATGGCATAATGGGAATATGTGATGGAACAACTAGGTCCTAAACGTCTACTTGCCTAAATCACTACTGCTAAACAACTAAAAAGTCTCTACAACAAAGTATTGAACAACTACTGCCTAAACAACAATTTTGCCTGAACAACGAATTTTAAGGTAAGCTTTTTTTTATTTTATTTTTATGGTTTATTAGTTGTTTAGAATTGAGATATATTTAGAAAATGTCACTTACCCAGTGTACATCTGTTCGTGGCATGTTCCGCTGCAGATTCACATGCTGTGCATATACTTCTGCCATCTAGTGTTGGGCTCGGAGTGTTACAAGTTTTTTTTCTTCGAAGAAGTGTTTTCGAGTCACTCCTCATCGGCTCCATCGCGCATGGGCATGGACTCCATGTTAGATTGTTTTCCCCAGAGGGTAAGGTAGGAGTGATAGAGTATAAAGAAAAGAGATGTCCGTGCTAATGGAATGTTAAACATATATGTATATCTACATATGTACAAATGTTGTTAACTTAAACGACTACAGGCTGCCGGGGAGGTGGGAGGGTGCATGTGAATCTGCAGCGGAACATGCCACGAACAGATGTACACTGGGTAAGTGACATTTTCCGTTCGATGGCATGTGTAGCTGCAGATACACATGCTGTGCATAGACTACAAAGCAGTTAGTCCTCCCATAAAAGCGGTGGTTAGCCTGTAGGAGTTGAAGTTGTTTGAAATAATGTTCTGAGTACAGCTTAACCTACTGTGGCTTTCTGTGTTGCTAAAACATCTACACAGTAGTGTTTAGTAAATGTATGTGGTGTTGACCAAGTAGCTGCTTTACTTATTTCAGCCATTGGTATGTTTCCTAGAAAAGCCATTGTAGCACCTTTCTTCCTTGTGGAAATTGCTTTAGGAGTAAGTAAGAGTTGTCTTTTGGCTTTAACGTAGCATGTTTGGATGCATCTTACTATCCATCTTGCTAAACCTTGTTTTGAAATGGGGTTACCAGTATGAGGTTTTTGAAAGCTACAAACAGCTGTTTAGGTTTTCTGAGTGGTTTTGTTCTATCTATCTAGTTCATTAGTGCTCTTTTAGGGCCAGATGTATCAAGCAGTTTTGCACATTCTGGGTCTATGGGAAAATGTGTTCATACATATGGCCCTTAATGTCTAACGTATGTAGAGCTCTTTCTGCCACATAATCTGGCTGTGGGAAGAAGACTGGTAGTTCCACTGTTTGATTGATATGAAAAGGTGATACTACTTTGGGAAGAAATTTAGGGTTAGTTCGTAGTACAACTTTATGTTTGTGTACTTGTATGAACGGTTCTTCAATGGTGAAAGCTTGAATTTCGCTGACCCTTCACAATGATGTAATTGCGACTAGGAAGGCAACCTTCCATGTTAAGAATTGCATTTGACATAAGTGCATAGGTTTAAATGGTGGGCCCATAAGTTGCGTAAGCACTATGTTTAAATTCCATGAAGGAACTGGAGGTGTTCTGGGTGGAATGATGCGTTTTAAGCCTTCCATGAAAGCTTTAATAACAGGAACTCTAAATAAAGAGCTGTGATGTACATTTTGCAAATATGCTGACATTGCAGTAAGATGTATTTTTATGGAAGAGAATGCTAAATTTGATTTTTGCAAATGAAGTAAATAGCATACAATATGTTGTATTGATGCTGTAAGAGGGGCAATCTGTTTAGATTGACAATAATATACAAATCTTTTCCATTTGTTAGCATAGCATTGTTTAGTAGTGGGTTTTCTTTCTTGTTTAATCACTTCCATACAATTTGATGGTAGTTGTAAATATCCAAACTCTTTGACCTCAGGAGCCAAATCGCCAGATTGAGTGTGTTGGGATTTGGGTGTCTGATCTGTCCTTTGTTTTGTGTCAACAGATCTGGTCTGTTTGGGAGCTTGGAGAGTGGTACTAGTGATAGGTCTAATAATGTTGTGTACCACGGTTGACGAGCCCATGTTGGTGCTATGAGTATCATATTGAGTGTGTTTTGATGCAATTTGTTGACTACAAATGGAATGAGTGGGAGAGAGGGAAAAGCATAAGCAAATATCCCTGACCAATTGATCCATAGAGCATTGCGCTTGGATAAGGGAAGTGGGTGTCTGGATGGCGACCAGATCTATGTTTGGTGTTCCCCATTGTTGAAAGTATTTTTGAAGTACTTGAGGGTGAATCTCCCACTCGTGTGTCTGTTGATGATTTCTGCTGAGAACATCTGCTAGTTGGTTGTGTATCCCTGGAATGTATTGTGATACCAGGTGAATTTGGTTGTGTATGGCCCATTTCCACATTTTTTTAGCTAGGAGGGAGAGTTGGGATGAATTAGTCCCTCCTTGCTTGTTTAGGTAATACGTGGTGGTCATGTTGTCTGTTTTGATTAGGACATTCTTTTGTTTGAGAAGAGGTTGAAAAGCTGCTAGTGCTAGGGAGACAGCTAACAGCTCTAAGTGATTTATGTGTAGCTGTTTGTGTTGGGCATCCCATTGTCCTTGGATGTTGTGATTGTTGAGGTGAGCTCCCCAGCAAATCATTGATGCATCTTTTGTAATTATGGTCTGAGGCACAGGGTCTTGAAAAGGCCACCCCTTGTCTAGATTTGCGGAATTCCACCACTGAAGGGACATGTATGTTTGGCGGTCCATAAACACTAGATCTTGAAGTTGACCGTGTGCCTGTGACCATTGTTGTGCAAGGCACTGTTGTAAGGGCCCCATGTTTAGTCTTGCATGTGGGTCGATTGCAATACATGATGCCGTCATCCCAAATATTTTCATGACAAATCTGACAGTGTACTGTTGACCTGTGTGTATCTGTGTGATTATATTTTGGAATGCTTGTATTCTTTGCGTAGTTGGACTTGCTAGCGCTTCATGAGTATTTAGTATTGCACCTAAATATTGTTGTATTTGCGCAGGTTGTAGCTGAAACTTTTGGTAGTTTATTGAGAGCCCTAGCATGTGCAGGGTTTGTATTATGTAATTCGCATGGTTTTGACATTGCGTATGACTGTATGATTTTATGAGCCAATTGTATAGATATGGAAAGACATGTATATGTTGTCTTCTTAGAAAGGCTGTGACTACTGCTTGGTACTTTGTTAATACCCTTGGAGCTGTTGTTATTCCGAAGGGTAACACTTTGAACTGATAGTGCTTTCCTTGAATGACAAACCCAAGATATTTTCTGTGTGCAGGAGGATCGGTATATGAAAATACACATCCTTGAGGTCTAATGTTGCCATGAAATTGTGTTTTTGGAGTAGTTGGATAACATCCTGGAGAGTTACCATGTGAAAGTGTTCTGACAGGATATAAAGGTTGAGGGTCCTGAGATCTAATATTGGCATCAGGGTGCCATCTTTTTTGGGAATGAGGAAGTACAGTGAGTAAACTCCCGTTCCTACTCGATTTTGTGGCACTGGTTCTATTGCTTGTTTCAGTAACAGAGATTTGACTTCTTCCTTTAACAGACTGATGTGTTCTGTGGATAGTTTGTGTGGCTTTGGTGAAATGATTGAAGGAGTTTGTATCAATTCTAGGCAATAACCATTGCAGATAATGGATAGTACCCAATTGCCTTTGGTAATATTTTGCCAACTGGTGTGGAACTTTTGTAGTCTTCCTCCCACAGGGGAGGTGTGGAGTGGAAGGGAATGAAACAAGTCACTGTTTAGTGTGTTGTGAGGCTTGTTTAGGTGTTTGATATTTCCCTCTGCTTCTGGGGTACTGCCCCCCTATATGTGCTCTTAAAACCACCTCGTTGGTATTGAGATTGATAGGCTGGTTTTGGCTGCGATGTGTTTGCCTCTGCAGTTTGAGCCCTAAATCTGAACTGAGGTTTCCGAAAGGATCCCTTTTATTGTGTGGTGTATAGTGCACCCATAGCTTTTGCAGTGTCTGAATCCTTACGCAATTTTTCAATTGCGGTGTCCACTTCTGAGCCGAAAAGTTGTTTTTTGTTGAAAGGCATATTCAAAACCGCTTGTTGGATTTCGGGTTTGAACCCTGAGGACCTGAGCCATGCATGCCTCCTGATTGTTTTAGCAGTGTTGACGCTCCTGGCCGCTGTGTCTGCTGAGTCTAAGACAGACCTAATCTGATTATTGGTGATGGCTTGCCCTGCCTCCACTATCTGCTGTGCCCTCTTTTGATGTTCCTTGGGGAGATGCTGAATTATATCTTTCATCTCATCCCAATGGGCCCTGTCGTATCTAGCCAACAACGCCTGTTAGTTGGCTATTCTCCATTGGTTGGCTGCCTGGGATGCCACTCTCTTCCCTGCAGCATCAAATTTCCTACTCTCTTTGTCTGGTGGGGGTGCATCACCTGACAACTGTGGGTTTGCCCTCTTCCTGGCAGGGCTTACCACTACTGAGTCTGGAAGGAGTTGCTGAGTTATATAGACAGGATCAGAGGTAGGTGGCTTGTATTTTCTTTCTACTCTGGGAGTTATTATTCTTGCTTTGACAGGCTTGCTAAATATTTGATCAGCATGTTTTAGCATGCACGGGAGCATAGGGAGCGACTGGTATGTTGTATGCATGGAGGAGAGTGTATTAAACAAAAAATCATCCTCCAACGGTTCAGTGTGCATGGTGACACTATGGTATGCTGCAGCCCTCGCTAAAACTTGATTGTACTCTGTACTATCCTCAGGTGGTGAAGGCTTAGAGGGATAGCAGTCAGGGTCATTGTCGGGAATGGGGTCTGGATCATAAAGATCCCATGGGTCTACATTGTCTTGCTACGAGTCAAACGAATGTGATGGTGACTGCATTGGTGTAGGACTGGTAGTAGGAGAGATATGCAGGTGTGGAGAGTGAGGAGGAGAATGAGGAGGAGAAAATTGAGGAGGTGGTGGTCTCTCCTTTGTCTTTGGCACTTTAGCTGGAGGTTGTGTAGTGTCCAATTCCCCTGAAAGGCTAATTTTCTCTTAGGTTTTAGAGGAGGAGCAGTTAAAATTCTGCCAGTCTCTTTATGGATATGAATCCTGGCTTGCCTTTCGTCCATTACTTCCAGTATTGGCTATAGTTGGGAATCCTCCTCAGACGTTTTATGGCTTTCTTTGAGTGTCTTAGAAAGTCCATGCTCCTCGGTGTAACCTGCTCTTTTCGGCTCCGAAGCTGGCTTTTTCGGTATCGAAACAAATGGAGTTGTGGATGGTCTCAGCTCTGAAAGGGATTTCCGAAATTTCGACTCAGAAGAGTGGTGTTTGCTCGAGTCAGAGACGGAGCTTTTGGTCTACTCCGATGGCTTTGGAGGATTGGCCTTTTTTTTGCCGAACTGGGGGTTTGGTCACCGGGTGTCTTCTTTCGGGTCAAGCCATGGCCTTCCGGCAGTGGTGTCCCCAAGGCCTTATATTTCAGTTTAGATGATACAGGGTAAGGCATACTCACGTGCTGTCCTGCTGTGACCGGTCTGTCTTCCTCGGATTCCTGGGCGGAGTCAGATCCTCGAACAGAGACTGCGGTCTGCATGATCTCTTCCTCTTCAACGTCGAGATGTTTGGAGCTTTTTGACGCCATCTCGAGCTTTCGTGCTCTTCTGTCCTGAAGTGTCTTTTTTGTTCGGAAGGATCGGTAGGCCTTGCAATTTTCTTCCCGATGATCTGGGGAAAGGCAAAGATTACAGACGAGGTGTTGGTCTGTATAAGGGAATTTGGCGTGGCACCGATGACAGAATCAGAATGGAGTCCGATCCATGAGGCTTCCAAACGGTCGGCCCGACGAGGCCCGAGTTGGGCGCGTGCGCCCTGAAGGGCGAGTAGAGATGTCTGTTCCGATGGTACCGAAGTGTCATTAGAAGATGTAACGCGATCGAAACAATACCGACGAGAAATGAAGCGTTTTCAAAGTTTTCCGAATCTAACTATTGGAGCGAAAGGAGACATGTTCGGACCCAACGGCGGAAAGAAAACAACCTAACATGGAGTCGATGCCCATGCGCAATGGAGCCAGAGAGGAGGAGTCACTCGATCCCGTGACTCGAAAACACTTCTTCGAAGAAAAACAATTTGTAACACTCCGAGCGCAACACTAGGTGGCAGAAGTATATGCACAGCATGTGTATCTGCAGCTACACATGCCTTCGAACATATATATATATATATATATATATATATATATATATATATATATATATATATTTTCTAAACAACTAATAAACCATAAAAAAAACTAAAAACTTACCTTAAAATTTGTTGTTCAGGCAATTGTTATTCAGGCAAAATCGTTGTTTAGACAGTAGTTGTTCAGTACTTCGTTGTAGGGACTTTTTAGTTGTTTAGCAGTAGTGGTTTAGGCAAGTAGTTGTTTAGGACTAGTTGTTCAGGATGTTTCCCGCATAATGGTGTCCATTCTTCTGTGATACTGGTTTAATGATGGCATTTCCCTAGCATACTATGAGTTAGCCAAAGTATACTGGTGCCAAGCCATGAATGTAAAAAGAAAATACATTAAAGTTAAGTAGGCTAAGGGAAGAGAGGAACCAGTGCAACTATATGTGCTTAGAAAACCAGCTGTCCAAAACCCAGGAAAGAAAAATCTATAAATTTATTTTTGTAATGCTGAGTTTGGAGAAAGGAGCAGGCAAGGTAAACTCTCCTGCATTTGTAGGTACTTTGCTATATTTGTTTTTACATATTATTGCAAATGAGCTTCTCTTAAAGTCCCTTTTTTTGCCTGGACCATCCCGGTCCTCTTAATTAATTTACACTATATGGTGATCAGCACATCCAAGGTGCTCCCTGATGATATTTTGAACATTTTTCCGGTTAGTGTGTGCCACAGCTTGTGTGGCCCGACAGAATAAGGCTTCTGACAAGAGCCATGCATACACTAGTCCTATCCTGTTAGATACTGGGTTACTGGTTGACTGAGTTGTGAGCTCTGGTCAAGCAGCAACCACAGTCCTAGTCAGGATAAGCCACATGCAAGCACAAATTAACCTCTGCTCAAACCCCTGGTAGCTTGGCACAGAGCAATCAGACATAACGTAGAGGCAATGTGTGTAGTATTTGTGCAACACCTCTAACAATAAAACAAGATCCTACACCACTTTTTAAAAACAGAGCAGAACTTAATAAACAAAAGACCAAAATGACAAAATCTAATCAGTAGAACTAGAGTTATGAATTATTGAAGACTAAACTGCAATATGCCAAAAGCATAAAGCACCAACTGGAGCTAGCTGGTAGCAGCGGGCTGGGTGAAATCCAAAAGTTCAGGCCAACTGCAATGGAGTGTGGATTGCATAATCCCAGATTAGTCGGGTTTCTAAAGTTTTGAGCCAAGAGTCCTGTGTGCGTAGAAGAAGTTTGCTGTGAACAAGGATGATGATGAGCAGGCCAGGTGTCACACATGGGGGAGCTGGAGCCTCGCACTGGTGATCTACGCAGGTGGGCGATGCTTGCTGTGAGAAGAGATGGATGTGCCGTGCCTCGCGCTTATTTTGAGTGCGGGTGGTGCATTTCTGGTGTGAATGGGCCCATTTGCAGTCACAAAGAGCCCAAAATCTTGACTTTAAGAGCTCGAAAGCCACACTAAGGGTCTGGAACCTGTGAGGCACCTCTTGGGGGTCAGAAACTTATTGAAGACGGGGCCTGGAGCTGTGTGGAGCCTGTTATGTCTATGTGGCTCGTATCAGGAGGACAGAAGACTACCACTTCGATTTACCCTGGGGTCAAGATGAAGGTGCAGGTCCAGTTTGTCTTCCTCAGGGAAGAGGGCAGCAGGCAGCACAGCAGTAGTCCTTCTTGGTTGCAGGGTAGGTCCAGAAGTGTACTGAAGTGGTGGTGTCTGATTTCCATCTTTTATACCCTGATGCCCTGGTTCTGGAAGATGGGAAAAGCCTCTAAACAGTGGCTTTGAAGTGCAAGGAATTCTCTACCTCTCCTACCCTGGCTCCAAGCTAGCTGGAGTGACAAAGCAGAGTTGTTAGGTCTTTTGTGTGTGGACTGGACACAGGCTATTCAGATGTAAGTGAGGACCTGTCCAGCTCCTCCCTCCCAGCCTAACTAGGATGGCCCATCTAGTTACATCTAAATTCCCATTGTGTGTGGCTGTTTAGGGGGAATACACAAAGCCCAACTACCAACTGTACCTAGTCATGTGATCAGAGACAGACTGCAGGCACCAAATGGCTAAGGCACCAAAATGCCAACTTTCTAAAACTGGCATTTTCAGAATTGCACTTTAAAATCCGACTTTACCATAACTTAGGATTTTAAATTGTGATTCCAAACACACCAAACTATCAGGAGTTATATCTACCCATTTGGAAATGACACTTATAAAATATAATAAGGCAACCCCAATGCTCTCCTATGGTAGAAATGAGTCATGCAGTAGTGAAAAACAAATGTAAGAGTTTTTTCACTACCAGGACATGTACAACTCAAAAGTACATGTCCAACTTTCTAAATACATTGCACTTTGCCGTCTGGGTTGTCCAGGGTCAACACTAGGGGGGACACTTTTGTATAAAAAGAAAGGTTTGAGCCTGGCAAAAGATTTACAATAGCAGGCCTGAGACATATTTAAAGGGCTGGCAAAATGTGGGCTGCAGATCCAGCAGTAGCATTTAATTTAGAGGCCCTGGACAGATGTAATTTACTGGGGACTTATAAGTAAACTGAATAAGCCAAGTGAGTACTAGACAATTCTACCATGTTTTCAGGAGAGAGCACAAGCACTTTAGCACTGGTTAGCAGTGGAAAAGTATATAAAGTCCTGAAGCCAACAAAAAGGAACAGGGGAGATAGGCCCTGCAATAGCGAAAAACAAATTTGGCAGTATTTCACTATTAGAACATGTACAATACACTAGTACATGTCCTACCTTTTAAATCACTGCACCCTGCCCATGCGGCTATCTTGGGCCTACTTTAGGGGTGCCTGAGATGTACTAAAAGGGAAGTTTTGGATCTGGCAAGAGGGTGTGCATGACAGGTCGACATGGCAGTTTAAAACTGCACAGACACTGCAGGTCTGAGACATATTTACAGGGCTCCTCGTGTGGGTTGCACAATCAGTGCTGCAGGCCCAATAGAAGCATTAGATTTACAGGCCCTGGGCACGTCTACTGTACTTTACTGGTAACCTACTAGTAAATCGAATATGTCAATCATGGATAAACCAATCACCAATACCATTTACACAGAGTGCATATGCACATTAGCACTAATTAGCAGTGGTAAAGTGCCTAGAGTACCAAAACCAGAAAAACAAAATCCAGCACATAGTCAAAAATTCAGGAGGCAGAGGCACAAAGGCAGGGGGAAAACCTGCAAAAAGGGCAATTTCCAGAGGAAAGAAAAAAAGTTTGGGAATGACCCTGTAGAAAGGACCATTTCCAGCATACCCTCAATTGGCACCAATATGCTTCACGTGAGAGCAGTTAGTGTGAATGTAGGGTGGTCACTGCCCCTAGATAGGAAAGCCTCAGCCCCTATTTACTCTACTGTGCTTTTCTTTCTTTGACTACAGTGTATCCGATGAAAATGCATAACGATTCCAATAAGAACAGACCATTGAAGAATGTATCTGCCTGGTGTCTTGCAGGACCTCCTTCAGTTTGTTCCAAGAGTGGGGCAAAACCTGCTCTTCTCAGCATCCCCAGCGACAAAGGAAAAATCTTACCAAAACCGATAGATGGGAATTTTACACTTTTTAGAATGCACTTCCCAGTGCAAAGACAAAGGGTACATTGACCTATGCTCAGACATGACCAGACAATTTTAATAAGTGATGAAATTAACTGAGCACAGTTCCTAGACCTACTTCCTGATCGACTGCTACTTTCCAGACTCTCTCAATGTGGGAACCAGTCCAGGCTCTATGTATCATCATCATAAAACAGCTGGCCTGTTTGTCAGGATAAATGCATTTACATTTTTACACTCACAAGTATATGCTGCCTCTGGCATCCACCCAACATCCAAGATGTCACAAGTTGTCAGATCCAGCTATAACATGACCTCTCAGTGAAGCCAATCTATGGCATTGACGGCTTGAATTATCCGACATCTGGAAACACGGGGACTTCAAGTGCTGAAAACGTTTTGGTTTCGGTGGCATTACACATTTCCGATTCCACTAAAAGCAAGCCATTTTCTCTTTCAATGATGTTTTTTGTTTGGAAATTTGTATCTTCAAGAAAGTCTGTTGAAGAATTAAGAGACGCCTCTTACAGAAATATATTGCTTCAAAGGTACTGGAAGTGTTTTAGGTGAATGGAGCACACTTACTTTGTTTTTCAGTGACCTTCAATTAATTGTGTTCTTCATGATGGCTATGGAGTTGGTGACCGATTATGAAAAAAATGTGCACATTGAAGTTTTACTTCAAAAGGCAAATTTTGCGTATGATTCTGGAGAACTGCAATTACGGCATATTTTTAGACGTTGTTACTTTAGGGTTTGGTAAAGCAACGAGTGAGGTGAATATAGCTCAATGTTAGTGGTATGGTGGTGGCCATGAAAACTCTTTACAACTCCAACTCTCAAAATCGAAGTTTGTATGTATTATATTACCATTTTAACAACTGTTCATTGTACAAGTAAGCGAAAAAAAACCCTGCCAACTTGTGGTTTCAGGGTAGTGGTCAGAGTACTTTCTATGGTTGATTATCATTGTAAACAATGATTACTTCAATTGTATGTATGAAGATAGCAATAAATATGTGCACTGTCATTTCCATAAAGTCTCACTGAGATAATTACTAATAACCAGTGCTTTAATTGGGCCGGTACTGTCTGGTACTGAGTACCAGCACTGTTTTATTTTGAGATGGAGAGTATTGGCACATCTCAAGAAAAACGTAATACTTTTAATTGGAGAGTAACGGCACTTCTCAGAAACAAGCAGGTACTCTGGCACAGACTACCTGCACTTTAATTTTTCTATTTCAAGCACTGCTCATGACATCAGTCACTAAAGTAGCATGCATCAAAGTGTTGGCAGTACTTAAATGAGATTCGGAAAGCAAGCAGCATATCTACAACTAGGAATAAACAGAAGATATATTTTGATGTAATATTTATATGTACAATCTATTCCACAACCTTTTTCTAATCGCTGAACAAAAATTAAAAATAAACATACAAAACGGGTTCACAGCGAACATCTTTCATCCTGGAGAACGTTCTGCCCTATACAGTATGCACCAACCATAGCTATAATCTGTTTAGCATGAATACAGTCATAGGAAAAGGCCCAAATTAGCAGGACGACATTTGCATGTGGGTAATTTGTAGAATGCAGCAGCATGTGTATCATCACATCACTCCACAAGAAAAACATAAATTGAAGACTCTACAGCGTCAATTTTGGATATTGCCCAGTCCTCAACAATATGTTTCATGGGGAAGTATTTTTGCTGACATTTATACTTTTTTTGTTGTTTTCAAAACCATCTTTTCATTTCAAACCATGCTCAGCGTATAGTCTTAACACATGTCATGGTCACATTTAAAAACCCACCCATGCGAGGCACCAGTCCAGGTCCCACTTTCAGACCGATATCCCCTGGGGACCACTTGCTCCCCACCCCCTTGCAATATTTCACTTGTCAACCCCGGCTGCCTGTTGTGACCAGTGCTTCATGTACCTGGGCCATCCCTCATCCCCCTGCAATGCCCAGGATCAGTCATATCATGTAACAATGTTTATTACAGATGAGGAACACTGATAATGCACAACACTAGTCCCACGCCCACAATACAGGAGGGGTGAGTTCCGGGAAACAAGAGGAAGAAAGAGATGTCAAGGTTTCTGTCCTCCCTACATATACAGTATCATACCATCAGCAAATGTGACCAGCCCAGGAAGGACTAGATGGAGGGTTCGCTCACAGGGAATTACACATTTATCGGGGACCCTCATGTCCATGTTTAGTTTCCAAACTAGACAGGACCCAGGGTGGGGATTACAAAAATTTGTAAGGCAGGGTCCCACACACAGGAGCACACACTAGATCCTGTTTCCAAGGGAGCCATTCACTACAAGGTTTTCTCTGGTGAATATGGCTGGCCGATGATGAAGGACAACACCCAGGGTGGTGTGTGAGGCTATGCCTCACAAGCTGGCAGTAATGTACATAAAATAACAAGTTCACCTCTGAAACATACCTGGAGTCAATACATTTCAATAAAAACACAGCAGCAGTATAAAAAAGTCCAGGAGACAATCCAAAAGAATCAAATTAGGATTCTGCAGGCCCAGTCCTAGTCCCAGTACTACGGCATATGCAGATACACTGCAATCATGCGTTGTAGAAGGGTAAGGTGACCGTGGTACCTAGACCAGTTGCAAATTAAAAGACCAATATGGGTTCTAGGGTGACACCTGAGTCATGGGAAGTGGGAGGCCCTGCACACTGGTGCCAACGGTATTATGTGAAATAAAGGCAAAGTATGTTTCTGATGGATTTACCACACACTCTACACGAGGTAGCAGTTTGGGTCACAAGGTTCTCGTTTAGGACCTGGGTACATGAAGGCAGAAGATGAAGTGAAGTAATATAAACATGCCTTCCATATGTTACCGATTATGAATGAAGAAATATATCTGATAAGCTACGCAATTCAAGACAACTAGTGATTACCTCAAGATAGGCCCAGCTGACAAGATAAAAACAGTTTTCATTAGTTTAAGGGCATAGGCCGATAAAGTTGATCCATGACGTTGATCTTGAGTAACAACGTGTTCCCATCATCCAGGCATAAAACAAATTATTAATACGCAACATGTAGTGTGCTGGGTTTAAGATCTGAGATTTGCAGTATTCCGATATATTTTGCTATGCACCATGTATACATATTCAAACTAACATATTACATTTACATTTTCTATTTATTTTGATGTGACGGTAATTTTTATTGTTGCAGATAAAAACGTGAACATCTGTCTCCAACAGTCCTCCATAGTGTTTTAATATATAATCCCATCGTCCCACCCCCACAACCTCCTTACGATATTATACTTACTTTCCTCTGCTTCAGTCACACTTCCTCTTTGTAGAAGCCAATTCTCTTTCAGGCTGAATTGGTGGAAAAGGGCTTTATTCTGTGGGCAGAAAAGAAGAACAATGTGTGCCTGTGTCACTCCCTCTGTACAACAGAAGCTGTTTTTAGATCTTTAATAGCCTGTTCCATGCAGAGCAGCTGACCAAAAGAGAAAATAGGAAACCCATCCACCCAGGCCTAGGAAAAAACTGGAATGAGCTTTTGTTTGGTATTAAAACAAAATCGACTTTGTTGAGTTAAATGTCTGTAGTCTAAACTGTAATAGAAAGACAAAGCATCCTTTGACAGTACGTGTACAACATCATCCTGAAATGTTTCTGAGGCTGGTCCCCGTAGTGAAATAATTCCGCAATTGCAATCTCATACACTTGTAGGTAGTAGTTCAAAAATTATTCCGGACTTCAGCTAGTATACTCTATGTTCATTTCAGTCATGAAAGATAAAGAATACTATTATCAAAAATTGTATATTTAAAAAGCAGAATTTGCTATTTTTATTTAACCGTTTGCATGTGGCCAATTCATTTGGCACAAATGTATTTCGTTTGAAAGTGGTTTCTTAATATAACGTGTATTTGTAACAGGGGCTTTTTAGCGCTCAGTAACAAATGAATATGGTTACCCAACAGAATGGTACTCATAAAAGGCTGAGTGGACCCTTTGGAATTCAAAACTGTGACCATATGTTTAAACACCGGATCATCCCAGAGTAGATTCGTTACTCCACTGAGCCTCCAGGTCTGACTCACTCAAGCTTCGTTTAAAAGTTAACTGAAATGTTCATGGGATACACAAAAAACATAATACATCAGCTGGGTCCTTGAAGGATTCATTCTGAACACATTTCCACATCAAAGAGATTAGTAACAGTTCAATGGGGACCGTCACAATGGCACCATCGTTTACAACCAACAAGAAGGGGAGGAGCAAACTGAACAGAACGTAGCCAACAGAGCTATGTGACATGGTATATCTACCCCCTTACTGACAGCTCTGCAAAACGTTTGGAACGATTACCTCTTGATAAGAGAAGTCACAGGACAGCACTGAGGAAAGCGGTTTTACTCTCCACTCAGATCCATTGTCCATGACGCACACCATAACTATATGCACTAACTTCAACGGACACAAAGCTAAACGTCAAAGTTAAAAAGACACACCTTGAAGTACCCTGTCGTACTTCCTTAAACAATCTGACCTCATAAGGTGACTGAGCAACAAGAGAATGAAGATGCAGCAATGGAACAGAGCAGGGGTTGCACAGAGCCCTTAAAGTGAGAAACATCATCCACACCACAAACATTTTATCGACACCTGTCATATCAAAAACGCATATTACGTTACTGGTCTGGTGGACTCTAGACTCATTTAAACTTTTTGTACAATACTGGAAGAGAGACTCCAACTTATAAATTGGGATATTAGACAGTCAAAGAGCATTAGAGCACCGAAATCCATGTTATATAATGAATAGCATATGAGTTCTAGTACTTACGTATGTATGTATATAGGTATGTTTGTATGTCTTGATAAATGGGGGAAACAAACTTAGCTCGAGAGTAGCAGAGAACTGAGCATGGGGCATGGACTTTAGAAAATGAATCAGTGAGGAAGTCCAAGGGAAGACTGTTTGGTCGGGGTAGTGCTCCTAGAAAAGGTGTGTTCTTTATCATTCATTGTATAATGAGGTCAAATACTTGCTTTGTCACAGTAGTTAGCTTTGACACACAAAGATGTAACATCTGCTCTCTAGATGAGGTTCATAATCTTGCACTACTACAATTTGTGGCCAAAACCAACGTGTACAAATTGAGATTTCAACCTGTGGAGGGCAAGGGGGAGGGCTCTCCTGAGAATTAACATGCTACAGATGTATAAAACAATACAGGCGTCATCTGAATGGTGAAAAGTTTCACACAGAGTTGTAGATGCCTGGGTCTTAAGACAATTAAATGCTGATTCCACAGTGCCCTAAAATTCTAAAGAGGAATGTCCTAAAATAACTCAATGATTATGTTGAACATCACAGTGTAATACCTCTCATAAAATAGCTCGGTGAGGTATAAAGTTACTACTGAGATCTAAGACCTGTGTTACCTGAAGGACTTCTGTTTACTTACTACCTCTTCAGCCTTTGAAGGTTAATACCATTATTAACATTGACTGGTACTATTTATAGTGATGTAAAAGTGAAGAACTTTGACAGCAAGCAATATGAAAATACTAGTGTTTTGTAAGACCATCAATCAGACTTCAAATCACTCAATGTGACAGAAACTTTCAAACAGCAGAGAGAACTTCCCATCATTATTGATGGAAACTACCAGGCCCATCCTGAAGTCTCATCAACCTGCAGTGTGCTAGATTATGGAGTTTTAGTAGCAATGAGGCTGTTAGAATTTAATTTAAGGGAAGCTGAGACACCTTCTTAGATTAATCTGTTCCCTCCTCGAAGCTAATTGATTCTGATCTCTGTAAGTCCTGTAAAGCAGCTACTGGTACCCCTGAACATATGTTCTTGACATAAAAACTTCAAACTTTTGGTTGGAGGTCTATGACCATCTTTTGAGTATCTTTAGGGTGACCTTTTCTCTGATTGTGGCCCACGTTCTACTAGATCCGTATGCACGGACTCCTCTGCTTGAAATACCCAATAGAGATTTGGCACTACTGGATTTACTCCTGACGGTAGAAAATAAAAGTTATTTTGATTGAGTGGAAAGCCCTCAATAATGTCTCCTTTATATATGGTGGACCTGGGTGACTTACCTCCGGAGTACACACAAATGCATGACCTTCTCTTCCGCCATACATGTTCCTTCACAATCAATGTGGCACACTCTGGACATTTTTATGTCTACGGCATGACAGCCTCTTCCTTGATATTTGAATCTATTGACCGCAAAGAGAGCATTTATTCTTATGTTTTTTCCAGGTGGTGTTTCTTCCCTTCCTATTTCCCTATTTACTGTTCTATTTCTTTTTTCTTCCCTTCTCTTTTCCTTTCTTCTCTTTTCTAATTTTTAGGTAACTTCATTACCCTATTTTCTTTTTCTATTGATCTTTTGCTATTCCTTTGTATGGCAATGCAGCCATCGTTCTGTTAGACGTTGCTGTTATATGGCTTTTATATATACCTAGGGCAGTATATTCACCCTCAATTTCTGTGATCATGTATATCGGAAAATTGATTAAACATATGCAATTTTTTCTGTTATTAGTCTTCTAATAAAGCTTGGTTAATTTTTCTGCCTGTTCATTTGATTTTTTAATAACCAATTTTATTGTTTTATGCAGACAATAACAAGTCACTGTTACAGCAGAAAAGAAAGCATGCCCAGTCCGCCCCATCCAGTACACATCCATTGTGGTATATAAATAGTCTGAAATACAGAGTAACTTCCATAAATAGACATTCCATCCCAACATTATACAATTCAATAGCTAGCCCTGCATCGTCTAACCATCCACTTATTTGGACCAGATGTTGGTGTGCTTTTGTAGGCATCCTCTTTCTATGTACATTGACTGTTCCATTTGTGGGCAAAAGACCTGCCAGATACAGCCTAGAGGGGTAAGATAAGCACAGTATAAGTGATATAGCTGCACCAATCATAGTCTGTCAGAGATTGTGATGACACTCAGTACCATCAACGAGTCTCGCCAGTCCTCCTCCTCCAAGGGCCCAACCATTGTTTCCCAGCAGGACCACAGGGGCTGAAGAGTGTCTGGGGCATTCAGTATCATGGAGCGATAGATCTGGGAGACCCCTCTCCTACCCAGTGCCCCTATCAGCACCTTATTTTCCATGGGACTGAACTCTGGTATGGGGGTGTCCGTAGGAATGTGTACCCATAACTCATGGTGTAGATGCAAAAATGTATACAATTGTGTAGTAGACGGGGTATACGTTAGTTGAAGCTCCTTGAAGGAGGCAATGGTCATACCGGACCATGGATCGACTAGGGTAATGCGTACAGTACCCAATTGGGAAAAGCCTTCTAAGGTAGCTATGTCTCATAACCATATCCCATGTCATAAGGGACTATGTCGAGTTATTTTTTTCCACCACCCCTTGGGTTGCTTCAGCCTCAGAAATGGGGTCACAGTAAATTAACCCCATGATCTGGGGCAAGCCAAATAAACTAAGTTGTAGTTGGTAAGCTGGGTCCGGTCAATACCCAGTGAACCAGTCATTAATGATTAGGATTTGGGATGCTAAATAATAGTAGTATAAGTTAGACATGCCCAGTCTTCAGTCAAAGGAGGTGCAGTGGCAAGTGCTCCAGGTCAAACGGAGTCTGCTATTGTGCCAAATTAAGGCACCACCCATGGAGTCCATTTCCATAAACCAATGGCACGGGATTCCAATAGAGGTGTTTTGGAAAAGAAAAAAAGAAAATGGGGTAGAATTTTATATAAAGCAACTTGACCTGTGATGTTTAGTGATAATGATTGCCATTCGTTAAGGTCCAGTCTAACCCTGCAGATCAGCAGTGTCAGTTAAGGGACCAAGTCAGGGATGGGTCAAGAACTACATTTATACCAAGATTGCAAAAGCTGAGGGGTCGAATCAGTATATTCGATTGCCAATCAATGGTTTCTTGCATTCTAGCTAATGGCAACAAAAGTGATTTGGCCAGGTTAACAATTAGGCAGGAAGCTTCCACAAAAAGCTGCAGAAAATAAAGACAGCGAAGGCTGCTGTCCATTGGGTTCAACACATATAATAAGACATCATCCGCATGAAGTGGGTTATAGTTCTCATGATCCATCTCCCACCTCCATCCTGCAAGCAGTGGATCACATCGAATTAAATGAGCGAGAGGCTCTATGGCCAACGCAAACAGGAGTGGGGATATAGGGCATACCTTTCAGGTGCCATGGCCTATGGTGAAAGTCTCCGACACCACCTTGTGCCGTTGGTGGTGTGTTTAGCAAATGGACCATGCGTCGAAAGTGGGTCCCCGTGACTGCCTTCATGAGGACACAGAACAAGTAATCTCAGCCCACTGTGTCAAATGCCTTTTCAAAATCCACTAATAACAAGGCCAGTGGCACTGGGAGTGTGTCGTTGGGCAAGCACAACATGCAGGCACCACAGACAGTGGCTGGTACTATATGCTGGCATGAAGCAGCATGGGCCTAGTGTATCAAGGTCCCAATAACTTGCTGCAGTCAAACGGCCAGAATGGTGGCACAGATTTTTATCTCTGCATTGATTTGAGAGACAGGTCTGTACTTTGCACATGATACGGATGCTGGCTGTCTCTTTGGTATGACCACTATTGTGGCTTGATAAAGATCACAGGGGATGGTGCCCATCTTCACTGCTTCCTCATAGTGATTTAGTAGATGAGGGGTAAAAATACCCTACATTTAACATAAAATTCAGTCGGGTAACCATCAGGACCCAGCATCTTGCCGAGTTTCATGGCTGAGATTGCCTCACCAATCTCCGCTAGTGTGATGGGTTGAGCCAAGCTGCCTCGTGCTGAGTTGGGCAAAGAAGGCATGGGTGTGTCTTCAATAAGAGGAGTCGCCCTCTCGGCTGCAGGTCGAGGGATGCCTGTATATAGCTTTGCATAGTAGTCAGAGATGGTTATATCCAGAGAAGTGGTAACGTAATGCCTTACGAGTGTCATCTCAGGTATGATCTGGCCCGCCAAAGGATTACAGGTGAACCAATACAACAACTTGGTATTTTGGTCTCTCCAGCCCTAGATTCATGCCAAAGAAGCGCACCAGATTTGTTTTTCTGCTTTCAAGGAGTGGGCTCTGATTTCTTCCCTCACCAAGGCTAGGGCCCCTATAGTGCCAGTGTGATTGTTAAGCTTCAGGTGTGCTTCCATACGGAGCGCATGGCCCTCCAGTTGGGTAATATGCTGCTGTTGGATCTTCTCTTTCTGTATGAGGAGGGCCTTTGCATGGCCCCGGACATTAGCCTTGCATGCTGTCCGTAGAATGCTTTTGGATGGAGCAGTATCAGTACTACTGTGAAAGTACGTTTCAAGCTCTCGGTGGAGGTCTTATGTATAAGTCTCATCCTGGAGGTGCCAGGCATTAAGGCACCACATAGGACATCTCAGGGGGTCAGGTGGGGCAATGCCAGGTAGTAGTGGAGCATGAGCCAAGATAACTCAGCAAAGATCTGAATCTGGGTGACAGACGTTATGTCAATGGCAGGCATAAGGAACATGTCTATATGTGTGTAGTCTGGAAAAATAAGGATTCATGAGCTCTGGAAGCATAGGTCCATGTGAGAACATGCCTCTCTCAGGATACAGTCGCGGTCCTTAAAATTGAATAGGCGTGCAATCATAGGTCTAGGTGGCATCCCTAGGGTAGGTCTGGGTGTAAGCATCTGGTAAGCGCACTCCACATTGAACCAGGGGACAATTTGTCAGGTGAGATCCAAGATTTAATCCAGGCCTCCAAAAATTTTCCAGCACAACTGATTTCTGCGTCTTCCAGAAATCCAATGAAGCACAAATTATTGCTTCTCAAATGATTCTCGGCATCTTGCTCCTATTGCTGGAGATCATGTACATGGGTGAGTAAAGAATTTACCTTGGTCTGAAGGTGAGTATTGTCTCTCCTACTGTGGAGATATGCCCTTCTGCCTCCGCGATGTGGCTTTTGGCATTTTTGAGGTCCTGATGGAGGTGAGCCACATCGGCCAGTACCTCTCCAATTTTAGTCTCCACCGCCGACTGTGAGAGCTGAATAAGTTGCAGGATTTTGTCAGTGTCACCTCCGGTAGAGGCTTCCTTGGAGTCACTCCCAAATGGTCCTGTCAGAGTCGTAAACTTGTAGATGCAAGACTGAGAAGGATGGGATTTCACATTCCTGTCTTTCCCCATGGCAGTAAGAATCAGTATCAAAGTTACATAAGGACGCCCAATCCACTAGCCACTGCCTGTAGCAGCACGAGCAGCAAGGCACCCGAGTACTGGCAGTCATCCAGGAGTACCAAAGGAGATCCGCAAGATGAGTTGTGCCAGGTCGCAGTGGAGATTGGGCCACTGACTGAAGAAAAGAGGAGGTGCAGACGAGGCCTCACAAGAGGAACAAGAGGCAGTGTTCAAGGAAACAGAGCAGAGAGCAACTCCTCGGTCAGCAGGCTTATTGGGGTTCACAAAGCTCACAAGCTGCTGCGAGCATGGGTGACCCCCCCCCAGAGACGCATGTGTCACATAAACTCACTCTTGTGTTCATGCAGGAGCAATTCCAGAGGTGCCAAGGAAAGTGGGCATAGCCGTGAGGCTAGGATCAGAAGACACACAAGTCTACAGACGGTCTTAGTGCAGTGGGAAGTCACTTCCACCAGGGAGGCTATGTGAGAGGGCAAGAGCATCTGATCAATATATGGGTGAGAACTTATGATGGCTCTGCTGGGTAGCAAGATGGATAAGGCAGCAGAAGTTGTGGTGTAAAGCCAAAGTTACCCCAGCATTCTGCCTCCCCCAAGTAGCGCTAACTGTTAGTCTTATTGGGGGGCGAGGAAGAGGAGAGCAGTAATCCCCACTTGGCAAGCCTCAGGTGCAAGGAAGGAGTGAAATTACAGGCCATCACCTGGAGGTGCAAGACTCATGTCAGGCCAGACTCTCAAGCAGCATCAGGCAGTGTAGCAGGAGCGCTAGTGTTGGCCAAAAACCATTTCCACCTCGCAATGCACTGGGTCTCCAGTCGTGTGGAGTGATGCGCAGGCAGGCAGGGCTACATCACCGCTGTGGGTCCAGTGGAATCACCACTCATATCACGGAGGAGGTTGCTTTATGGGCTGCACTTACGATCTGGAGGCCGCCACAGTTCCGAAGCAGGTGCGGCGGCCCCAGGGGGCTCAAGAGGCCACACTCCGAAAAATGTCCCCAGCAGGTTCCTTACCTCTGGTGCAGCAGTCGGGCAGAGCAGGAAGGCCGAAAAGAGGGGTCGGTGTAGAACAATGCCAGGGGTGCAGCCACAGCAATCAGGGCCTTAGCGTTCAAGGGCGGCCACCATCTTAAATATGATTGCGCTTTCGGCAGCCACCCCCTACACTCAGCAGCAATCAAAGGGGGCTCCTCTGTAGCATAGTAGTGTGAAAAGGGGCCCAGAAGAGGTGTACCAGTTATGGTTAGTGTCTGGCAGTGAGGACGGTGAGGATGATGGAGGGGTCCGGAGCATTCTCAGAGTGCAGCTACCATCTTGACACCCTAGGCCACACCCCCCACCTGTTCATTTGATTATTCTCCATTGTAATCCCTAGCTATGCTTGATATTTTTTGAGTGTGGACCTTAGATATATTTCTGTGTGTTATGCACGTATTGTTTTTCTTTTCTGTCTTCTGTAATTTCACTATAAAAAAAACTAATAAAATATTTAGAAAAGATTAATCTGTTGCCTTCATCTCAATCATAGTCTATGAGTCAGGATTTAGCTTGTTGAGTCATCCCATCGGTAAATGTTAAAGTAGTTCCACAATAACCTTCCCCTTCATCTCCTGTATTTCACACACCTATGTGACATTTTGTGCAGCTAAGCAATTTAATATTACTTTTAATTTAAAATGAACGTGGAAACACTCAGGTTTAAAGAACCCAAATCATATCACAAGCTAGCTGCAAAATGTTTGCGAGAGAGGTTCCAATGTTGACATGCTGCAAAACAATGCAGAAAGTAGGGAATTCAAGGGCAAGCTTTGACCTTTGGATAAACGATACATTAAAGATTGTGAATAAGGTACAGCATTCCTACTGTGTTTTATGTGTCTTATTATAGCATTATGACCACTCTTGAGATTCATATTGGTTAACAACTCGGATCCCAAATTATGCGCCTGGGGTGGAGGAAAGGGCATACAACAAGACAGAAAGACCTTTAGCAGCCAGCATAGTCTGATGACTGATGTAAATATGCTACAAGGCTATTAGAATAATCCACTTACCGAGGGTGTAGTGTGCTAAATTTAAATAGAAGAAGCAGAAAGACAAACATCTGAATGTTGAGCAGAAGGATTACAACAGCCATTATTTGCCTAGTCACTCCATTATCAATAACCGAACTGTCAACATTTCAGTGTTATACTACTTCTTCAAACTCACTATTGAGGGGAACATAGCATATCTCTGGTCAACACAAGACTGGGCTAAAAAATATGATCTACACATACTTTCCCAAACAATCCCAAGCAACAACTGACACGCTGCAATGAGTGCACAATGAAAACACTCTACTGGCAACAAACCCAAAGTCCTCTGCATCATTCCAAAGATATACAAGGATGTCTGATGGGACTGATCCATCAGAATGTTCAAATCGGGAACGTGCAAGCTCCATAAATGCAGAACATTAACCTCAACATCAAAGAACAACACTGAGGGGGCTGTCTCTAGAAATACTATCCCAGGTTGTGGGCTGTTATTGTCTGAGAATGCAACCAAATGACTTACACTTTATAAAATAGGAGAAAGCACTGAAGAACACGACACCTAAGATTTGGTTATCACCACATGGTGAGCGGATGTGGCGTAATGACCAGAGCTGCCAACTTTGGAACTGGGGAACCAAGTTAGAGTCCCAGCAACAGCTCAGCATCCTGTGATTCTGGTAAGGTACCTATTACCCTTGTGTCTATAAAAATGTGTTCTAGTGTAACGTAAGTGGTACTCATAACTTCTGTGTGTTATATAAAACTGCAAATAAAAAAATAAACTAAAAAAGAGACAAATAAATACAGGTGATCCGAAGAACACATTCAGCACCTTATCAATTGCCCCCACAATCCTCACATCTAGATGGAGAGCTTTGGGGTGACTCCCTTAAATCTCCTCTGAGGTCCAGGAGCTCAATTTGATTTTCGAGTTATATAAGTTACTCAAATTAGCAAACATTTGACCCATAATGATGCAACAACCATCTGCGCCATTCTTATTCCATAAAGCGCTTTGAAGATGCTGCAAGGCATGATGTTTGAGCTCTATAGAACACTGCAAAGAAATACACTAAGACTCTAGCAGGCCAGTGGATTAGAAGATTTCGCAGTAGTGCATGTAATAAATTGGCCCAAATTATTAAAGCCAATGATGAACACTGACGGATATATGAATATATGCTATGTATTTCGGTAAATAAATCTCTTCTCAAATTCACCCTACTTTGGTTGCATTAGTCTGACACAAGCTTACCCTTCTGTTAGGAAAAGAGAGCACTATTGTTGCATTTCATTTACACTTAGGAGCAGATAACTAGTAGATACTTCTCAACCATATAGAAACCAACTAATACTCTAGCGTGGTTCAACCTCTGACTCGGTTTACAAAGAAAGCTTTTAGGCCACAGACACTCACACCTTTTTTCTTCTAATGAGAATGTCCTCTGGGTGTCATTGGAAGACAACATGGTTGTAATATAGATTACGTTACTGACGTAAATCTGCAACCTTTGTCATGGCTCTTCTCTGAAACAAGAACAGATGTAGGAAGTGTCTGTATTTACATCCTCAATGTGGCTAACATCATCTAACTTCTTTCAAAGAATTTGTTGCTGCTCTTTATGTACACTTATACAATTGAAGCGTGCAGCAGCAATCCTTTTAAGTTCCCTGCCTCTGTGACATCTAAAACATTGCATTCAAAGTAACCTCCAATTTGGTTCGGTCTAATTATTGGCGAACCCACTCCTTAAGCGTGGGAAAGTTTACCACTTGTGAAAAGAACCATCTGAATTGTGTTTGAATTCAGCCTTGCTCGAAACCATGTGTTCATCAGAATGTCTGTACACACAAGGTTAAGTGGATACTAAATATATGTAAGACAAGAACGTGAGAAATATTCCACTCCATTACATTTTGTTACTGTGAGAAAGTAATAAATGTGCTAGAGCCTTTCTTTTACTGTTCAAACAGTAAATCATAAATGGAAATGTAGGAAGTATAACATCCCATTTATTTCACAGCTCCCTAAGGGAAGGAAAGGAGCTACATGCATCCCATTTAGCAAAATCTGCTATTTTTACAGAAATTAAACCCAGACTAGCAGGGACAGCCCCCCACGTGGGCAGAGAGCGTCACCCCGCCAAAACAATGCCCCCATAATGAAAAAATAAAATGGTAATAAACGTGATTACCATTTTATTGTTCAGTGCCTTGTTTGAAGTGCACTTGTCCCTTTGACCGGCTGTCTTGCGGTGGCCAGCCTGATATACGCACTTTAAACATCTCTAACCCAGCTGTCTTAAGACAGCTGGGTTAGAGAAAGCATAGGCCTCCAGCGCTCTGGTGAGTGCTGAGAGAACCCGCTACCACCAATCCTGATGCTGGTTTCATGCTAGTTACCAAGATGAAACCAGCATCAGGATTGGTTTGTGCAGTTTCCTGGGTCCCCTGACCGTTGCGCGTCAGAGCTGTTAGAGGTGACGCAAGGAGAGAAGATCATCGACAGGTAGGTGCATTTTTAGAAATGTTATTTTTACTGTATCCTCCCTACAGCCCCCCCGCCCCCTCCATTGTAAATACGAGCTGGCCACCACTACAGGCTAGTATCAATTTCAATGACATCAGATGTTAGAATTACCAATGCTGTGATAGTTAAATGTTCAACTTCTCAAGGAAGCAAGTCTTTGCGTGTGTTGTTGGAATTTGATCAAGTAATGTATAATTTTTGCAAATATATTTACAGATAATGTAATAACTGATAGAACTATAGTAGAGGCACATACATACACACACACAAGGACGTAAAAAGAAAAGTGTTGCAACTCTAGCTAATTACATTTAGAAAAAAGGTGAATGAAATTGTGGATTAGCTAAAATATGAAATACAATTGTTTTAAGTTGAAACCACTCCGATATAACGCAATGCTTGACAGTCTATTACCGCATTGCACATGGTTAATCCTATTATCACTGACAAATGTTTCTCAAAGTGTATTAAATCACAGAAAAAGACTGTCTACAGACATCATCCAGAATATTAAATGGATGATTATTTGCTATACTGCTGAATGTTCTGCATAGCATCTGGTAGATCCAATTACACCTTAAGCAACCATTTCTGATCTTTGGTATTTCATAGTGCAGGTAAATCAAATTATTTCAAACCAACGTTCACTAGACATTGAATGAGCTATGTTATGGAACTCAAATAAGAATTGAAACAAATTACACTTCTACCATAAATCACAAAACCATGTAATTTCGGTTTTAATTTATGACACGCTGTGTTATAATTATTCAATGATGAAAACCATATTTAAAGAGTAATGTTTCAAAACAATCCCTGCTCAAGAAAGCCTAAAAGGGGTTTAGTTCGTACAGTTAAGCATCCAAATTAGGGCCTGTTAACAAGTGTTTGTAATGAAGCCAGACCCCTGAGTGTACAAGGTCAAACAGTGTGGGATACCAGCAATTTGTCCCTGTGATCTGAACTGTTGAGATTCACGTTTTCAACAGGGGCGTGCTCTCAGGATATCAGCTTTGGGTACCTATCCTACGTAACTGGATATGTTCACCCACTCTTCTCGGCAGATTATATTGTGCTTCTAACCCTTTTGTGCTCTCATTAGATTAAACGTATCACTATATAAACCCCACCCAGAAATAACCAATAAATATCACTTTTTCTTACTTGCATAAGAGATTTGTATTTTAATAATCAATGTGGTTCAAAGGTCGCCTCAATAAGAAAAAAAGTAAGGTAAGGCGGACGTTCTGGGCGCGGTCACCACTGCAAGGTTGGGCATGGATGGGCTGGGATGGGATGTGTAAGGCTGTCGGGCTTCCAGAAG
Organism: Pleurodeles waltl; assembly: GCF_031143425.1. Lineage (NCBI taxonomy): Eukaryota > Metazoa > Chordata > Amphibia > Caudata > Salamandridae > Pleurodeles > Pleurodeles waltl. The sequence continues at coordinate 801,203,563 of NC_090449.1, read as the reverse complement.
ACCACTAGGGCCCTAGAATGATCTCTCTCCTCAGAGCCATGGGTGGGGCACCACTCTGGGGTACTACACCGCTATTCCTTGAACTACTGTTTGCATTAATTAATATACAGAAAATACTTCAAAAAGATAAAGAACAAAGACATATGGACCTCAGCAGAGGCAGTCCAATTTACTGACAGAACGTGATTAGAAAAGTGGTCAAGCATTAGAAATCAAATATATTCACATGCTCGATAGAATTACCTTTCTGTGTGGTGAATATTCATCTACGGTGCTGAAAAATAAAGCAAAATACAAATCAGTCCACCTGAGAACAGGGCTACATTTATGCAGACGTACATTTCGTAACACACTGACCTATGCAGAAATCAGGAGGAGTAACTCTCCTTAAAAATGTTTTGGTACAGAAGGCAAGACTGGACATATTGATGTGTGGAAGAGAAATATTAAGGATGTTGTGCATGTCTTAAGTCAAGCATGAATCAACGCACCTCGTCCACAATTTAGGGGGTGCCTGATGCTGACAATAGATTGGTATCATTAAGGGAGACGCGAGACGAAATATATGGATGAGAAAGGAGCACGTTTTTCCGTTCTACAAGCCAATTCGTTCACGAGACCCACTCTAGTGGTCTGTGCCTGCCTTGAGCAGGAGAGACATCCATCAGAACTTGCTTAGTGAATAATTGATATTAAGCATTAAAAATCTCCCTGCGCGAATCATAAGATAATAAGAATGTATGAACAGCAGTGCAGCTTTATTTTAGCTAGATTTAATGTGTATCACGCACGAAAAATATACAAATCCGAAAAATTCGGGTTTATTTTTTATATGCATTAATAAGCTTTTTTCAATTGATTTCATTATCTGCAAGTATGTTCTTGTTTCTTTCAATATTCCGATTCTGCGCAGTTCATTTACCTCACCGGCAATACTATGTCTGGATTATTGATGTTCGAGTACAGCAGGATGTAATGTCGAAATAAATCGGACAAGAGAAGGTATAGCTAAAGATAAAACTCCAGCAAGCCAACAGATCCTAAATTTAGTTGTCTCAGACCTCTAATAGTGGACCAAACACAAACTGGCTGAAGACCTTCACAATAATGGGCACACCCCACATCAAACACAGGGCTCTACAATATCACAAAGGGTGACTAAAGAGGATGGTTATTTTATTTTGCCACAAAAGACACCGATGTATTATATAGTCTACAGAAATGTAATTTCACAAACATATTTAGCCATAACCACTCGGTCAATATATTCTTTCTTTTTATTTCAATATCGGAAAGACACATTGGAATAAATAGAAATCACGAATGAGACAGATATATCCACAATGAGCATACATATGCTATAAAGTGGCCACCAACATACGTGCACATTTAACTGTAACAGATTGTAAAACGGACTTACCAGGGAACATCTTGCAAAAAACTCCTTTGAACATTAATGCAAGAATGTGTAAAGGGAAAAAAGAGTTGGGGATCGGATGTGTAAAAACAATCCATGACTGTCAAAAATTCATTAGTATCAATGCATGCCAGGCATAAATAATTAAAAAGGGCCTATAACATTTAAAGGCTATGTTTTAGAGTGGAATAGATGTTGTGGGAAGGCGTTATGGCTCCCCTTGAAAAGAAAATGTTATTTACAGAGAAAATCAATGCTCTGGAATATTTTCTGTACATTGTGTAACAGAAATTAAATAGCAGGGGTGGCTTCTCTGCAATGGCGGAGGAGTGTCACCCCACTGGCTAAGAGCCAGCAGCAAAAAAATAAAACAAAATTTGAATATCATTTTAATTTTCTGCTGCTTGCTCAGCCAGCAGGTGCAGGGAGGGGAGGGGCTGGACCACGGGAGGTGGGAGGGGGGATAAGGAATTGTGTGCACTAAGTGTGCATGTGTGTTTGGACAGGTTAAGACGGCCGTCGAAACTCACATGTGCACTTAGGGTTCTCCAGCCTGGCTCTGTACACAGCCAGACTGGAGAACGCGCACAGGTCCCAGGATTGTGTCTGAGCGGCAGTCGCTGCCGCTCAGACCAATCCTGACATTACTTACATGCTATGTTTAGCATGTAAGCTGAACCAGGATTGCCGGGGAGCCTCTTCTGGTGTCCCAGTGAATGATGGGACAACAGAACAGGAAAGGAGGATGAGCGAGACGGCAATAGAGGATGGCAGCAACAAACAGTTAAGTTTTGTTTTTTAATTTAATTTATTCCCCAGTCCCCGTCGTCCCTCCCACCCCTACCTTTAATATCTGCGGCAGCTGCCGCTGCAAACTACGAACCAATAACACCCCTATCAAAAACGCTAAAAGCAGCCCACAATGCAAGAAGTTTGAACTAGAATAGGGGGCTTTTATGGGTGGGCCATGGCATCCCACAGAGCACCAGAAGCACCCACTCAGCCAGCAGCCTGGCTGAAAAATGCAGAGTAGCAGGATAGTCAGTCCACCCTTGCTGTAGAAAAAGTCAAAGACTAGTACAAGACCTTCCTGTGAGCAATCAACCACCTGGGCAAGAGTGAAGGAAAGGCTAGTATTTTAACACACTAAATAAGCTCAGTCAAGGTTAAGATCCAGGAGCTTACAAACCGAGGTGAGCTTCCCTCAAATGACTTTTTGCTCAATAATGGTAGCATTCTGCTGGGGCCAGAAGTTGGTAGCCACGGTTGCATTTCAGTAAAAAAAACGGAAGGGTCCAAGGTTATTCATAAAGGGTAAGTTAGTTAGCATGTTGGCGATATATGGTAACTACCAACATTTGTCTTTAACTGGGACAGTGCCTACTTGGATGGACGGTTTGGTACTGTCTAACTACATACCTTCTAACTTACCTAGTTATTCTGGATTTTATTGATGCAGTGGCTGCCAGAACTACTGAATGGTGTTCGATAAACTTGGATAGCCTTTTTGGGAGCTCCGGGTAAAACAAACATGACCGACTACTAAATCTCTGTCTGGGAGAAGGTGACTCTGGGTAGCAACTTAAAGATGCTTTGTTCATCTGGTCACTGTAGTTTCCTGTTGGTTTGTCAGATGCCTGGCATGCAGGCTTGTGTTTTTCTAAAATTCAACGCTGACACAGGACACTATGAATCATATGATGTTTGATAGGTGGCCAACCAACCTTCAAGGTACGTGTAAGCCCTCGCTTCCACTGTGGATCATTTACCATATCTGGGGACAGTTACCGTCCAAGCAGGGATCTCCGTGATTTAAGTGTGTCCACCACTGCAGGGGAAGCACTTTCATCACTGCTGAAGCAGACCATCATGCCGTTTGACCTGTTCAGGATTCTCTTCTACTTCATAAAAACAAACACCAAAAATGCAAAAGAAAAATCTCACTCTTCTGAGGTAATGCTCATGAAATAAATACATTTAGAAAGTTCAAGAGCAAATAAACCAGATGTTAAAATAAAGTTCTGGCTAAACCAGGCAACAGCATGGCAGTTCTAAGAAGGCAAAATCACTGCAGCAGCCCTACACTAAATTTGGAGGGGGGGATTCCTAATGTGATATGGTGCCCTGTAGCAGGCAGGTCACCAGTTCAAAACTGGCAATAATGGAACCAACTGAGGCAACACTGTGAGAAAGGCAGTGGTTCTCATTTGGCTAAATGGGGGGTGAGGGAGCTATGCATTCAGCAATATAAGCCTTGCCAGTTTATGAAGGAATTCCGACCCATCAAACCTTAACTGGCCCCTTACGTCCCTACAGCACAGTACTAGTGCAGTCACACTCAATGGGTAAGGTCAGTTGATAAACGGTGGCCCCTGGATAAATGGTTTCAAGTCACACTTGTGTTCCTATGCTGCACTTTTCTGTGCAGTTCTCTCCTCTCAGTTCCTAAAATTTCTATGAAGATCTCTCAGGACTAGCTACAAGAATAAGACAGGCTTCGGCATATGCGCCCCTCAAGCCCAAAATACATGAATAGAGCTCTCTCTCAGCTGTGGTACAATCATATGGTCTCCAAGTAAGAACATAACGTCTTCCTTACAAAGAATCAGAATTCCAAGATAGTATATGTTGGAATTGGAAAATTTTGCCACATTTCTAGGGATGTTTAACCCAATGAGTTACGTAAATCTCAAGGCCTGAAGTAACTAAAAGTGCATGTATATTCCAGACTCCTTTACTACTCTTTGGCATCTCCATAAACTTTAGAGCATTGTCGAGAACGGTATACGTCTCTGAAGACTTCCTGTCCATTCTAGATGGCCCCTAGTTATGTCCTTAGGCGTGTGCTCATCTTCTAGCAGACCTACAATATTCGCAAGATTAAAGTTAATTTCTACGCGGAGAGTCACGCATCTCACTGTATCTAAATACTGCCTTGCCTAACAAAGTACCATGGCTTCGACCTCTTTATTGTGCTCTCATGTTGGGGAAATGTTTTATAATTTAAGAATCCCTCATCCCAGTGAAATACTGGTCATTAAATGGATCGTCTAGGTTTGGAAGCTTCCAGGAATGCCCACTCTGGTTGTGTATGCATATTATGAAGCCAGACTGCTAGCTAGAAAACTATTCATTCAATACAATCAGGGTAATATATTGTTGTGTAAAGCATTGCATAACACACTTCTGCTGTTGCTAAACAATTTCAATCAATTATGTTACTACTATGGCAGCCTGAGTCTGCTTTGCAGAATACGAACTTGTGACCAAGTAGGTCTTTGTAGAAATACACTTTTGAACACTTCTAAACACACCTTTATTGTTTGCAATTCATGCCCACTTACGTCATAAAATGAGTCGTCATTGACGTCAACATTTTGAATGTGAGTTTGTAACCTTTTACCATGTAAGGTAATGTGACATTGCCATGCTCTTTTGCAGAGGTGATGCAACACTATTAGAGGATTAGTGTTCATACAAACCAGTGTAAGTACATCTTCCAGCACCAGCAAATAACTTTCAAAGACTGGTTAGGAACACTCGTTCCTAGACCACTGGGTCAGACATGGCAGTAAGATAAATGAGTTTGAATATGAAGTTTATATTCTGCAACGCACATCATATTCCTAGTCTTCACTTCTACAGGAAGGCTTACCCATGCAGCAATGACAAAAAGTGAACTATGAGCAAACCCTAAAGGATCAAATTCTCTTTTCTAAATCTAAAACGGACACGAAGGCAAGTGTGGAATTCATTTCAAATCACAAGATATCTTGTCTTCCAGGAAAAGAGTTTCATTTAAAAGGATGAGGATGCATTGTAATGGCAAACTTGCAGAAGGGAGAATTTGGCGGAAATGAGGATTGGTCAAGTTGGGATGCGTGTGTGTATACAGAACCTGAAACAATGTGATGTGAGGTTAGGTAAAGTCAGCTGTTGAATTAAGCATTCATCACATGAACAACTGCTGAATGTGAAGGAAATGACACCAAGATAAGTAAATAAAATTGGAGGTATTATTTATTTGATGATGATTCTACACCCTTCACTCGTTCACCCTGAATGCCCAATATCTCAGTTGTAGAGTTCTGTTCAACCATATTCTGCATTCTGTTCTCCTCACATTTCAAGTCCCATCAAACTCCCATGTTAGTTCTTCCTCCTTCAGAATGATTGATTACAGCATCAAGTATTCAGAGATGTCATGTGAGTGTTTTGGTATGCATGAAAGCATAGTGCCCTGCGGTAAAAGATTTTTCTGCATTCATAGTTGCAGAAAGTGACTGTGTGAATGTCATAATCTCCTCTAAATGAACGTAATTGTGCCATATAAATATGTACAACTGTACAAGTCATAAAAGTCAACAATATGTACACCTAAATTATACAAGCTAATTCCAAACGAATCCATTCCTGGATTTAACTAAAACTAAAAGAGAATCGTTGAAATAATTAGATTTGGGTATTTCTGATAGAAATTATACCCCCTTACACGTGAGTGAAATGATTAAGGAAGGTCCCCATTTGGGCACAATATATACTCAATTGAAACTAACAATGCACTCTTATTGGATACCATTACAGAGGCAAAATTGAATTTCAAGAAAGATTTCGATAGGTAAGATTCAGAACAGTTTACGTGTGGCTGAGGAGTTCTAGAATGAGTCACTGGTTAAGATTTGCTTCACTCTAATTCAGGAAATTAAACTGTGTCGCTCAATAACAATTTTCAATGACTTTCCGTATGAATGTTTATCCGAAACACTAATGAAACAAAGCCCTTATGGTAGCAAATAAACTACATCTCAATAAAAGGTATCCTTTGAGAGTTGGAGAAACTGCATGTCATCAGTAGCTTTGTTGGGAAAAATAGCTTTCCATATTTGTGACCATGAATAATCATTCCATTTGAATCAGAACAATTTTTTATATCTTTGCGAGCTGGGAGAATCTAGTGATGTGCACTGTTGTACTTGCATTACTTTTCTGTGATTACTCATCTAATGGTCTATTCTAACTTTGTAATTGTAAATTGCATTAAAAGAGTGCTTACTAATGCTGAAGAGCCATTGAGGTGCTTTATTTTTGTCCCTTTTATGCTGCTCTGGCTGATCTGTCTAAACTCTCAATGCTCTTTGCAATGATCTGAAACATCTGTCAATATAGAATGTTTATACTTTTTCTGCTTAAACTTCCTACCCTTTTCTTGCTTTTTGGCCTCTTGTTTTTGTACTTCTCCTCTGCGTTCTCCATCCATCTGCCCCCTCCCCCAGACTACCTCCTGCATTTCATAAATCAGTCATCAACAGCAAGGTTGCACTATTGGAGAGGTGTCAATATGAACGACATAAACAAAAAAAATACATTAAAAAATAAATAAACTTACTTGACTCCACGCCGGTCTCCAGGCTGCACTGCAGACACAGGCTCCCACCCTGCCCTGCTGCCAATCCTAATGCTGCTCTCATGCTGCTGGCAGCATGAGAATAGCGTCAAGATTGGCCTGAGCACCCTGCCTGTGCGCTCCTAGGCAGACTGGCAGCCTGTGCCTGACGTCTCCATTCCAGCAACACAGTGCTGTGTTGGAGAGAGTTCAGTGCACATGTGTGTTTGGCCGTCCTAAGACGGCTGGCCAAACACATATGCACACTGAGGGGAGTCCACACCACTCCCCCTTCATCCTTGTCATCCCCCATGGCCCCACCCCTTTACAAATAATAGGATAATAAACATAGGGCCAGATGTAGCAAGCTGTTTTGCCCATTCTGTGTCTATGGAAAAATGTGTTCGTACATGTGGCCCATAGTTTATTATTGTTTTATTTTTGAAGTTTTGCTGCTGCTGGCGGGGGGTGGGGGTGAGTTTGGGGGTGGCGACGCTCCTTCATCATAGCAGAGGAGCAGCCGCTGCATATAAAATCCGTCAGTATCCGAAAGTGTTGTTTTTATTTCCATTCAGGCTTTGCAACCTCATCTTTTGTGTTCTTTTTTCCCAAACGTGCACAGATGCAGCCCAACATATGTGTTGCCTGTCTAAATAATTAGGGACACAAGGTCCGACTTTCCTAAACTGTAGATAGACTGTCCACTGCTCTAACTAGATGCGCCATTCAATAACACTTGAGGTACTGGTGCAATTATATACAGTTGAAAATAAGTTTAACATTAGGAAAGTCAGCACAATTTTTCAGGGGCCAGTAAATATTACAAGCTACTATGTACGAAGTTCTCCCTCTTTAAATACGCTTAGTACTGAGGGGTAGAGGTGTGGAGTTGCCTTATTTGGGACCATCGTAATATATTTATGTGCCAGACGTTTAAAAAATGTATCCGACTATGGCGGCTGGACGGACGCCAGTGTACCAAACACCATTTTATGTGAACAGATAAAAATAAATAAACTATGAATTATGTTTTGCACTTAGTTGATACTGAAATAAAGTAACCACTGTCATGATAGTTATGGCTGATAAAATAGTATATATTTGGATTTTTTTCTTTGATAATTTTTTGAGATGCTATTGAACTTGTCATACCCACTTTCTGAATGTAAAACGAGAGTAGAAGGTTACATAACAAAGTGCAACAAGCGAGACTGAGGCACCAAAGTAGCCCAGTGAACGTGCTGACGTCATACTTACTGGCGGCGATGCATTCGCAGTGCCTTCTGGAACTCTTTTAAGTCTTTCTCCAGAATTGGATACTCGAAGACGTCATCCAATACATATCTGTAAAGGGTCTGAAAATGATAAAAAAAAAATAATGCATGGCTAAATCCGATTGTTTTGTTGGTTTTCGCTCTTTTCTTCCAGCTCCTAATGTTTACAGTAACCAACAAGCAACGGCAGCATGTCATGAAATGTTCGTACGTAAAAAAGCAGGCGAGCGCTTCGTGCAGCATTCTTTTGTGAATGCTCTGGGGTATTTGGTATCCAGCCTCAACTTGCAAAGGTCGCCTCTGCACATCTGCAGCATTCTTACTTCGAGTGGAAACGCCTTTCATAAGGAGCGTCATTCCAAGAGCACGACCTTTAATCAGGGGCAAGTTTCTCAATGGGGGTTTAATGAAAATGGTTATTTGCTGGTGTCCTGTGTGGTAAGTGTGGAAGTAGTTTAAATCTATGCTGTGGAGGGTTGGGATACTGTTAAATGCTGCCTCTTGCATCTGGCTGTAAGTGCCTATGTTTGGCATGTTATGGGCTTCTGCTTTTTACTTATCTCTTATAGTCAAATGGTTTAAGCCTACAATGCAAAGACATGGCGGCCAGTAACAGCACTAAACTCATACCTCAAACAATCATTGAAGGGCAAATTCTCACTAATGGAAAGCATTTCTAAGTAATTTTATTATGTCGACACTTCTATTTCATCTATTTTTCTGCAAAGAGGTGATCAACATGCATACTGAACTCTGGAAGCCGTACAGGAGAGACTCTCTGTGGGGTCCTTACATCGTAGGCCGGTGTGTGTCAAGGTCTTACCTTTAGGAAGAGCTTTGAGTGCTCGTCGTCGTGCAGCCAATCTTTGTACAATGTTGTCCATTCTGACACGAGGTGCAGAACTTTACGTTTTGTACAAAGGGCCTCCGAAGAGTCTCCCTTTCCTTCGTATTTCTTGGCACCATAGGTACGTTTAAGTTAAGGAGCAGTAGCAAGTCAAAAAAAGCTATAAGTTTGTTGATATACATTTGTGAACTCATTATCACATTTAAACATAGAGAGACTTAACCCTCTCTTTGACGTCATCGCTACAAGGTCTCTTTTAAACATTTTACTAAAATGTAATTCCTTGCTTGGATGTATGCTGAATGATATAAACCTACAAGAAACAATTGTAGATGTTACCAAAAGAATGGACGAAACATGCAGGGGTAGTCTACCATTCATGAGGGAAATTTGCACATCTTACACCTAGCTTATTCCTAAATTCCTGCAGTAAGATAGGAGGAATCATGGTTGATTGTAGAATTCAGCAGTAAGCCAAGTGTACAACAATAGTAAGCCACAGTAAAACCTTAGTGAATAAGGCCCAAAACACTCCATTAGGAAGTGCCCAGGACTTTTCACAACAGGCTCTATTTTCGTTTTGTCACACTCTGAAGTTACAATCAAGCAGGGACAGCTCCTCCATTAGGGTGGAGGAGCGTCACCCCGTCGTCCCACCAGCAGTGGCTGCTGCAAAACCTTTATAAGAAAATTATAATAAACTTTGTTTATTATTGTTTTCTTTTAAAGTGGTGCGGCCACAGGGCTGACGAGTAGTGAGGGGGAGTGCACAGCATTCCCTCTCAGAGCGCATGTGTGTTTAACCTGCCGTCTCGGGCCGGCCAAACACACATGCGCAGTAGGCTCTCTCCAGCCCAGCAACACAGTTACCGGGCTGGAGAGGACATGCACAGGCTCCCAGTCTGCCTGGGCGCGCCCTAGCTGGGCACTCCCAGCTAATCCTGAAGCTCCTCTGAGCAGCAACAGGATTGGCAGCAGGGCAGGCTGGGAGCCTGCCTGTAGCAGAGGAGTGGCATGGCGGCGGAAAAGGTAAGTGTTTTTTTTTATTTAATACATTTAATGTTTATTTCCCTCCTTGCCCCCACATGTGCCCCTCCACCCCTTCCACACCCCACGAGTCGCTGCTGCAATCAAGTCTAAGATATGATTTACAAACATTCTGAATCAAAGAAAAAAACTTTCCATAAACATACACACTGTTTAATCTGCCACACTAAAATGACTGAAGCACCACAAATAAATAGGACACTGACTTAAAACTACTTATATCGAATAATACTGTGGGCAACTACGAATCTCCACTTCTTTGTTAGTTAACAATTAGGTTTCATCTGCCGGGCCTCGAGGGACCCTTCATTGTGATAGATTAATGCTTAGGAAATAGCCCAGATGGCATTCTGTAGTGATGATAAATGGGGCTGGGCACAAAGGTACCTCAATAGCCAAGAAATCAACAGAGGAAAATGTGCAGCATCATTAGTTGAAGATATCGACCAAGCCTTGCATAATTTGCAGTCAAGAGAGGGGCCTAGAAGTAATGCTTAAGTATGCAGATCTGGGGGTCTTGCCATACCGGACAATTTCTCTACGTGTATTCTAAAAATAGATGCAGGCGACATCATGAGAATACTGAAATGCACTCTCCGGAATAAAATAAATGTCAAGGTTCTCGTGCACATGCATCCATCCACAACATTACAAATACCCTTTGCAGAATGGACACATACAATTCTTCCAATTAACCAATATGATCCATTACTAAACAAAATGCTGGAAAGACCAACAGACACTGATCAGACAAAGTGAAACCACATCAATGTGACTCCATTCAGTGAGAAATTCCAGAACCATATGCAAAGGAAGCACAGACTTAAAAAAGTGCTACAACATCAGAGCTTTACTACCAAACATGACCAAACGAGCAGGCATAGAATAATTGAAGGGATCTGTCTCACACTACTGTACAATTGTGGAGGACTCTCTTATAGTTATTTCACTGTAGGTCCCACATATCTACACAAGTTGACAGCTTTTATACATCTCCCATAGACACTCAGATATTGGATATCCATACAAAATGTCCAGCCTAACATACCCTTTCACTTCTCTCTCACTCCAACCATGCCAGCTCAGGACCACAACTGTACACAAAATTTGAGATTGAAGAACCCAGTGTAGTAACCAGATTAGCACATCGCATTATATAAAGTACCATAAAGTTACCTGCAGAGCGGTTACAAAGCTACCAGCATGTTGAAAACCATAAAACGGCATGTCTGTCTTTTACACTTTATCATCCAACACACTGCTACACTGTACGGCAGCCCATAACACAATAAGAGCACCTCGTGGCCATCACGCACAACATGGAACACTTTTCACATTGGCTCAAAACAAAAACAACTTCCTTCCAAACCTACATGGTGTATGGGGATACTCATGTAGGCAAGCACTTCAGCACCCCCACACTGGGTAAGTGAGTTCTTTGTAAATGCTGCAATACAGTACAATCACTTTGGGAGCAGGAGCCTGCCCTCGAAGAGGCAGATCACGGAGCTTCTTGGGTCAATAATTTACACACCTGATAAAGGCTTTTAGCTATTTTGGGATCAAAAGCTCTATGATAGGGTGAGATCACAGTTAAGGGGGAGTAGGAGGATGAGTGAAGAAGACTGGAGTAAGTGTTTCAGAAGGTGTTGTGAGGTAACAGGCTAGCTACAATAATCACAGATAAACTCAGAATTAGGACTGGGATAGAAACCATGGAATCATGCGTAAGTCATCCGCAGATATCCGATAGTGCTATGAGGTCATAATAATGGCAGTCAGTGACCTACAAACATTCCACATAATTTAACACACGAATGGTAGAAGTATGTAAAAAAAAAGTCAAACAACATAATAAGGTTGGCCACATGCAACAGAATACTGTAAGAAACATTTTCGTTTTCAAATAGTCCAAAATAATTTTGAGCATAGGAATGTACGCATTTTATGTTAACGCATTTCCTCATTTTTCCACTGAGGGGTCCTTTAAATGAGAACCTGCTCACCAGCGGGAAAAGTATAATTACTTTCCTTTGGCTTTCCCCCCCCAAAAACAATGTTTTATCAGGTGGAATTTACCACAGCTGCGTTTTGTTTCAAATGATTTTTTCACCACATAAAATATCCAGGCCTCTGGGAAATTTTGATGAATTACTCTATTTACAGATAATCAATGATTGCAGTGCCATCCAAGGACTCTTGCGTGTACTTCTTCAAAACTGACGGTTGAAGGGTGGAGAGATAAAGGGGCTACTGACGCGAGGAAGTTATGTGACCCAGCTTCCAATGCGGAGTGCTTCCAGGAGTGCTTCGCAGTGGGAGGAGGAGCTGAGCTGGGCAGAACGGGAGTGGAGGATGCAAGAGACCTGGCAGCATGTTTACTGGACTGCCGGAGTTGTGGTGCTGGCGGTCGGGCACCTGGGCCTACTACCTGATCGCTGTAGCTTCCATTCCCTCGCTGCAGCTTCCATTGCTCCTTCTGCAGCTGTGCACTTAGTAACCATGACAACTTCTGTGGACAGTCTAAGCTGTTCCCTAGTTACAGATATTTATGTGCTAATATTCACCAGGACTTATCCTTCGGGAAAGTTAAGGTGAGTTCTCCATGGGAAGCTCCTGCAGTTCAGAACACCCTGTGCAAAAGAGTTTGTCTTTTAGACCCTTCGCAATTGTTATATATAGTTGGTTGTGCACAGGAGTTGGAGAAAGTGGAATGTTAGAATTTGGAAGAAGTGAGAGTTTGGAATGAGAGAGAGCGAGGATAGTGGAGAAGGGGAGCGAGGAGACGGGTTGGAGTCAGAGCCAGGTGTGGTAGGGCTGTCTCGTTTTACTTCCATGTATACTTAAATAAAACGGTAAAAGGATTCAATGCTACCCTCATCCTTCCTTAACAAATTTGGCGACGAACAGGGTGGGAACGAACAGCCCTGACGTGTATCCCGGTAGTTCTTGTGTGGATTTCCTTTGTGTGCAGCGCCTCGCAACGTAAGAAAACATTATTTTATTGCTCAGCACACTGTTAAAGTATACCTGGTATTTTGGAGCGGCAGATACCCACGAAAATCCTCCGTTGTACAGTGTGTACATTCAAATGACAAGCTAACTGAAGTGTCTTGAGCTCACCCCTTTCTCGTCACAAGCTCCATTCACTGTGTGACGCACAATGTAATAACAGTGTGCCACCACTTTAGAAAAAAGACTAGTCTGCGTCCCTTTGCGTTTGGCACGCGCTTCGCACACATTTACTAAGGAACGGGATTCCTTATACAAAACAAAAGTAAATGGTATCCTGCATATCAATAAGGAGCAAAAAAAACTCATGTTGAAGCTTATGGGCATTATATTTTAATTGTTTCCTACTGGTTTGTGGTTTCTTTCGACATTAGATAAACATCCCAATACTTTTTTTTTTTTTAACTACCATTTTTTTTACTTCACTTCATATATCACTATATTTATACATATGTATTTTTTTTATTGAATATATACAGCAGCCATGGCTTCCAACTGGTCATTGAATTTACTACCTCCACAACCATTCTAACCTGTGGTACGGGACAATGCTATTAAGTGGCAAAAATGGAAAGAATATTTTCTAAACTATATTGCAACTTGTGATGAAGAAGATGATTTCACTCCTGCAAAGAAGAGAAACATTCTTTTACATTGTCTTGGACCCCAGGTTTTAAAAATTTATAATCACATAGAAAAAAAGTCAAGACCAGAGGGTCAAGGAGATGTATATGCAAATGCAATTGAAGATTTGAATAGATGCTATGCACCTACAGTATGTGTTGGCATTGATAGATTTAAATTCTATAATAGAAAGCAATTAAAGGAGGAATCAATTGAAGAGTATGTATCTGCCTTAAAGAATTTGGCATTGACTTGTTGGTTTGGATCGCTACATGATGAAATGATTAGAGACCAAATTGTGATGCATGCGGCTAATCCTTCTATACAAGACTGTCTATGGGCGAAAGGAGAAGCATCATTATTGGAAGTGGTTGAAGTAGTAAAAAAAAGCAAAACTAACAGGCAGATGTGCTAAAGCAGTGCTTCTTGGAAACAGGAGTGAAATTGAGGATAAGAAACAGATTAATAAAATTAAAGGTGGTAAGAAAAATTCAAAAGCTGTACAGGATAATTCTACGTTAAGTGCTAGACCTGGTAAAGTGCATCTAAAGAAGAATGATGCAAAAAATGACAAATCCACTGAGAAGTGTTATAGATGTGAGTTTACAGGTCATTTTGCAAATGACAAGTAGTGCTCTGCATGAAACCAGAAAAGTTCAGAGTGTGGAATTGTAGGGCTTTTAGTGAAAGATGCAGGAAGAAGAAAGAGAAATCCATAAAACTTTTGGAGAATAACTCGAGTTCGGAATCATCTAGTTCGGACAGTGACGATTTAAATATGTGTGTATTCAATGTAAGAGATCTTTCGGATGGGGAACGTCCACCCACTTCAAGGAAAAAACCTAAGTGCAATTTGTCCATAGAAGGAATTGTAGTTAATGTTATTTCAGATTCCGGTTCTCCATATACTATCATCAGCCAAGCAGTGTGGATGGATAAGCTAGAACATAAACTGGGAAACAAGCTTGAACCTCCAGATATTTCTCGTAAGAGTTTTCCTGGAGAACGTATTGACATTCTGGGTTGTAGGAAGGTGTGCTTTGTGTTTAAGGATAGAGAGGCTGAGTGTAAATTTTATGTCTCAAAAGCGGCGGCATCAGTTTTAGGATGGTGAGACCAAGGTAAATTAGATATTATTCTTAATCCTAATAGTTCTGATCCTGTTTTGGTGGTACAGGAAGAAAGATGGGATGAAAATAATACCAAAGTAAGGTATTCTATGGAGTTTGCGGGTGAAATTGGTAAATTAACTGATTTCCAACACAGAATTGTTTTGAAAGAAGATGCTACACCAGTCACACACAAAGCTAGGAATATTCCTATGGGAACTAGGGCTGATGTCAGCAAGAAATTGGGAAAATTATTGAACGCAGGTATCATAGAACAGATTGACTCTTCAGATTGGATTGTTCCTTTGGTGGTGGTGAAGCAAGCCAATGGTAAGTTGAGGTTATGTGTGGATCTGAGAGATTTAAATAAAAATATTTTGGTGGACCAATTTCCCTTACCAAGAATTAATGAAATGGTTGTGCTCACAAAAGGCGTGGATTGGTTCACCACGATTGACCTAACCTCAGTTTACCATCAGGTGTTAATACATACAGAGAGTCGTAGGCTTGCTGCATTTATTACCCCATTTGGCTGCTACCAATTTGCAAGAGTGCCATTTGGTTTGGCATCAGCAGCAGCTGTGTTTCAAAGAATGATGTTCAAATTATTCAAGAATGTGCAAAATGTCATGTTCTTTCAGGATGATATACTATGCATAGTAAGGTTGTCTATAAAACTCATAGACTATAAGTAAAAAGTACAATATGTTTGAGGAGTAAGAAACATTATTGTAGATTTTTTTAGTAGGTTACCTGCGCGTGCACAAGACACAACAGATGGTGAGAATGATGAGATGGAAGGTAATGGTGTGGCAGAAATTATGGAAGGGACTCAAGGAATTTCAAATGAGGAATGGTCCACTGCCACAAAGGAAGATGACATGCTGTCAAGGGTACATTCTTTGATTGTTGAGGGTAGGCCCAACAAGAATGACCTTGAAGGTAATTTACGCACATTTTGGGAGATGAAACAAGAATTGTCTGTAGAAAACAATGTGGTACTACGCAGTGGCAGGCTTGTACCACCAGAAAGTCTCAGGGACAGATTGTTCGATAATTGCTAGGAATGGCATTTGGGAATTTCTAAAATGAAGAATAGAGTAAAGGAATTATATTGCTGGCCTGGAATAGATATAGCTGTTGAGAGGAAAGTGAGGGTTTGCGTTTTATGCAATGAATCAGAAAAACATTTGTTGACATTTAAACCACCCTTGTGCCCGTTAACGTGTTCGGATATGCCATGGGACAGAGTAGGTTTAGATATTGCCGGGCCAATTTATGAAAATGGGGATGCAAAATTTATTTTAGTATTAACGGATCATTTTTCGAAATGGCCAGAAGTGAAGATCTCAACAAGAATGGATATCTCAACTATAGTGACATTTTTGGATAAAATATTTCTGAGAGAGGGGTTACCAAAGGTTGTCCTGATGGATAATAGTCCACAATTTTCATCTGGAAGGTTTAAGATGTATTTGGAAAGGAATGGTATAATACACAAAACAACATCAGTGTATCACCCCGCTGGTAATGGAGTGGTAGAGCGCTCTAATAGAGTTCTAAAAAATGCTATTCAATTAGCCAATAGTGCGAGTTTACCATGGGAAAAAGAAGTGTGGACTACAGTATGGTCATACAGAATCACTCCTAGTGATATCACAGGTTGCAGTGCTTTTGAAATAATGAGGGACAGGATTCCATTAGGTAAAGATAGTGTTGACTGGATGGCTAAAACTAGAAGAAGTGAGTGGTCCCCAGAGGTGATCAAGAAGGATATAAGTGTCAAACAGAGGCATACAAAAGAAGTGTATGATGCAAAACACAAATGCAAGGTAGTAGATATACGTTCAGGAGATTTGGTTAGAGTTAAGGTTCCTGGTTTCAAAAGAAAGGGGGCAGGAAGATTCTATTCACCACTAAGGGTTGAAAAAGTTTTGTTTGACTGTGTTACTTAGTGATGGGAAAGTATGGCATATAAGCAGTGTTGAGTCATATAAGGGTGGAAAAGGTGAAGGCAAGGATGATAATACTTGGCTGAGGGATGAGATGATTAATGATAAAATACAAGAGACACAAAGATTGGATAAGGAAGGAGTCTTGCAAGAGAACACGAGTCTGCAGGAGTCCGCACATCAGAGACGGGTATATGGAACTGCGGGTCAAGCATCTAGCAATGTGGGGGTGGGAGCAGGAGCCTGTGCTGATGTTAGTAAATATGGTCCAACAAGGATGAGATATTAAGGACTAAAGGATTTCAAATGCAATATTTATATGTTCAACTATTTATTATTTTTCTGGCTAACTTAATTTAATTTTGTTATTCTAAAGGGGGGATGTGTTGTATATAGTTGATTGTGCGCGAGGGTTGGAGAAAGTGGAATGTTAGAATTTGGAAGACGTGAGAGTTTGTAACGAGAGAGAGCGAGGATAGTGGAGAGCAGTGAGCGAGGAGTGAGGAGACGGCTTGGAGTCGGAGCCAGATGCGGTTGGGGCTGTATCGTTTTAATTCCATGTATACGTAAATAAAACGGTAAAAGGATTCAATGTTACCCTCGTCCTTCCTTAACACCAATAGCACTATGCCATTCTGACCTTTTGCTGCTATTCGAGCCAAAAGCTCCTGTAATTTATTATCAATGGGCTTGCTACTGAAGGGGATGTGTGCTGTGAAGGAACCACAGCATGGGGCTTGTCCCAGCCTGATTTTGCACTGGTTGCAGTCCTCGCTTAGACAGGGGAGCATAGGCAGCACCAACAGTGGAGTGTCTATGTAACGGATGGATGTGGAGCTACAAATAGGCCATCTAAAATCATACCCATGTATACTTAAGTTCAGGATACATTTTTACCTATATTCTTGTAAGGTGAAGTTTCTGTCATTAGTATTCATCCATACAACCGCCGTGCCACTATCTTGACCCTGAAATTTAGGCCCTAACTTGATGGGATAATTATCATACCTGGTGAAACCCAATACTCTGAGAGTTTGGAATTCAAGTATTAACTCTAATCATGAGATCTGCACTGTGGCATACATCACCAATTTTTGTACCTTCTTCAATAAAAACAGGAACTGCCACTATTAACCAAGAATTTTCCCTAGTATACTTGGCAGGTTTACCTTCTTGAAATGCAGTTGGGGAAAATTGTGGGGTTGCAGGCCTTATCCCACCTGGTAATGACCGACTGTAATGAACTTCACATAAAGTATAATATTGATCCCTACTTAAATGCTGGTGGCATGGTCAGAATTATCTGGCTGGCTTGTAATCATGGCACTTCATGTATGATGTGTGACTGCACTGTTTACTAGTGGAGGTAACTGTATATCAAAGAGTGAATTCAACTGAAGAAAATGAAACTAGCCTTAGCAAATTGTCCTTTTAGATGGTTGTATTTTTACCCTGAGCTGCAATTAAAGCAAGGATTATTTATTACCACCAGTAATGTCATACACTAGTGGGAATATGTAATTACAATGGAGGAACAATATTCTATGTGGAGTTGAAATTTACAACTAGCGTTTTTTCACCACAATAAGTTCCAAGTCAAACCCAATAACAAAATAATGTGATGTGAAATATGCTTTATTACTCACAGGGAGAATAGGTTTTACATCTGCTGGGATGGTAATGTGGAATTATATTCGGCTGTGTAAATTATTATTAACATTCTTATTCCTTGACATTTAAAATCTATTCAGTGTACATGTTACATACTATATCCCACATGGATCCAACACGGTGCCAAATGGGCTATGAAATTGCTCACAACAATCTGTGGGTGCTACTATTTCTAATAACCAGGCAAAAGTCATTTTACATGCCAGAGAGATGGACAAACACGTGTGTCCTTTCTGGTATACCTCTCAAACACAAACCTCATACACCCACAGCTCAAAAATGCCATTCAACGAAAGATGGACTATAGCAAAATATCCAGAACATATCACAAGATGACCAATACTATAGTCGGTGATGGAAACAAGAGAATCACATGCATAGACACCACCAAAAAGCCAACATTGCTTGGCGATCAAACTTATGCTTGTTATCTACAATAATCTAAACATTAATGGAGAGGTGGCACTGCAGAACATAGTTCAGTGCCACAAAAATACCTCTACAACATTTCCTAACTCCGGTGGCTGCATAACAGAAAGTGCCTATAGTGTCTTTGATATCATGTGCGCTAGGACCCTCGCAGCCCTGAGTGGACTCTAGACCAGAATTACATAATCTGATGGGAGGGGTTAAGGTTTTTTAATGAAAGTTATGATGCAATGTGCAGAGTGCAATAGAATATTGAAGAATAAAGACGTCTTTTACAGACCTCCATGTGTGATGTATTTATTGCTTGCTCCTGGCCAGGGAAAGCCACTACAACTGGGTACGAGATACATGCCTGAAGAAGCAAAGCTACTCTCCCTGAGAGTTTGCAAAGGTGTAGCAAACTACTCGTGCATTCCAGGTGCAACCCAAATCGATGCAAAGCAGTCTGCAACTGGTGCATGTGTAGTCAAAGCCCTAATCCAACTCATACACAGCCATTAAAGAAGTTGAAGGCCCTACAGAGGAGCACACTCAAAAAGCCTGTCAAAACCCACTATTAAGGCTGAAAGTAGAGAATGTGCTGCACCAAAACACAGAGCCATCACCAATATGAAGCAAAGGCTAAAGCAGTGATGACCAGGTATGAAAACAGAGACTTACTTACTTGCACAAGTGAGTGAAGTGCTACATGACCTTGAAAATCTGATGAGACGACCAAGCCCAAGCAACAGGGTGTAGCGTGAATAGGTTGCCAGTCCTGCTTTGTGAGAAGAAGGCTGCCTGAACAGCACATGCCCTCAGTGGTGCAGAAGGGAGCACAAAATACGATGCAGCTACATTCCTGAAGCCACTACTTTTATTTGATACAACAAATAAAGATAACATTGGTGCCAGGTGGACTGCATGGATCAAAATGTTTGATAACTTCATAGTTGAGCTAGGAGAAAACAACAATAAAAAAAATCAATAAATATTTGAAAAACCTTAGCTGGTCACGGAGTAAAAGAAGTGCTAAAGAAGCTCTCACAAGCTGATGCAACATCATACCAAAAGATAAAAGAGGCGTTGGATGCCAAATTCAACCCGATGCTCAATGTCGACTACAAGAGGTACATCTTCAACCAAGCATAACAACAAGCTTGTGAAATGATGGATGAGTTTGTTGTGAGACTTGATGCACTTCTCAAACACTGTAAGTTCTGTAACTTTATCGATGAAGAAGCCATGCCCCTTGGAGTCATTGATGGCTGCCTTTCAGCGTACTTCAGAAGACGCATGTTGAGAGAGCCACTCAGTTTGAAGAGAATGCTAATAGCTGCAATGTTGGAAGAATGATCAGATCTACAAGCTACTGACATGGACGCAGGAACAGCGCATAATGAATTGATCATAAAAAGAAGCATTAACACAGGATAGATGCACATACATTGAGTGTCTCAGAAGAAGAACAAGTTATGCTTCTGATGTGGGTTTTCATTTCCGAATTTCCCCAGGACAGACGTGCAAAGGCTACGGGAAAGAAAAACAATTCATAACAGCCTGAAAAGCGAACGGGAAATCAAATGCGCCACAGCAAGAAGAGAAAATGGACGACAGAAGGTTCCAGAAGCATTCTTGCCACGCCCACAAGGCCAAAAGGCAAAATCAGTCACGACAAGTAGAAATCAAGCACAGTCGATCATCATCAAGTTTATCATACAAAGGCTCTTCAAAGTCATTATCAAGCACTAGTGAAAAAGACGGGTGTGCGTTGATGATATCGACTAAGGAACAACATGTAGGATTTGCTGCTTGCAAAGATCAAAAGTCAAAAAAATCAACAAATGAAGCAACAAAATTAATTTGGACACTGTCCTAAAATGACATTAAATGTGAACGCTCACCCCATAACCTTCACTATAGACAGTGGCGCGTCCATTAACATCATGCCAGTAAAAAGGTTCAACAGCCTGTTTCCTGTGCCATGCCCTGCTCCATCAAACATGAAGGAATACACATTGGCTGCTTCTTAACTGTTCCAGAGTCAAGGGTCATTTACAGCATCCTTGTGACATAAAATGAAATCAATGTAAGCTGCAGTTCATGTCCTTCAGGTAACTTCATCTAGGCTGAAATTGTCAGTCAGTTCCTTTTGTTGTTTCATGGCTTAGGAAGTCTCAAAAAGATGCAATTGTAACTTCATATTCATGAGGACATTTGCCCTGTTGCCCAACTGCACTACAGTCACTTTTCACTTACGAGCAGCCCTTGAGAAAGAACTAGAAACAATGTTGAAGCATGAGATGATTGAATGTCCCACTGGTCCTATGCCATGGGTTTCACCCATAGTTGTGGTGCCAAAAATGGACAGCAGATGTGCGGTGCACATTTGTGTTGATAATCGTCAGGCCAACAAAGCAGTCGAAAGAGAAAGACATCCTGGTCCCCACATAGTGGACAGGATCATGCAGCTGAACGAAGTCAAATTCATCTCCCGACCTGGACAAAAGATACTATCAACTCATTTTAGAACAGAACTGTGGGTACATTACTACTTTTTACTCATGTTGGTTCAGACAAAAAAGACTGAGTTTTGGAGTATCTTCTGCTGCAGAGATATTTCAGGATGTTATTCGCTGAATTATTTAACTTGTTATGCATGTTTTTGATTACAATGATGACATACTGGTATTTGAGGCAACACAAAAGGAGCATGACAAGGCTCTTACACAAGGGTGCCAATTACTTGCTGATGCACATCATACTCTAAATGTAGCAAAGTGTGAGTTTCACAAAACCAAACAAATTCTTTGGGCACATATTCTCTGATGGGGAATGACTCCTGATCTGTATAAGGCCACTGTCATCTACCTGCCCCCCAAAACATGTAACCTTGCAACAATCCTTCTTCGGCATGGCCAGTTATTGTTCAAGGTACATTTGTAACTTTGCTACAGTGAGGGCCCGTTGAGAGACAAAGTGGAATGTCCCATTCCAGTGGTCTCCTGAATGTGATCACAGTTTCAAAGAAATAAAACATGCGATTAAGAATACAACTGAAATGGCCTATTTTGACCCCAAGTTACATACTGAGATCACAGTAGAAGCGAGCCTGGTGGGGCTGGGGCAATCCATGCTCAACATAATGGCCATCCAAATGCCCAAAGACACATTGAGGCCTATGCCAGTAGAAGCCTGTCTAAAACAGGACGTGCCTACTCTCAGCCGGAGCAGGAGGGTCTGGCCGTAATGTGGGCCCACAAATATTTTCATGTGTTTTCATATGGGAAACTTTTCACTATCATCACAGGACCACCATGTGTTGCTCACTACTTTTGGAAACCCAAGAGCTAAGATGTCCCCTTGCATTGAGAGGTGGGGGTTGTGACTGCAAGAGTATGACTACCTAACTGTACACAAGCCGGGGAAAGACACACACTCTGCAGATTAGTTTTCACAAGTGCCACTACATTGCCACAGTTCAACATCGAAAGCAGCTGAAGAGTATCTCAACTTCATTGTAAGGTCCAGCACACCAGCTGCTCTATCCATTGAACAGATTATTTCTATCAAAGCAGATAAGACATGCTCATCCTCAAATACCTCATTATAACACAGTCTTGGGAGAAAAGTATTCAACCTTTTGCTGATGATGTTGAATTTAAAAAATTCAAACAATTTACAGGATGAGTTATCCGTCCCCTGAGAGGGTACCATATTGAGAGGCTTAAGAATCACACCAGAGAGCCTGAGACAGCAAGTCATCGAGCTAGCCCATGAAGTCTATTGTGGCACTGTAGCCACCAAGAGACCCCGAAGAGACTGAGTGTGGTTCCCTCGTCTAGATGAACGAGTTGAGAGAGAACTACAACCATGTCACCTTTGTAACTGTTTACCCTCCAAAGTGAAACAGCATCTATTGACAATGTCAGACCTTCATGTGCATGCCTGGGAGACAGTTGGAGTTGATATCTTTGAGCCTCTAGAAAATGGACATCATCTCATAGTAGTCATTCATGAATACACACATTTTTCTCATGTGGGATGCTTATTATCAATAACCAATGATAACGTCATCAAGCGACTTTATGACATCTTTGCAGCGTGGGCATCCACACAATTCTAAAATCGGATAATAGCCCACCTTTTAATAGAAAAGCATTCAAGAAGTTTCTTGTTCGACTCTATGTCAAGAATCAAAACAGTACACATCTGTGGCCCAAAGTCAAGGTTGAACAATTTATGGGCACCCTCAAGAGGGTAATTCAGCGAGCGTCAATGGAGGGAATCAACCTAAACCAAGCTCTATGCCAAGCCCGTTGTGTGTGTTGATCAACTCCTCACTCTACAACTGGTGAGAGCTCTGCCACCTTGCTATTTGTGAGAGCAATTGGAACCAAACTACCACAATGGACATCAGATCGTTCAATGAATGCTGATAAGGTTGTGTGTCAGATACTTCTCAAAAGTGCAAAATGAAAATAAATGCCAATCAGGGCTGATGCACCCAGGACACAGTCTTTGAGGAAGGGGGCTAGGTAGTCTTTAAACACACAAAGTAGCAGAAAACTGAAATTCTGTTTGCTGTCCACCCTTTGAGGGTCATGATGTGCAAAGGACAAATGGTGAAAGCACATCATCCCTGAAAATCCATCAAACGGGACTCATAACACTTTAAACACATACCTCAATGTTCATCAGCTCCTAAGATCACAAGCGAGGCAACCCCATCTGAACGTCCAGATCGCACATCTGAGCCTATGTCATTGTTGCACAAAGAAGGTGCCCCTCAACTACCTCAATACCACCCGATCTCACAAACCAGTACAAGCGCCTTGGCACCACATTGAGGAAATATGACACTAATATTGTTTGTGCTTTTTATTCAACAAAGAGGGAGATATAGGGGGTCATTCTGAGGGCCAGGGTCGGCGGGAGCACCGCCGACAGGCCGGCGGTGCCCCGCAGGGCATTCTGACCGCGGCGGTAAAGCCGCGGTCAGACCGGCAACACTGGCGGTCTCCCGCCAGTGTACCGCCGCCCTTTGGAATCCTCCAAGGAGGCGCAGCTAGCTGCGCCGCCGAGGGGATTCCGACCCCCCCTACCGCCATCCAGTTCCCGGCGGTCCGCCCGCCGGGAACCGGATGGCGGTAGGGGGTGTCGCGGGGCCCATGGGGGCCCCTGCAGTGCCCATGCCACTGGCATGGGCACTGCAGGGGCCCCCGTAAGAGGGCCCCTACAAGTATTTCACTGTCTGCCTGGCAGACAGTGAAATACGCGACGGGTGCAACAGCACCCGTCGCACCTTCCCACTCCGCCGGCTCGATTACGAGCCGGCATCCTCGTGGGAAGGGAGTTTTTCCCTGGGCTGGCGGGCGGTCTTTTGGCGACCGCCCGCCAGCCCAGGGAAAAACTTAGAATACCCTCCGCGGTCTTTCGACCGCGGAGCGGTATTTCGGAGGGGGAAGTCTGGCGGGCGGCCTCCGCTGCCCGCCAGACTTAGAATGACCCCCATAGTGTCTTTGATATCACGCACACTGGGACCCTTGCCGTCCTGGGTGGACTCTAGACAGTAATAACATAATCTGATGGGAATGTTATGGTGTGGTTATGAAAGTTATGATGCAATGCGTGCTGAGCGCAATAGTATGCTGAGGAATAAAGACGTCTCTTACAGAGCTCCTTGTGTGGCATATTCATTGCATGCTCCCAGGCTAGGGAAAAGTACCAGGGGTGCAACTGGTAAGTGCCCTTATTATTGACCTTCTGGGCTTTTGTGGTATTAAAAAAGGGGCTGTAGATGCTCGCACTGCCATTTATACAATACAGATTGTCCCAGTTTGAATGTAGTACTGACACAATCTCAAGGGGACATTCTGTCATTTTTATGAGGGTGTGGACCTCATGCAAATTAGGGAACAGTTACCCTCTGTACCTGCATCTGTAATACATTTATATACAAATAAGTATAATACAGAGCGTATGTAGAGGAAGAGTAGTTAGAAGGCACACTCACTGCATGCCACAACGTGGCAGTGCAGCTGTACGTTCCACGATAGCACACTTCAAAAAGTGATAAGGGGCCCAATAGATCCCTAGACATCTCCCTGCACGTGGGTGAAATCAATCATTGCAAATGCCTTTATGGGTATTTCTGGCCCCCTTTGAAAGGCAGGCTGAAATGCTGCCTTCAAAGTGAAAGACTAACAGGGCTGCTTCAAGCAGCCTGCCCACCTTTAACTAATGTGCTGCCACCAGGGAAGGCCTGAGTTTGTGGTTGCCTTGGGGCAGCAGATCAACTATAATAAGGAGTACTGACCAAGCATACACCCGGTGCTACCAGTTAAAGGAGCACTGTGGCGTAGGCTATGGCAAATAAATCCTTTATATAATACAGCCCCTGGGTCATTGTATGCATATTTGACCTCTGTAACTCCTAAAAACTGCAAAGATGTTTATTGTCTCAGCCAAGCAGAATGCTTACAGACACTAACTACAGTTCTTTACTCACAATCATTTTACAATGGCACGGACAAGAACCAGACAGGTCGTTGACTTACTTGCATTCAAGCATTAATATGTGTTAATTGCCCTTCTTGGGATTAAGCATCCTCGATTCAGCTTGAGCCCATAATTGTAGGAAAAGCATTTAGCAGAAGTGCACATTATGCAGAAGGTCGTATCCCTGGCAATGAGTAGAGACAAAGCGCTCTGCCTTCATAGGGCTTGTCATCTCATGATCTCAGGTAATGCTGCGATACTTATTGAGCTGAAAGTTAGTGGCCTCATGGCTGAATTTTGCTGAATTTTGTATTTGGGCTAAGTATTGCTGCCATTTCTGCGGAAAAAGCATGAGTAATATATGTTTTTATTTGTTTGGAAGTTTCTGTCTCCCAACTGTGCAAACTAATTGCATCTTCCTTGTATAGAAATGTTGGACTCTCAAATACCATGATATGCTTGATGCTGATAAAGGTAGTAGTGAAGTACTGAAAAAAGATTTATTTTCTGTTTCCAATACATTCAATATTTTGCACTGCTATTGGGAATGCTGTAGTGAAATATGCAGATGCAAACTCGCCTATCCCACCAAAGGCAAATTATCCTGACACTGAGTTAATATTCAAATTTTCAGGCCATTGTCATTGACACAGACAACATCTGATATAGATATTCATTACTAATCACCCGTTCGAATTTTTGAATCATAGACCATAAAAGTCTCTTTTTAGCTAAAGAGTTCACTCAATCAATTATCCTAATTTTTGTATTTAAACTAGGGGATTCGAAAAGCCCAAGAGATTACTGTAATAGATTTCCACACGCAGTCTCCAGAAACATACAATCATTTTTACTCTAAATTGAAAAGATCATATAAGCGATTGAACGTAAAGGAACAAAACTATAACCCACTTCATCTCTTTTATTCAACTTCAAGAAGGAATATTTTTTGAAGAAGCTACAAAGCTGAACAACATAATAAACAATACTCTAACAAATATTATCCAAAGTACACTGTAGTAGTTATATAATGAAATGAATGTACAACAGGTCACTATCTTATGCCCTTAAAAGCTTGAGATATAAATTAATTGATCATTTACCAACTTTTATAAAGAAAAGGCATCCAGTCTTATAGGTTTTCCTGATTTCCTTTTAAAATGGGCTCACCGGCTTCAACTACAGGGTCCTAGCATTACAGCAAACCCTGGTGATAGGACATAATTAGATGTGTTTTAAGTTATTCTTATTAATTTCTATGTCCGTATCTAAGATAGGGAACAACCCATGTAAACAGAAATAAAAATCTGCAGTTCAGATTCACTCCGTATTCTGTTTTATTATATAAAGTTGTTTTTCCCCAAGAATAAATTTTACATTTATTTTGGTTCCTTTGTACATAATGCAAGTGGATGAAGTTCTTCATTTCCAGGTATGTACTTTACCATATCAATATATTTATTTTTAAAAGAGTACTGGAGTGTAGGAGCCTGATTTTGCAGACCACTAGGTACTCTTGTCTTTGCATTTTCGTTTTGATGCCTCAAAACTCAGTTTTTACATAAAAGGACGTATGGTAGCAGTGGTATAAAGAAACTTGAGGGGCCCCCTCTGCAAGGTATATGGAGAAGGGTCCCCAACGCTTCAAGCCCAGTAAGAAGCTCACAGGCCCCCTCGTTCACAAAGCCCAAGGGACTCCCTGGAGCTCGACCCCACTCCTCACCCCCCCTTCCACCGCGGGTGCTGCGGGAACTATTGTTACCCCTGTGATTGGTAGTTGTATGTATATCTGTTTCTAAGTAAATCCTGTGATAGTAGTATGCTATTTATCACAACAATTGTTTTTCTCAATTAGGACGAAATATTTACCAATGAAATGCATACGAAAATTTTAATTTTGACACCCAGTAATTAAACCAACAGAAAACTACTGAAGCATTAAGTAACCTGGAAGGTGATATAAAACAATGGGAAAGAATAATTTTAGGTTTTAAAATGAACAATGATTGACTGATTAAACATTTTTGGGTTGAACTTTTAATCAAAAATGCGAAACAGTGAATCCGAGAATCCCAGCAGAGACCCAGGAACCATGAGTATTCTGAAGGGGCGCAGTGTCTTCTTCTAACAGTGTCCTGTTGTTTCATGTGGCAGCAAAAAAGTAAATTCAGTCAGCGCACCTTACCGTGCAACCAAGTAGCGATAAAAGGATATTGTTGCAACAAAGCCTGGCAGAAGTCATTGGTAGTCATGAAGACGGTGTACGTCAGCAGGAAGTCATCAAGGAGAGTATCTGCACAAAAGAAAACAGTCAGTAAGACCCCAGGTTATACAAGTTATACAGTGGTAGACTTATGCGGCATCAGCAGCCGCAATTTCAACAGAAATGAGATTTGAGTAGATCTTGCAATCTGGGACAATGACAACATTGTGTTCTGATTTTGATCATACTCAGCATGATAACCAACATTTTTTTTTTAAGTTACATAAATCAGGCAATATTAGTGTAATATAGAGGATGCAGAAAAATCTTGGAACGTTATTGGATTTAAAAACATGCAGGTTCGTAGGAATATTTACTTGTTGCTTCTAGATAAAAGCGCCTATCCATTTTTCTGAATTTGTAAATTAACTTCAGTATCACAGATAGAATGAACATAATATTTAGTGTTAGACAATTTCCAATCTCGAGATGATAGTTCCGCTTCTGTGCTCCTCCACTCACTCTGGTAGACAACAAATACCTCAGCCATTGAATCATGCCTGTCAAAATGAGCCAGAATTGACACTATTATAAAGTGTTGTTCATCGAGGCTCTGACAACATAGTTATAATATCTATATCACCAGTGGTAATACCTTCTGCAATCCAGTTTAGGGATTTTTGGTGTGTGTATATATTCTGAAATATGAAGACCATACCTACAATATGAACAAAATATGCCCATGAACTATTGAAACAGAAGTCACTTTGTACAACATGAAATCCAAGAAAATGTGCCAAATAAAATTTTTAGAAAGAATATTTAGAACTATTGATGGATAACTGCGAGCAACCGTAATGTTTCTGACTCACATGAAATAGAAAGCTTGAGTGAACCTCGAGTTTTCGGAGATGTTTTTCAGAACTCTGAGGTGATTAATATTCCCATCTCCTCGTGTCCTGCCTCACTCCCCATACCAAATAGAGTTAATTCATTCCTGACATCCTGATGCTCTCTCACGTCCCCATCTCTGCATTTCCTCGATTCATTCTTCCTCCGTATGTAAAAACTACTGAGCATCCTGCCACCCTTCCACATGAACCTCTGTGCATCCACTGCACATTTATATTATATTATATTATATTATATTATATTATATTATATTATGGTGGCTTGTGCAATGTCAATATCATTTGTTCAAGTGAACCTTTTTAGTACTATACTTGTAAGTTTTTAATAGCTAGACGTTTACACCTTAACACAAGTCCCAGGAAATGAGTTTCAAGAGACTGTACATTTTGGGACTCATTACCATCAATACAGCTAGCCTACAAAATAACAAGCATAGTGTTACTTCAGTGGCAATAGTTACACAATGACTAAAGCAATTGTGGCAGTAAATTGCCTCAGTTTGAAGAAGGCATTATTTCTGATGAAGTGGAAAAGTGGTGCATATCTCCTTTGGTCCATACACTTTATGTAAGTCATTCATGGTGTTGGATTTGGCACTTTCTGCAGTCTCACCAATAAACGTTTTTCTAAATTTGTTTTTGTTGGCTTTGGGTCTCTGTGCACTTTACCACTGCTAACAAGTGTTAAAGTGCTTGAGCTCTCCGTGTAAAGCATGGCACAGTTGGCTTAGAGCTGATTGTCCTCTTTAATTTACTTGTAAGCCCCTAGTGTATGGTATTAAATGTACCCAGGGCCTATAAATTAAATGCTAGCAGTAGGCCTGCAGTACTCATTGTGCCACCCTTTGACGTAGCCTTTCAAAACATGTCTCAGGCTTGCTACTGCAGCCTGTAATGCAGTTTTAAAACTGCCATTTCAGCCTTGCACAATAATCCTTTTGCCAGACCTGATTCTTCCTTTTTGATATATATATATAGCTCACCTCTAAGGAAGGCTCTAATGCGCCCATAGGGCAGACTACCCTGTATCTAAAAAGTAGGACATGTGTTTACGTTTTACATGTCATGGTGCTGAAAAAATCCAAAATTAGATTTTCACTACTGCAAGGCAAAACTCTCCCATTGGATAACATTGTGTTACCTTATTTAATTTATTAAGTGATAATTTTTTATTGAAAACAGTTCTGAATGTCAAATTTTGGACTCAAATGATCTGTAATTCAAAATCCTCTTTAATGGTAAAGTCGGGTTTCAAGTCAAAATCGTGAATCTGTCACCTTTAGAAAGTTGGTGCTTTGTTGTCCTAAACATTTGGTACCTGCCGCATGTGTCCTGTCACATGACTGTGAATAACATGGTAGTTAGCGTTGGTGTATTCCTCTCAGACAGTGAGGTGAGAGAAAAGGTGAGGTTGGCAGGATGGAGCATCCTGCCAGGATGAGTGGCGTGGAGAAGTTCCCTTCCCCACTTACATTTCACAGGGCTGCCTCTAGCACACAAAGGAACTTGACACAAGGATTTTGTCGCCCTAGACTACTTGGATCCTGGACAGAGAAGGGAAGAGCTTTCCAGAATCAGATGTGGGGGTAGCCAGTATGTCACCCCCTTTTCAAAGGTTGGCTCAGTATAAAATATTGGACCTCTTGAACCACATCTTCAGTACACTCCTAGACCCGTGGACTACAGGAGGAGGATTGCCTTCTTTCCCAGAGGACTGCTGTACTATTTGATGTGTGGCTTGTTCTTCAGAGGACTGTCCTGCTGCCTGAGGCCTGTTCTGTTCTCTGAGAAGTAAGTTTGGGCCTTCTACCTTCATCCCAGGCTAACCTTAGTAATTCCAAAGGTCAGTATATTGACCTCCTGTTCTGAGCTACAGGGACACAACATGTTCCAGAGACCTCCCAGCAACTGGCCAGTTGACCTCCTGCAACTGGACTGGTCTGATCCCTACTGGCCTCTGCTAGAATGAGTCCCTGATGCCAGACTGGTGGCTCCTCAGGTCCTGGACCTTTGGCTGGCTTCAGAGTGCACTATTCTGCAATGCAAAATGACATCTTTGCGCTCTTCACAACTGTAAAGGATCAAGACTCTGCCACCTGTGACAACTGCCAACATGAAGCTCCAGTGAACCCAACTCTTCGCACTACAGTGGCCATCGTTTATGATGACCAGCCTGCTCTTCGCACTACGGCGATGACCATCTGTGATGCTCTCATTGCTCCTCACAGCCTTCTCCACTGTGAACTGGACTCTTTGTGCCAGACTTTGAGAAGGTAACTATATCCAACACACGCTCTATCGCAGCTAACCTGAACTTTTCCAATCTAGCCCGGACAGATGACTGCAAGTGGCACTTTGTGCTTTTAGGCGCTATACTTATCTAAAAATTTGAAATTGCGTATTTCAAGTTCTACTGATTAGATTTAATTAGTTTCAGCATCATTTTATTTACTAAAATGTACTCTATTTTTCTACATTTGAGTAGGATTTTTCTTGTGTTCTGTTTTCACTGTGTTACTGTTTGTGTGCTGCATAAACACTTAACCCATTGCCCCTACGTTAAGCCAGACTACTTTTGTGCCAAGCTACCAGAGGTTTAAGCACAAATTAATTTTGTGCTTTTCGAGATTCACCCTGACTAGGATTGTGGTTGTTGCTTGAGAAGGCTTTTGACAACACTCAACTATTAAACCAATTTCTTACTCATGGGATATAGGAAAAACACAAACTCTGCCTATGGACTCTCTGCCATGTCTCTTATCACAACTAAACTATTATTGCTGCACCACTAAAACAGACAAGTTGAATCAGTTTCATATTCTTAGAGCTGCGACTTTCCTCATTAAATATTATTCCACTCCAGCTCTTCTACTTTGCTCTTAATTCACAGAGTATTTCCCAGAGTAGACCCATTTGGTGAGTAATAAGGGTGTGGTTCAGCATTAAAGTCATAGGTTTTCATACTAAGGTCTCTGTTGCCAATGTTAAACCCTGGGAGAATGTTCAGCGATAAAGGGAAAGTCAAGTGCACTAGCTCCTCATACATGGTTAGAGAGACCTCCCACCTCCCACGGAGGGAGCAGTTACCGTTGTAGACAAATTCAACTCCTAGGACAAATCCATTTTAAATTATAATACTACCGGATCTTCAAAACTATTTTATACATCTCTTAGCTCAGTTGCTGTTACATACTTTCTACTGCAGACAGTACCCCTTGGAATTTTCTAGGTATACAAGTACTCAGTGCGAGACTGTGTTCCCATTAGCTTATGTGTTTTACTTGAGGTTCCTGATAGGCCATTCTAGGCCAAAGACAGTGACAACGTCAGCTTTCCATGGTCTTAAATGTGATGCCTTTATGCACGGTAGGTGCCATAATATAAGAAGTGTTCATTCTTTTTCTTTATTTTTTTTGTCTATCTTTATCGGATTGTTATTTAATACTTTATTTTCCTCTATTTATTTTACTTATTGCACGAGAAGAAAAAAAAACATGTCAAGTATGTTTTGTACAGCGCCCTCGTGCAGGAATACAATTACACAAACGAAATGGCACTATAGAGCACATTTGCAGCCAGTGCCACTAATCGATTACCCTCGCAGTTATGCTTCGAAGCCCAGTGTAACTGCAAATAAAAAAGGTGAAGGTCAATGAGTTCACGTTACTGACAGCAAACCCGGTCAATTCTTATATAAGTAAATAGCCTTGGAAATTGACTCCCATTACAAGACTTCAGCCCCGTCCCTCCTATTGGTTCTGCCACGCTTTTGTCAGTTTCTGTCTGAGAAGGACCACATTCTTTATGTGTCTGAGAACCAAGAATATGGGGCTCAGCAGCAGTTGTGTTGCAAATTAATGAATCAGAAGAATAGAAGGCAAAAAGGATACAGAAGGCAAAAAGGATACAGAAGGGTGCCGCTTCTATATGGATTGTCAGACAGAATTTGAAAGACGAAGCGCTACCTTGCATATCAGGAAAGGGTTTGTTTTTTAAACAGGTATCTACAAAACTGTGTTTTAAACCGCATTTCTATACTTTAAAAATTGCTAATGTGGTATTATTGTTTGGGGAAACATCAAATGCTCCTTGCTATTCAACAGCAGTGTAATAGAGACTCAACCCACTCCTCACTGATTACAATATCTGGGGTTCTTGTACTCCAGAACAGGCGTAGCCTAGAATCTCTCGCCGGACTGACCCCTTTGGGGTGGGATCAAGATATACTGAGGTTTGTAAAGGTAGATGGGCTTCAAAATCAAGCAATGCAATGCACACGAAGTCAGTGTATTCAACTTTGTATACATATTCAGCAAATACCTGTTTGCACTTGGAGGTGCTGGTCTACCCAAAGCCTGGTTTCAAGTTCAATTAGGCATTTGGGCTCATGCTGCTCCTTAAAGGCGAACAGAGCTTCAATGTGCCTGCTGTTACCTTGTCTCATTAATAAAGGCAAGACCTTGTAACTCAAGACGGACTGCTCCTTTTTGGGTCGGGTCTAGACTGATTTGCATATGTTTAGTTCATGTTTGTAATGCAGAGATGATCTAAAATGATGGAATGTGCCCAGAGAAATTACCAGTGACCCAGATTACGTCATGCTTGTTAGAGTTGTTTTTTCCAACTGTTTGCATTGATAACTATCAATCATTTTTATAGACAACCCAGTTAACATATGGTAGTGCATGCCGGTTTTTCCAACTTCCACAATTTTTTTAAAGCATACTTAAAATGCTTCTTCTCACTTTGATCTATGTATGTATAAAATACTATATTGCACAAACAAGAGATTATTTTCACAGACCTTTGACAGAAAGAATACACTTTAAACTGAATTGCCTTCATAACCAACTTTTGGTTCATATATCTCGGGATGCAGGTAAAGACTCGCTTGCCTGAAGTCATTCCTCGAATCCATTCTATTCCACAAGCCAGTGAGCATCAGGCCTCTTCACGTTCTCTTAATTTGACTGGAGAATTTAACTATTATGGGTTGCATTTGCTTTGTCTGCATTAGTTGTGACATTTTGTTACACTGATAGTCTTGACTTCCTGCTAGTCAAACCCCATCAGTTCTGAATCCCCCTCGCCTATCCACATCACTTGGACACTGGCCTCCTGCTCCTTCCCTCCCACCTTAGGTTTCTCTCTCTCCAGCCCAGTCGCCGTTGGATGAGTCACGGAGACAGTGAAACCACTGAAGAGGCCCACCTTCTCTTATTTATGCAATCCATTCTCCCCTGCACTAGCAAAACCGAGGCATGCGCCACAATGTTTCCTTTAATTGGAGATTTAAAATATTATTGTCTGTATAATATGAATGGTATGCCTTGCTTGTGACCTTTTGTTCCACATAAGGGATTGCCTTCCAGTCAAGTCCCCCTCCTATCATAGGTCACATTACCCGCTGGAATGTCAGTCTCTACCTTTCTCCCTACTAACCAACCTGTCTTACATTTTTGGGTCTCAAGAGACGTGTATGGGGAGGAAAAGCCTGGGCCCAGAACCACTGTCTCTATTCTACTCTTCTACCCTGCCACTCTTTGTGATCTTCCTCAGGCTTACTTCAATATTCCAGAAGGATCGCTGATTGATGCAGTCTATTCTCGAGCATCAAATAACACCACTTCCTTAAGGCTACATCACCGTCACTTTTGTACGCACCCCACAGACTGATGCACTCTGAAGACTGGTGATTGACTTGTGCAGCACCATTTGTGGACTCCTAGACCCGAGAACTCCACTCGTATACAAACACTAGTTGCAGGTAGCCGGACCTCCCTGGTGTGTGGTAACTGCTACTCCAAGGTGAACCCCACAAAGGAGTCACTCTCGGTGCTTAGCAGTACCTCCAGTAGGTTAGGACATTATCACTGCTGAATAGCCTCCACATGTCACTGAGAATATACATATACATTCTTACTGGTGCACAGACACAATACAAGGACTGTGACATCCATTAGGATTAGTTCTTAGGGTTTCTTATGTCTGAGATTTACTATGTAATTTATTTCAATTAAACATACAGAGGGGATGCAAGAAATGCAAATAAAGTAAAGCATGAGTAACTAGAGGGAGAGAAAACTGGATATTGTAAGCTAAAAAACAACAAGATAATGAGGTGTTTCTAAAGAAGGGTTGCCAACATTTGACTATGTGCAGCCAATCCATGCCAGAATATGAAGTCATCAACATTAGGTAAAACACCATATTTGCCGATGTTAATGGCCAGCTGGAAAATGATCAGCAACTCAGGCTAGGATACAAACTTGTCTGGGCCATGTATATTTCTGGATGAAGATGCACTATCTCTCTTTTAATTGGACCACAAGAAATATTATGGTTATTGAGTGGCAACATAGTATTGGGTTCAGTGGGGCATTTTCTTTGTCACAGATCTAACATTCTACCTGCAAATCAATGGGTTATTTCAAACGAGCACTGGTTCTACTGAGCTCGGAATTTTTCAAGTTCATCTACAGTGGCATTCTGATGAAATTCAGATGAGTTACACAATGGCACTCAACTAATGTTAGGTCTTCTACACCAGCACCATTGATACTAGGTCAAGAATGCCGGCTAGCCATGGAAGCTGTTGTTCACTGTTCATGAATGATATATATATACATATATATATATATGTATATATATATATGTATATATATATATAATGCCCTACTAAATACAAAGTCCCAACCAAAAAGCCTGAATATAGACAGCATTAGCCCATGTTTTAAAAGTACAATTCTAATAAAATCCATATATTCATTCAGTGGTCTTTTCAAGTATCATTGCCATTTAGCTTCTCCCTCTACAACATACAGCATCGGGCAAAGAGCCAGCCAACTTCATCCACTGGCTATCTTGCATTGAGTGATGCCATTTTGCCTGATCACATGTGCATAGTCATCTGAAATGGAGTGAACTTCAGGGCAAGGGCTAGTGAGCCCAGCCTGCTAGGCCACTACTGAATTTTATCCTTTTATAAAGGTTTTCAAGGTATTTTATACATATCGCTTAAGTTTGAAAACAATTATAAATAAAAATCATTACAGGCCCACCCTTACCTACTGACTCTGCCAATGCTCTTTGGCTTTAATTGAAGAATTTAACAGTTTAACAGTTTGTTAAAATGCATCATTGACTGTGCTTCATCTTAGAAAGCAAGATAAAGTAATGGTCTCTGTACAAGTAAGGTAAATCAAATCTCACAACTGTTTATTATGGTGCAAGATACACAGGCTAAAGAAGGAGATGTCTCAAAAACTTGTTTTAAAAGTGATCTGCAATACCTAACACTCCCAAACACTTAGACATTTTTTAAATGTTTTATGGTTGTCCAATGACTGCTCAAAGACTGAGGACTATTCTACTTACTGCCGTTTGTTTAGGTATGAGTTCAATTCATAAAGATAATTTATCATGTTATTTTACACTGTGGTCTCAGGTGCCAATTCAAAAAGGCACAGCCTTATGTAAACAATGAAGTTTTTATATAATTCTTGGCTAAGTTTCTATGACGTAAAATAAATAAGAATTAATGACAGAATTGTATATCCATCTTTTTATACCCGGGACATGCCACACAAGGGCAATATAATGATCAGCTTTTCTGGCACAGAGTCGAGCACATGTTTCATGCGCCTGCAAGGTCATTGGTATAGCACAAACCTCCGTAGCTCAGCTGTCTCATTTTCTTAAGGCTTCTTGGGGACATTCTGAAAGATTCCCTGGGAA
This sequence comes from Pleurodeles waltl, assembly GCF_031143425.1. NCBI lineage: Eukaryota > Metazoa > Chordata > Amphibia > Caudata > Salamandridae > Pleurodeles > Pleurodeles waltl. Next base: position 801,167,467 of record NC_090449.1, on the reverse strand, counting down.
TGCATTACACCCATTACTTACCATTGGTTTTGTGTTATGTAACTCACAGTTGACAGCTTTCTATTTGCTGGCTTTATTTGTTTGAGGCTGCATATTCTGAGTGGTCCCACCTGTGGAGCGTGGCATATTTACAGTATTCTTCAGCAAGTGCTCACTTTCTGTAAAAAGGCCTATAAACTTTTTTCTTAGCTTGTCACATTTGTTGAGCATTCAAAGACAGAGGTCAAATGTCAGGCTCTGTCTTTCTCTGACTTCAAAGTGAGAGAGCTTATCTGACAATCCAGGGGATTGAAAGGAAAAGTGTTTTTCTAGCACATAACAAAATGCAAATGAATTGTGTAAATATTTCCGAATATGTCAGAATAGGGAAAGCACAAAGAAAAGCACCTTTTTTGCAATTCTGAAATGTTCTAGAAATTTATTTTGACTACATTCAGAACAAATAAATACACTAGGTAATGCCATTTACACACATTTTAGTTTGTGCGCTGTATAGTTTTATCAGTAAAACTATGTCTATACAAATTTAACAGTTTTTTCAAATGAAAATGTGTTGTCTGTAATAGCAGTGCACTACCACCCCATGCATGCTGTAATCTATCACACTCCACTCTACGCCACTCTATGCTATTCTAAGACACACTACTCTACTCCACTTCATTATATGACACTCTACTCTATGGCACTCCTCTCTGCTCCACACCCCTCCACTCTTTAACAGCCTCTGCACCATTCCACACCTGTTTACACCACTCCACTCTGCTCCACCCAACTCTATAGCATCCCACTCTTTGATACTCCACTCTACTCCCCTCCACTGTACTGTATGCCCCTCCACACCATTCCACTTTACACCACTCCGTTCTACACCATACCACTCTACTCTATGACACTGTACTCTACAACATTCCACACTCCTCTACAACACTAATCCTTAGCCATGCTGAATAAACAACAATGATGTACAACGTGGCTAAAACACAATGGCAAAGCCAATGGCTCGTCCATAGGTGAGACATATTGGATTTGCCAATGCTTGCTATATCAGGCAAGTATAAATTTGGGAAAGTGGAAATGTACTCTTTTCACAGTAATTTAGTGTTCTGATTTTGTTTTTTAGCATAATATAGGGGATATCTGTTACAGCATACCATGGACGTGTGGTGCACTTTGATATACTGAATGACTTATTTGTGTCAGGTTTATTGGGGTGGTCGTTAATGCTCTCAGTAATTGAAGTTTTGATTTTTTACATATTTTCAGAAAGTCTATTCGCAAGTGATAACCAAATTTGTTTTGCATATCCTTGTTTATGGCTCTAACTACAGATGCTCACCTTCCCATCGCCAAATCCAATTTTATGTTATGCTAACTCACACACACACACATATACTGTGTATATATATATATATATTTTACACTTTTGTGAAATATGCACAATGTGTTCAACTATACGTAACTGCCCAAGCTATGTATTTCCCCCTGGATAATTATATGTTCCCAATGAACTCCTGAATCCACAAGTGGGAGCTGAACCTCATGGATGGTTTCCACTTTATAAACCCAGTGCCAGTGACGAGGAGGTATGGCATCAATTGTTTATGACTGCAGTTGCAAAGCACTGGTACATGTGATTGAGATTCATAAGTGTGAAATGGCCCTTTCATGCTCCCTCCTCCTTCTAGATCGCAGGGTGTATGGAAGTGCACATTGCTGAAATGCATCCCAGGCTCACAATTGATCTTTGGTACACGAAACCTTGTGAATGTGCGTTCACAAAGATTTTGATTTTGAGAAAGGTGGACTTGACAACCGCAGACGTATTTAGCACATCTATCCCGCACTGATTTCATCCTGAAAAGGGTGCACAGATCACGTCTGTGTGAACCATTGCAGCCAGCCTTCATAAAATACCTGAGGATCTTACTTGAGTTTATAGGTCTGGAAGACTGACTGGAAGATTGAGTTATTTAAACACAGGCTATGTTGGTTGCAGTTGGCCTTAGTAATATATAGATAATAGTCTCTCGTCTTTCTTCCACTTTCCCTTCAAGTGTGTACCTTCTGTGCATGTGCTTACCTTGTAAAATCACCTTTTGGTTTGTGAACAGAGTCGTGTTCATTTATTATCTTTTCTAACCAGTTTGCGTGGATTGTTAGTGTTAATAATTTACCACAATGCTATTTGAAGTCGTGTTAGACTGTGGCTCTGCTATTCTTACTGTGGGGTGACTTCTGAGGGTGTCTTCTAACTCGTTTTAATTTATATCCGATTGCCGCATATGTGCAATCATTTAAAATGTTCACCTAGAAAAACAATAGTTAAAAAAGTGAAAATTCTTCTTCTTTGACGGCTTTCTCACACAAATATGATCTTATGTCAGGAAAGGAAGCTGAATTAGGCATTTTTAGATTCCTAAGTAGCACTTTTCATATATTAATGAAGGAAGGCTTCCAATGGCACCTTAAATTACACTGGCTTAGCTGTGACATTAGGACAGCAGCAGTCCCTCCATATACTACAAGTAGAAAGCTGATGAAGTGACAAGTCTCTTGGGGCAAAGACAGATTTAATTTAGAGGGGGTGGGGATTTGATTTGATTTTATGGAAACGGCTGGTCCTTTAGTGATCACGTTCAAACTCACTGAAAGACTGATGGGGAAAGCGTTAGGGCAATATCATTTGAAGGTGGTACAGAAATCATTAATATATAATGTGCATTTTTCTCTATTCATTTATACTCCTGTATTCTATAAAATACTTCAAATTATGCTGCAGAGATAAAATAGAATGTTTACTATTCTCCAAAATTATTCAACATCCAATGCCTTTAAAACATTGGCGTGTGTTATTCTGTTAGCACTTTTGCCACACAAAAAAACAAAAAACAATCGAACACTAACAATCTATGTTCAATTTTCCTGAATGTTCACAAATGTGTCTGTTTGCATATGCTTGAAGAGTTCCTTCCTTCCTACTTTATTGCTATTTGTGTGCGTTCACAGTTTAAATCAACATGACACGTTTGACTGTCACACGGCATATGCTACAATTTGTGCTTATGTATTTTCAAAACAGCAGAACTGGGACGAAATAAAGATGCACATTTATCCTAGCGTGCCTTTTAATGGTTACTGCTGCAGGCAAAATTCCACGTCATTGACAGGCTTGCAGCCCAGAGCGCGCCATCATTAAATAATGGGTAAATGGAGGGAAACTGTGACTGAGGCTATAAATGCGTAAACGGATACTACTGTAATACACCACTGTAAACCGCACTAATCCGAAACTAATGAAAACCATTAAACATGTTTTCTGGTAAAATTGCTTAGCTGGGCTTATATGCATAGTTAGTTACAAAATATACAAGGCGCAGTGTGCTGAATATTGCTGTAATTGCCATAATCTGATCAATTGTTTAATGAGTAAAAGAAAGGTAACCCGACGTCTGCATGCACAAGATCGTCCGTTTTGTTGTATAAAAAGACCAAAATGGACCTGTTCCTGACATCTGACCATTGATGTTTCATGTGAAGTCACACTTATGCACACATCCTCTGGACAAGTGGCCCTGCATCACGTGTTCTAACTGTACAATTCAAGTCAAGGAACATGGGTGAATGTGCAAATTCTAGCCAAGGAGTGGACACATTTCAATATGGCTCTTTCAGGTCAATTGTGGGTGCTGCATAGGACACATCAATGTGAAGACATATCATGGTGTGTGTTGGACTTTTGCTTATGCAGGGTCATCCCCAGTCTTTTTCGCCTCCTGCCTCCTATGTTTTTCTGACCTGTTGCTGTTGGCTTTTCAACTCTGAGCACTTTACCACTGCTAACCAGTGCTAAAGTGCATATGCTCTCCTGTTTAAATTGTATGTAAGTGGTTTATCCATGATTGGCATATTTGAATTACTAGTAAGTCCCTAGTAATGTGCACTAGAGGTGCCAGGGCCTGTAAATCAAATGCTACTAGTGGGCCTGCAGCACTGGTTGTGCCACCCACATAAGTAGCTCTGTAATCATGTCTCAGACCTGCCACTGCAGTGTCTGTGTGTGTATTCTTACACTGTAAATTCGACTTGGCAAGTGTACCCACTTGCCAGGCCTAAACCTTCCCTTTCCTTACATGTAAGGCACCCCTAAGGTAGGCCCTAGGTAGCCCCAAGGGCAGGGTGCAGTGTATGGATAAGGTAGGACATATAGTAATGTGGTTTATATGTCCTAACAGTGAAATACTGCCAATTTCGTTTTCACTGTTGCAAGGTCTGTCTCTCTCATAGGATAATATGGGGGCTACCTTTAAATATGATTAAAGTGTAGATTCCCCTAGAGAGTAGATGGACAGGTGGAGTTTGGGACCCCTGAACTCACAATTTAAAAATACATCTTTTAGTAAAGTTGATTTTGAGATTGTGCGTTTGGAAATGCCACTTTTAGAAAGTGAGCATTTTCTTGCTTAAACCATTCTGTGACTCTGCCTTGTTTGTGGATTCCCTGTCTGGGTCAGTTTGACAGTTGGGTTGTTTTTCACCTCACACCAGACAGTGACACAAAGGGAGCTGGGGTGTGATCTGCATTTCCTGATTAGCCATCTCTGCTAGGAGGGAGGGGTGGAGTGGTCACTCTCATCTGAAAGGACTGTGCCTGCCTCTGACAATGCTGTCTCCAGCCCCCTGGTGTGTGTCTGAGGCCTTGCCTGGGCAAGGCAGGATTTCACAAGAAGGTGTGAGTCCCCTTTGAAGGAAGGTGACTTCAAAGACTAAAATGGGTATAAGAAGGGCACCCAAACTTACAAACTTTAGAAACACTTCTGGAATCAAGGGGAACCTCTGCCTGGAGAAGAGCTGATCGCTGAGGAATAAGTGCTGCCCTGCCTGTGACTGTGCTTTGTGGAGCTTTCCTGCAGTGCTGCTTCTGCCTGAGTAAGAGGGCAAAGACTGGACTTTGTGTGCCTTCCATCTTGAAGAAGAAATCTCCAAGGGCTTGATGTAGAGCTTGCCTCCTGTTGTTGAAGTCTCAGGGATAGCAAAGACTTCTTCCTGCCAGCACCTGGAGTCTCTGGAGAGACCCCTACTCTGCTCTGTGGTGCCCTTCCAGTTCCTGGGACCCTGAAAGGAGAGGCTGGCAGCCTAAGGACAAAAATACACGCACCGAGCACCGTGCGGAGAAAAGATCGACGCGAATCCGATCGCGGCTGAGAAAACGACGCGACGCCGGCTCCGCAGCTGAGAAACGACGCCGCTGGAAACGCGACCGGAGAATCGACGCCCGGAGCAGGAGAAACGACGCGCAGCATCGCTGACGAAGGCTGAGAGATCGCAACCAGCGCCGCGGGACTTCGGACCGTCGCGTGGCTGGCTTTTTCGACGCGCCTCGCCGAGCCGAGCTGTTTTCGACGCATATACCCGTGCCGGGTTATTTTCGACGCACACCGCCCGTGCGGGGTTATTTTTGCCGCAAACCAGGTACATTTTCACGCTAGCAGCGCTAGTGTGGTGTTACAACTACCTAAAGACTCTTTTTATTTTAAACCTTTAAAAAATCATAACTTGACTTGTGTATGTTGGATTTTTGTCGTTTTGGTCTTGTTTTGTCTAGATAAATATTTCCTATTTTTCTAAACTGGTGTTGTGTCATTTTGTAGTGTTTTCATTAAGTTACTGTGTGTGTTGGTACAAATACTTTACGCCCAGCACTCTGAGGTTAAGCCTACTGCTCTGCCAAGCTACCAAGGGGGTAAGCAGGGGTTAGCTGAGGGTGATTCTCTTTTATCCTAACTAGAGTGAGGGTCCTTGCTTGAACAGGGGGTAACCTGACTGTCAACCAAAGACCCCATTTCTAACATTGGTGACCAGCGGTCGGGATTTGGACTTGTATTTGTACTTGACATACAGTAATTAAGTGTACACTACTGTTTTGATCTCAGACCACTACGTGACCACATACTACTTGTCTTGTGATTCTGCTTTTTGTTCTCTGATGTCCTCCTGGAAGTATTGATAATATTTTTGGACTTTGTTTTTTGGTTGTGAAGCCTTTGCAGAAATGGAAGTCAATTTCTGGCACCTATCTATGTATAAAAAGTGGCAGCTTAAAGCATTCTGCATGGAAAGGGGACTGGCTGTGAACAAGGAATCCAGAAGGGAGGATCTTGAGTCAGCCCTGTTTCAGGATGAATTGAAACGTTGTCAGGCAACACCACCAAATGAGTCTGAGGAGGATAACTACTCTGAGGAGGAGGACTACTCCAAAGAGGAGGGCAGTGGCCCTGAGGAGGGAACAGAAAGAGATGATAGGCTCCTAGCTCGAATCCGGAGTCTGGAAGAGCTTAAGAGGGCCGAGGAGAAGAGGGCCTTAGTCCTGGCAGAAAGGAGGAGGGACTTAGAGATTAAAAAAATGATTTATGCTTACGAGCTTAAATTGAAAGAGCTGGAAGTCATGAGGGCTGAGTCCAGCTGGAATGGTGGCAGCAACAATTGTATATCCAGTGATGCTGCAGAAGTGCACATGCCCAGAGAGGTGGTGCCCTACTTGAAGGAGGGAGTTAACACACGCCAGGAGGTTCAGGGGTATGAGGTAGCTCCAGTGATGCACAGGGTCCCTGAGGTGGATTGGGGAACTGGCATGGGGAATCATATTCCTACTGGTGGGAGGGACACTCTACTGACTCTAGTTGAGAGTGACAGGGAGAGGGGTTCCCCCCAGGTAGAAGTCCTGGTTATGGAGTGTGAAGACATCCCAGAAGAGTGTGGGTTGAGTGTCAGGGACAGTCAGGTACTGTCTCACCAGTCTCAGGAGGGTGATGTGGGGTGCTTTGTCAAAGCAGAGTCACTGGATGGTTGGGTGAAGGGTACTTTGGTTAATTCATGTGAGGGGCTGAGTGATGTAATTGCTGGAGAGCATATGTCTAGTCCTTATTTTCCAGAGCTATGCCAACACCAGGTGGAGTGTGAGTTCTCTGACCCCAGGGAGCTTACAATGGAGGCAGACTTCTGGGTGAGTACCAGAGAGTCTGAAGAGGCATTTGGGGGTGCTCCTGAGAGGAGTGGTCTAGGTAGTTCCCAACCAGGTGAGGTAGGGAAGGATTGTAGTGTCCCAGGTAGGTCCCAGTGTAGTGGGATGGGTGAGGGACCCCATGTCCAGTCTCAGAGGAGAGGGAATGGGGATGGGTTGAGGCCCAAGGTGCCCGAGATCCGGTCCCAGGTCCTGGAGGGTTCCCTGCGGGAACACCAGGAGGGGAGCCTAGCCTGTACCATAGGGCCATCTGTTGAGGGAGACCCCACAGTGTCAGGAGAACTTGGGGGGGCGGCTGTAGCCAGCGTCCCACCAGTTCTGGTGTCTGGCAGTACCACTCCTAGTGAGGGGGTGCAGAAGTCCAGACAGAGGGTTGAGAGGGGGTTGCGGACCCCAGTGGAGAACCTGGAGGGTCAGGGGTCAGCTCTGAGAGCAGAGCCCCCCATGAATGACCTTGGTAAGACCATTTCTGGGTTGGGGGGAATCCAGACTCTGTCAGATGGGCAGAGGTCAGGAGACCTGCGCCAGCCAGACTCTTGTGTGGCCCTTCGGGACAGTGTGTCCCTTGAGGGGGGTAAGTGTGCCCCCCTGGAAGTCCTGGTGTGCCAGGCAGTGGTTCAACCGCAGGGTGGTGACTCTGGGTTGAATAATCAGGTTCAGGGGGTAAACTCTGACCTGATGGGGGGTAAGTGTGCTCCCAAGGAAGTCCTGGTGTGCCAGGCAGTGGTTCAACCGCAGGGTGGTGACTCTGGGTTGAATGATCAGGTTCAGGGGGTAAACTCTGACCTGATGGGGGGTAAGTGTGCTCCCAAGGAAGTCCTGGTGTGCCAGGCAGTGGTTCAACCGCAGGGTGGTGACCCTGGGTTGGATGACCAGGTCCAGAGGGTAAACTCTGACCTGGTAGGGGGTAGGTATGCCCCCCAAGAAGTCCTGGTTTGCCAGGCAGTGATCCAGTCTGTGGGTACAGGCCCTGGATTGGGAGGCCAGGTTAAGGGTGTCCCCCCTGACCTGGAGGAAGGGGCTACTGCTAACAGTGCCCCTACCATGTTGTCTTCTGGGGGGGCCGCTCCTAGTTGGGTGGTTCAGGACCCCAGAAGAGAGGGCAGGGGGAGGGAAGCCTCACCCCTGGCCCTGGTCCAACCTGAAGGTACAGACCCCAGGTTGGAGGATCAGTTGCAGGTTAACATCCCTGCACTGATGGAAGAATTGTGCAGGACTGCTTCTACAAGCACCCTGACAGTTTTTGACTCTGGGGGTGCCGCTTCTGCAGGGAGGGTACAGAGCCCCAGAGGGGAGGACCAGGGTCAGGTTGTCATCCCTGACCTGGTGGAAGAGAGAGTGGTCAAAGGGTGCCAGGCACCTGGGGCTACCACCCCCCACTCTCCACAGTCACAGTGGTTAGAGAGGCCTGAGGTCGGGCTCTCATCCCTGACAGTTGTCTGGGGCCACTGTGGCCTCCTGTCCTGGTGGACAGAGTTGCCCCTGGGGGGGGGAGGACGAGAGTCACACCCCAGGGGTGGAGTGGGCAACACCACTGTGTTGGCCCTGGTGGTACTATCTGCCCATTGCAATACATCTGTGAGCAAAGTAAAGTTAGGTGTTGCACAGATGGTGTCTGTAGATGTGGAGAAGGATTCCCCATGGGTTAGCTTAGTGGGCCCTGAGAGTATGGACAGAGGGATCCAACTGGAGTCAGGAAGGCGTAGAACTGGAACATGCCCCTGCTGTTGTGGGCCTGGGTCCCTGTTCTATCGCCCCAATCAGGGAAGTACATCAAGGTATTGATTGTTCTCCCCTGGCTTTAGGCTGGTAGGGGGTCGTGTTGGACTTTTGCTTATGCAGGGTCATCCCCAGTCTTTTTCGCCTCCTGCCTCCTATGTTTTTCTGACCTGTTGCTGTTGGCTTTTCAACTCTGAGCACTTTACCACTGCTAACCAGTGCTAAAGTGCATATGCTCTCCTGTTTAAATTGTATGTAAGTGGTTTATCCATGATTGGCATATTTGAATTACTAGTAAGTCCCTAGTAATGTGCACTAGAGGTGCCAGGGCCTGTAAATCAAATGCTACTAGTGGGCCTGCAGCACTGGTTGTGCCACCCACATAAGAAGCTCTGTAATCATGTCTCAGACCTGCCACTGCAGTGTCTGTGTGTGTATTCTTACACTGTAAATTCGACTTGGCAAGTGTACCCACTTGCCAGGCCTAAACCTTCCCTTTCCTTACATGTAAGGCACCCCTAAGGTAGGCCCTAGGTAGCCCCAAGGGCAGGGTGCAGTGTATGGATAAGGTAGGACATATAGTAATGTGGTTTATATGTCCTAACAGTGAAATACTGCCAATTTCGTTTTCACTGTTGCAAGGTCTGTCTCTCTCATAGGATAATATGGGGGCTACCTTTAAATATGATTAAAGTGTAGATTCCCCTAGAGAGTAGATGGACAGGTGGAGTTTGGGACCCCTGAACTCACAATTTAAAAATACATCTTTTAGTAAAGTTGATTTTGAGATTGTGCGTTTGGAAATGCCACTTTTAGAAAGTGAGCATTTTCTTGCTTAAACCATTCTGTGACTCTGCCTTGTTTGTGGATTCCCTGTCTGGGTCAGTTTGACAGTTGGGTTGTTTTTCACCTCACACCAGACAGTGACACAAAGGGAGCTGGGGTGTGATCTGCATTTCCTGATTAGCCATCTCTGCTAGGAGGGAGGGGTGGAGTGGTCACTCTCATCTGAAAGGACTGTGCCTGCCTCTGACAATGCTGTCTCCAGCCCCCTGGTGTGTGTCTGAGGCCTTGCCTGGGCAAGGCAGGATTTCACAAGAAGGTGTGAGTCCCCTTTGAAGGAAGGTGACTTCAAAGACTAAAATGGGTATAAGAAGGGCACCCAAACTTACAAACTTTAGAAACACTTCTGGAATCAAGGGGAACCTCTGCCTGGAGAAGAGCTGATCGCTGAGGAATAAGTGCTGCCCTGCCTGTGACTGTGCTTTGTGGAGCTTTCCTGCAGTGCTGCTTCTGCCTGAGTAAGAGGGCAAAGACTGGACTTTGTGTGCCTTCCATCTTGAAGAAGAAATCTCCAAGGGCTTGATGTAGAGCTTGCCTCCTGTTGTTGAAGTCTCAGGGATAGCAAAGACTTCTTCCTGCCAGCACCTGGAGTCTCTGGAGAGACCCCTACTCTGCTCTGTGGTGCCCTTCCAGTTCCTGGGACCCTGAAAGGAGAGGCTGGCAGCCTAAGGACAAAAATACACGCACCGAGCACCGTGCGGAGAAAAGATCGACGCGAATCCGATCGCGGCTGAGAAAACGACGCGACGCCGGCTCCGCAGCTGAGAAACGACGCCGCTGGAAACGCGACCGGAGAATCGACGCCCGGAGCAGGAGAAACGACGCGCAGCATCGCTGACGAAGGCTGAGAGATCGCAACCAGCGCCGCGGGACTTCGGACCGTCGCGTGGCTGGCTTTTTCGACGCGCCTCGCCGAGCCGAGCTGTTTTCGACGCATATACCCGTGCCGGGTTATTTTCGACGCACACCGCCCGTGCGGGGTTATTTTTGCCGCAAACCAGGTACATTTTCACGCTAGCAGCGCTAGTGTGATGTTACAACTACCTAAAGACTCTTTTTATTTTAAACCTTTAAAAAATCATAACTTGACTTGTGTATGTTGGATTTTTGTCGTTTTGGTCTTGTTTTGTCTAGATAAATATTTCCTATTTTTCTAAACTGGTGTTGTGTCATTTTGTAGTGTTTTCATTAAGTTACTGTGTGTGTTGGTACAAATACTTTACGCCCAGCACTCTGAGGTTAAGCCTACTGCTCTGCCAAGCTACCAAGGGGGTAAGCAGGGGTTAGCTGAGGGTGATTCTCTTTTATCCTAACTAGAGTGAGGGTCCTTGCTTGAACAGGGGGTAACCTGACTGTCAACCAAAGACCCCATTTCTAACAGTGTGTCAAAGGTGAATACAGAAGGACTGTAATGCTAACACATGCAACGTCATTGAAAGTTAAACACTACATAGCACCAATAGGCACAGTGGTTGTGCATTTTTGTAACGGTGCAATTTATGCGAACACATGTTTCTCATGGACCCTTAGAGCCTAGCTGCTTTCTCACGGCTATAATGCACATCCAGGATGTATGTGGACACCTAGTTACATGCTACTGACATTCTAATGTCACAGCATGCTCACAGTGAATGCTCTGACACTACAGGAGTTATATGTGTTTTATTTAGGAGCACTTTCCATCTTTCCCTTTTGTATATTCCCGATATATTCACAACAATTTTTTTTTTCATTCGTGAATTGAGGCCTTATGAACCAGACATACAGATAGTCTATGAGAAACTTGTTGGTCTAATTTGCACCGCTGAAAGAAATGCTGAACTACAAACTTGAGTTAGAAGATCTGTGCAACAATACACACATATTCACCAAGAATGCTTGGTCTTGCTAAGTACTGATTTTGCTTTTTCTGGGTAGCAAGGTCACCCCCGGCTGAGGCACAAGTACCACCAAATTCAAAAGTGGGAGCAATGCAAGAAAGAGTTGTCCAAAGTAAACTTCAACTTAAGATAACAAGCACTGGGAAAGCCAATAGATTTCACACATGCACGACCTACTGATGTCAATGTTTTTTTTAAAAACGTTTGCACAGCAGCACAGGCGTCCCCTTAGACAAAGCTATGGTATAGGGGCTACATCTCTGAGGGCAACAGGCAGGAAGGAGGGATTTATATCAAAGCGAAATCAGAACAACCACTTACATTCAACTTCTCTCCATATTCATTTATACACCACAGAAGTCCTTTTCCAAGAAACTTTACTACAGAATGAAGACCCAGGCTGGAATCGTGGGGATGAAAATACTGCTGCGGCATATGGAGTTAGCCAAACGTTATACAATGACAATGTAATTTCGTATGCACTTAGATGACTGGCGATACTGGGGAGCGTTAAACTGCAGTCACTATGCTCTTGAATTCCTGTTTAAACAAATAGTGAGTATCTAGCATTTATGTTCATTGAGTGCTGTGTCTCCGCCTAAACATAGGCATGCACCTCTAAAAATAGGCTCACTACTATAATACCTACAGGCAAACTTCCTCATGGGAGTATTCTGTTCGGGTTTGCTACAGTAAACCAAATTTATTAATGATGTACATGTTTCCTCTTTTGGAGCAAGTGAACAAGATGCAACTATTAATCTGTTAACATATTGTAGATAAAACGCTTCCTTCCAAAGTTCTATGACCAATGGAGAGCCTTTGTGAGTCACACATTCATGGTATGTTAACCATCTTTGTTTGATGGGCCGCCAAGTCTAGTCTTTTGAAACCAGCACGGCAAGATTAGAGAGTTGGCACATCAAGAACACAAATATCAGAGGAAGCCACTATGAAATGGAATGGTGTAAAAAAAACAGCATTAAATATACAGGGAAATGAATCTGTATTTGTCTTAATATGTTTGTAATAATGCATTGCCCCTACGCAATTAATAACAAACGTTCACTTTAACTGTGGCTGCTGTCCCTGGATTCATTAAAAATATATTTGCCCATTCTAATGCTTGGAACTAGCCACGGGAGTTTTCGACTTGATCTCACTACACTTTTCAGGGTATTTCGAGAACGTGAGGACATTACACCATGTAAACTATCAACACACTGTCCAGTATCTCGTTTTAGAAGACACAATTAAAACAACGTAGTCCAATGCTACAGTGTCCCAGTTTGGAACCAAATGTAGCATTTTGTGCTACTAGGGGGGCGAAGGCACTATTTAAACTGTCAGGTTTCCCTTTATGCGGCAGACTGCAGACTGCATGGGGCACAGATCAGTTTGTACGATGTTTCTCTTGTCGTGAAAAGGTGGGAGCAGGGTGAGGAGCCGAAAGGGGTGGCTGCTGTTGTGCTTACGGGTTCTTCAGCTCCAAGGAGCAAAGCTCCTTATGACAGTCTGACACAACTCTGATGTCTGTGCATCTATTAACCCTTTCCGTGGGTGCAGTGTGCCTTAAACACATATGTAACACCACAACATTAAAATGATTGACATTTCATAGCAATACTATCATGCCCTATTGAAAATGTTTCGAGCAATGCCAAAATGGAAGCAATAAGAGTGAGAGAAAGGTGTTCAGTCGGTAATTTGCAGTCATTCTGACGGCAGGCTGCAGAACAAGGAAGAGAAAATTTGGATTCCCACACCTTGATCTGTAAGCATAAAATTTTGTCTATATGTGAATATTGGGGTTATCTACTGAGCAAATTATTTGATTGGAATACTAAAGATGAGATGACCAGTATTGGGGGTGGGTGGAAGGTTAGCACCATGGAGAGCGGAAAAGGTGTGCTGCAGAGGTTGCTGAAAAGTTAAAAAAAATAAATAAAAAGAGTGCCTGCAGGAGTATGAGGCCATTGAAAAGACACTGGACACAGGAAGCGGTACTTGGTCCATGCTCCATGGCAGGGACAGAAGAATGAAGCCCAAGGGAAAGATGGAGGAGGAGGAGCTGGCCAGTAGGAAGCAAGGAAACAAGAGTGACATGGGAGCCGAAGGTAAGTAATGAGTCACCTCTAAGCCCCTTTTAACATTTTATTTCTCTACAAATGTTTTCGCAAGCTCAACACAAACTCTGTGCAGGCAAAACCTAAAACCCACTGTATCATGCTGTAAAAAAGAAACATTACCCAGTATCTCTCACATTTATTCTTCAACAATAATTCTGTGACAACCATTTCTAAATCCATCTCTCTTACCCTTGAAACATTTAAATCCCTCTACCATACATCTGCTAGCAATGCTCCTACCAATAGTATACAGATGTAAGTCAATTCCTCACTCTTTATAGGGTTTCTGGCGTCAACTGTGCAGTTTGTCGATAGCTAATGCACTGCACTGTTTTGAATATTGATTTTACTACAGATGTGACATTGACAATATGTGAGGCATCATTAAGGACATGTATCAGGATAAATTACATTAGCCAGAATATAACAGTGTTTACAGCTTCTGCACCATCAGACTGACTGCAGTCCCAAAGCTACTTTTTGCTAAGGTTACCCTCTATCTCGGACAAGGTGACACATATTGGGAAAACAGACAGTGCCTGCAGTAATGACTTCACCTCTGTACTGCATGACTTCCATGTGCAATGTCTGCCCAGAGATCTTGTGACACCCACTTCTTTTCTGAAGGGGAAATTGGTGCAGGAAGAACTGTGGGAAAGGTGCCAGATGGTACAAGATAAGAGGTGAGTACCCAGAAGGCCTGTCAATTACATAAGCGTGTGTGTAAAAGAAATAGAGAAGATTTAATTTAGATAGTGATAGAAGAAACTGAGATACAGCATGATGCAGTAAATAACACTAAAGAAAGATAATGTTCAATGTGGGCTTTACCTTTAAAGAACATTATGACTTTGTTTAACAGGTGTTTGAAATCAAAGGTTAAAACTATGAGGTAAACTTGTGTCAAAGATCGTTGATACTACTAGTGAGAAATTGAAGTTTTGTATTCTCAAAAACTTATAAATGGCATTCTAAACAATATGTGTGAAATCTGGGGATACAAGAAGTGATCATTGTATTCCCAGGAAGGCCACACCCTTACAAGTTTCAGGCTTATTGCTGACTTTGTAAGTGAAAACCATTTAGATTAACTGTATGTAAATGTATCTTTTGTAGGTCCCCTGAAAATGTCAAATGGGTCCCCATGCAACCATCCCCAGACCTACCTAGGCCACTTAAATTATAAAGTAGTCATTTCCAGATTGTCAGGATGCCAGACCACACTGGAGGTAGTTGTAGTTCTTTGACACTGGTGTCATGGGATCGATCCTACTATTGCTCTACTAACCATGTACTACCTTTTTTCACCTGTCTCAAAGCATCAAGGATGAACATGTAAATGCTTATCAGGGAGGAAGTGAGAAGGGGAAGAGACTGCAAACTTATACAAACAACAGATGAGATAAATTACTATCTAGCATAGTATTTGTGTTGTTTTGTTAACAATAATTTGTTAGCACCACAAAACAGAATACTACAGAAAAAATTAGGAGTAAAATAAGAAGGTTAAATATATCACCCACTAGCTCTTAAAGCACTACATCTTCTATGATGCCTCCTACTCAACCTACAGTGTCCCATAATGTCTGTGGTGTTTCCCAGCTATACGAATCAAGGCAAGATTAGGCAGAGATGAAAGTTCACTAAGTTTAAACACTTCTGAAGCCCAAAGAGTCTCAACATAAGGAAAATTTCCTACTGCAGGTTTATCTCTGCATTCACGATTCACTTCTTCAGTGTTTGGAGGTTGGACCTCACCTTACCTTCTCAGGAGAGATGGCTTGCTTAGTGCTGGATGATGCAAGTGTATGCTTAAACTGGTGGTGTCTGGCTTGGTGTTGCTTATTTGTGGTGGCAGTCTCTTTACTCCCTTTCTCTGACCACAACAAGTATAAGCACAGGAGGATCAATTGAAGGCAGATCGTCTTCTGAGTTTGTGGCCTCCTAGCTTAGGGGGGAAAAAATGCAGCTTTAATGGCGACAACTCCTTCAGGGTTATGCCACTTGTCTGCAGCAGTAGCATCAGTCCTTCTGAAACTGTAGTGCAGAGTGGCACATTGGTGTTAGGTCCAAAGTTTCTTTATGTAGTTCACCACTACAACCATGCTCTGAGAGTCACTTAAAGACTGAGTATCCTTCCTCTTGACAGTCCAGTCCACTCCGCCTGGCTGGTCCACATACTGGGAACATGGCTTGGTCATGTACTGTCTCTCCTCCTGCAGGATCAAGTTCTCTTATCTCTCTGAGCAGAGAGGAAGGTTTCTAGGTGATCATCGGGCCCACAGCTTCTCTAGCAAGTTGTGCAGGCTTCAGGTGTTGTTCCCTCACCTCTGGGAGACAAGCTCTTACTGAGGCACCAACCCTGGTTTCACAGAAGCTCTAGGAGTACTCTGCATAGCACACCCATTCTAGATCAAGGAAAAACCTGGAACTGTAATAAAGCGTTGTGGTTTGGTTCCCACTTTATACTCATTTACCAAACAGAGGATGTGGATCGACTGTCCTACATCCTGAAACCAGTTTGCTGTGGTTCACTCTTAAATGTCATTTTCTGGCTTTAGTGCAGATACAGCCTTTAACCAAGGTGATGACTCACACAGCTGGTACTGGTGAAGCCTGCTCCAATCAGGAGTATCCAAACATGGGCACAATGACATGTCAAGACTCTGCATTTGGCTGTCATAAGCTTCCTGAAATAGCAACCAAGGACAAAGGGCAGGCCCTGCCCAGAAACTTTCGCACCTTTACAAACAGAATCTGCTGACTTGCCTCCCAACCCCCAATTTCCCTACTATCCACAGAAAGGCAGTGCTCAGGAAAGACTAATCAACAATCCCTTGCCTAAATATTCTCATAAAATTTCTAAGGGGAGCTCAGTCTCTTTCTTTCCTCATTTGGCTGTATGGGTCTTCACTTTCGAGCTACCATAATGTATAGAAGACACATCCACTGGCTGAGTAAACTGTATCTGTCCTCCATCGCGTGCCATTCTAAACCTGGGGCCATGCAAAAAATGATCCCAATGGTTCCAACAAATAGAATCATTTTGAAAACAGGGTCTTGATGTCCCATATGGACCACACATGCACAATATACACACATACCCTACATGCATACTGATTGTCTGTGCAAAGAGGTAGGAGCCATTTTGAAGCAAAAACTTTACCTGAGTGAGGCTGGTAGTCCACATATCTCTCTGACATAGGAAAAAATATGTTCAGGATTATTAGTTTACAAAAATCGGTATGCTGCCACTGTTTCATCATAAGAGCCCAACAATGGACAGCTGCCCCTTGCCAATAAAAGAGGACACATTTAGTGCAACCCTTCAGATCACAGAACCATTTATGGACCTTACCATGAAAAGGCAGAGGTCTCCCTGCACACAGTAGATTAGCGCCTTAGCTGGGCAAGTAAAAAGTCAGGATACCAATTCCCCATGCCAGTGGGTCAGCCAGGGCAGTGGTGCACATCAGTTTACCATGAAGGGGAGAACTTGCTGTATAAGAACTAATATATACTTTTGGCAAGACAGAATATGGGTTCAAAAATATTGTTGGCCAACCAGCATCTTGTTCGCCACAGTAATGTTTACCAGAAACACAATTCCCCATGAGCATCTAGCGGATCAGTGGCTTTGTGCTTGATAAACACTGTTCACAGCGTTGGACCTGCAATAAATTCCTTGCTGATCATTCAAGATAAATGTTATATATATACAGTATCATATTGCCTGCTGGTGATCGTCAGTAGGTAGTTATATTTAGGACTTTGTTTACATAGGAAAAGCGTTTTTTGACTTGCCTATAACTTTGGCGCAGTTTGACGTATCTTCATGAAAATTACCCCCAAAAAGTGTCCTGCTGTGTCTTATCGTGCATGGTAAGTTTCAGGGTGATTCGACAAGTAGGGGCCACGAAATAGGTGGTAAAAATAAGTGTGTTTCCTATATTACTTCTCAAAGTGATTTTAAACACAACTACAGTCCGAACTGCTGGACGGGGTTACATCAAAAGTGGCAGAAAGGTAGCTATTGGTCAAGAAAGAAAGATTTTTTTATTTGGTGTAAATCCGTTCAGTCGTTTGAGATATAAAAGGAAAAACAAATTTGTATATCTAGAGGCATGGGTCCTCCTTGGAACCTTGGCATCCCGGAGGAAAAGGAAGGCCCTGATTGGTTGTCCGCAACCTGACAGAAAAGTTACTTATAGTTATACTTATCTTAAGAAACTTTAACTTGGCCAGAAAGTAACTTTGGGCAACAAATTATAGTTTCTTAACATAAGTATAACTAGAAGTATAACTATAACTGCTGAATTTCTATGGTTTTGTATGGGTAAATGTCAACCTAACTATAACAGCCCTGTAACTTTTGGTTTTCTCAGTGAAGACATATATATTCCATCATAAAGCCTACAAAAGACCGAGTCTTACAGAATGTCTTTTGAGATGTTTCAATGCTGTTTGAAATTTGAAATGCACGGTTGCATATCAGGATTTCAACACAAAAACATCATGCTAGAAAAATATTGAGGCAGAATATCAACTACCAAAATATTGTGACAAGACATATATGCCAGTAGGTATAGGTTTACTATACTTAACTCCACAACTATATACATAGATGCAATATATATCTTTCATAATAATGTGCATAGAGGCAAACTCATGATATATAAATATTTAAAATTCGATACTCTGGTAGGATAACAAAATGTATATTTATGCAACAATTCTATTGTCATACAGCAGGACTGAGGGTCAGTAGTATACATGCTCTTGATATGTTAGCTTATGGTCATACAATTGCACATCGCACTATATTAGTAGGAGAGAAGTTCACTTGTTTCTGTTAGTTCACTACAATTTTATTACCCAAAAATGTGTGTGCTTTATGGAAATCTCTTGGGAATTAAGTGCCTGATCCCTATTGAAAGAAGTCAATTTCAATGTATTTGTTGCTCTGAGGACAGCATTAAGATGCCAGACACGCTGTATTGAAATATAGGTTAGTATTCACAGTTACATGTCTGATATCTTTTGAAACAGCATTTCAGTTGCTGGAACAAGATACATTTATTTTACAAAAGGCAGGACCCACCTTGCCCTCAAATAGTTTTTCAGCTTGAAAGAATCTAACAAATTGCTAAACTCTAGATTCGACTTGCCAAACATGCACATGCATTGCTGAGAGGTTTGCGAGCGTTGCACGTGAACTCAGAATATGTAAAGATCTTTCTGACAGTTCCTGCCTAGAGGCTTGATTACTTTTTTTTTATTTCACGGAAGCGGGCTAGGGTGCCGACAAGAATCTTTCAAGCATGAAAGCACTTACGGAGAATGAAAGTGAGGCGTTTGCTGCCACGAACGTTCCTCTAATTTATTTTCCATGTACTAATTAAATATTTAAATGCGTTTCATACATTGTACGCACGACTAGAACTAAAAACATTCAGTTCTACCCACTAATGCACATAGAACTGGTAGGATGTTTACAAATCGGAAACGTCCATCTCAAGTGACATCAAGAGACGGTTCAGTTGAATTCTAAAAATCCCAAGCCAAAATGTTCTTTTATGCCAATATTGCACTGCAGCATATTTTGCAGCTTTTGGTATTTGCTAGTAATAGCAAAAATCTGTTTTGGAAATTAAAGATACAGGAAACGCTTCCAGTACACACTGTAAATGTCCAAAATGAAAAAAATGCTTCACTGTCAGACAGAGACCCATTCAGGCGCCAGATAATAAATAGAAACTGAACGAAGTGTGAGATTTACAAAGGGGCATTTTCACACAGACTTATACTGACCTATCTCTGAATTTGCAATTCGATTTAAGTACTAATATGTGCATATCAAGGATAACATAGAATGACCTCCCAAGTGAATATTAGTTAGGCAGGCAGCTACTTTCTGACTTTCTGTGATTGGCTATAAATAAAGGGTTGGCTTGCAAAGAGTAATAATTTGACATTTTTGACTAATTCAAGCTTTTTAAAAACACAATTTTTTGGGGGGATTTTTAACTAACAGGTCTAACTCAAGCAATATATATGTACGAGAAATATCGTATTACAAACATTTTAAAAAATTAAAAAGTCCTGGAACCAAATTTCAAATGTCAGAACAATTTTGATGAACATACGTAATTGTTTAACTTGCAATTCCAGTCCTTTAAGCTATTCAAAACCCACATTTCATGTAACTATTCCTTCATTAAACATATAGAATTTTTACCTCTTATCTAACTATTCAGACATTTTACATTACCGAATTAACACTTAACATATGAACCAAATTTATATTTTTAGAACTACTCTAAAATAAAGATACATTTTAGCTTACAATTCTAAAGATTTTAAAATATTTATTTCCTTGACGGATTCACCCAATAGTAGTAAACCGGGACGAAGACCCCCAGTTTCCGCATCGAACTCATCCTCAACACCAACATCAATGTACTAAGTATGAAGACTCGTAACTTCGCACCAAATCTCCTGTCTCTGTAAAGTAAAGGCACACCTCACCGAGTCCAACTTTCAAATGTTCTAAAGATTTTAAAATATTTATTTCCTTGACGGATTCACCCAACAGTAGTAAACTGGGACGAAGACCCACAGTTTCCGCATCAAACTCATCCTCAACACCAACATCAATGTGTTAGAAATGGGGTTTTTGGTTGGCAGTCAGGTTACCCTCTGTCCAAGCAAAATCCCTCACTCTAGTCAGGGTAAGTCACACACTATCCAAGATTATCCTGTGCCCACCCTCTGGTAGCTTGGCACGAGCAGTCAGGCTTAACTCAGAAGGCAATGTGTAAAGTATTTGTGCAATAAATCATACAATACCACCATATAGCACCACAAAAATACACCACACAGTGTTTAGAAAAATATATAATATTTATCAGGATAATTGTAGGTCAAAAAGAATAAAGTTGCAAATGGAAAATTGTAGAAATATCACAGGGAAGTGATATAAAGTGTCTTAAGTCTTTAGAATGCAATAAAGTGTCTTTCAAGCACAAAGTACCTGGTTTCTGGTGGGAAATCTCCTCAGAGGGCCATAGGAAAAGAGATGCGTGGAAAAAGGGGGTGTGCGTCGATTTCTCCTCAGCACACAAAGACTTGAGTCATTCTTTTCCACGCGGGGAAGTCGGGCATCGTTTTCCGGCGCGCAGACAGTCTCTTTTCGTGGATCGCGGGGATTACCAGATGTCCCGGGTCTGTGCGTGGATTCTCCTACTTGTTTTCCGGCTGTGCGTCGTTCTGCGGGACTGCGCGTCGAAGTTTCGATCTCACGGTAGGCGTCGCGTCGATTTCTCCTTGGAAGTCGGGCGGCGTTGTCCTTGCGAGGCCGTGCGTCGAAATTTTGGTCTCACGGCAGGCGTCGCGTCGATTTCTCCTCGGAAGTCGGGCGGCGTTGTCCTTGTGAGGCCGTGCGTCAAAGTTTCGCGTTCACGGTAGGCGTCGCGTCGATTTCTCCTGGAAAGTCGGGCGGCGTTGTCCTTGCGAGGTTGTGCGTCGAAGTCTCGATCGTCCCGAGAGCGTCGCGTTGATCAGCGTCGGTGTACGGCGTTTTTCTCGCCGCGAAACAAGCTGTGCGTCGAAATTTTCGGCGCACGGAGCGTCCAAGTGAAAGGAAGAAGTCTTTTTGGTCCTGAGACTTCAAGGAACAGGAGGCAAGCTCTATCCAAGCCCTTGGAGAGCACTTTCACAGCCAGACAAGAGTTCAGCAAGGCAGCAGGGCAACAGCAAGACAGCAGTCCTTTGTAGAAAGCAGACAGGTGAGTCCTTTGAGCAGCCAGGCAGTTCTTCTTGGCAGGATGTAGTTTCTGGTTCAGGTTTCTTCTCCAGCAAGTGTCTGATGAGGTAGGGCAGAGGCCCTGTTTTATACCCAAATGTGCCTTTGAAGTGGGGGAGACTTCAAAGAGTGGCTAAGAAGTGCACCAGGTCCCCTTTCAGTTTACTCCTGTCTGCCAGGGTCCCAGTAGGGGGTGTGGCAGTCCTTTGTGTGAGAGCAGACCCTCCACCCTCCCAGCCCAGGAAGACCCATTCAAAATGCAGATGTATGCAAGTGAGGCTGAGTACCCTGTGTTTGGGGTGTGTCTGAGTGAATGCACAAGGAGCTGTCAACCAAGCCCAGCCAGACGTGGATTGTAAGGCACAGAAGGATTTAAGTGCAAAGAAATGCTCACTTTCTAAAAGTGGCATTTCTAGAATAGTAATATTAAATCCGACTTCACCAGTCAGTAGGACTTTGTATTACCATTCTGGCCATACTAAATATGACCTCCCTGCTCCTTTCAGATCAGCAGCTGCCACTTCAACAGTGTATGAGGGCAGCCCTAATGTTAGCCTATGAAGGGAGCAGGCCTCTCAGTAGTGTGAAAACGAATTTTAGGAGTTTTACACTACCAGGACATATAACTACACAGGTACATGTCCTGCCTTTTACCTACACAGCACCCTGCCCTAGGGGTTACCTAGGGCACACCTTAAGGGTGACTTATATGTAGAAAAAGGGGAGTTCTAGGCTTGGCAAGTACTTTTAAATGCCAAGTCGAGGTGGCAGTGAAACTGCACACACAGGCCTTGCAATGGCAGGCCTGAGACAAGGAAAAAGGGGCTACTTAGGTGGGTGGCACAACCAGTGCTGCAGGCCCACTAGTAGCATTTAATTTACCAGCCCTATGCACATAAAGTGCACCTTACTAGGGACTTATAAGTAAATTAATAGTCCAATCAGGTAGGATTCCAGGTTACCATGTTTTAAGGGAGAGAGCATATGCACTTTAGCACTGGTTAGCAGTGGTAAAGTGCGCAGAGTCTATAAACCAGCAAAAACAGTGTCCAAAAAAATGGAGGGAGGCAGGCAAAAAGTTAGGGGTGACTACCCTAAGGCTGTCAGGTCTAACACAATGTAAGTATGAAGACTCGTAACTTAGCACCAAATCTCCAGTCTCTGTAAAGTAAAGGCACACCTCACCGAGTCCAACTTTCAAATGTTTTTTCAAACTAATCAACACATCCACTTTAAACCCCTATAATCATCCTCTGTTTGGCTGTAAACCTCAACAAGGACCTGAGCAGAAAGTATCGCATAAACCCAACTTCATTGACTTCTGTTGCATAGCCCCAGCTCTTTTAAGAAATTCTGCATCACTTTTAAAAAGGAGAACTCAAGCCTGTGATCAAAAGTGGACACTAAATCAAGGTAACTGTTGAATAATGAAATGCATGCCACAATGACATGGGCATACTTAAAAAAAAACAGAATGTAAGAAAGAACACACCATAGAACAAGCCTCCTTTTACTCTGCACCGTGCACCATACTAATAATACGAACAGAATTAATCTCACTGTTTTGAAGAATGCCTCATTCACAAGTAAACTGAGTGACGCCAGTCTCTTTTTCAATTTGAAAATTTGAACTTGAAAAATGTCACTCTTACCTGTAGTAAGTTACCTGTGCATGCCTCGTTCTAATCCCATTTCTCATGTATAAACGTACACTCCACCATAGGTAAATTCACAAAGCATAAACATAATTATTGTTGTATAGCATATTACTCTGTGCGTGTATTTTTCTCTGCCATGGTATTCGTTCAACACCATAAGTTATAATGATGGTATGTAAGCAGATAAGGTGCAGAATTTCATTGTTTAAGTCTATAGTTTGAAGCAGTGATAACCTAAGGTATGATACTTCCTTTTTGTGAATAGCATACCACCCTGACTCGGAAATAGGTACATTTCAATGGTGTGGAAACAGATTTTGGTTGCAAATCATTGATACATCTCCTAAAAAAATGGTATTTGGAAGTGACGCCTCCAACACATTTATTGACTCCTAACATTGTGATAGTGAATATTAGAAAACCTTTTTACAGTTGCAAACAATGAAAAAGGCTGTTTGGAACTGTAAAATTGTTTGTACATCAGGCCCTTAGTTTATCTCTAATGCAAATGAATTGACAGCATGGCATACATATATTTATGCAGATGCTTAAGGAATATTATGGCATATGTAAAGTTTGTCGAGGTCCTGAAGGAGCATCATGGCTATGCATTTTGGACCCACACCCAGTCCACAGATTCCCAAATGACAATAAAACATATTGTACTCATGTGCATATGTATTACACACATATACATGCACGCAACATATCATATGAAGACTACTTATCTAGGTATTTAACCATTTGTTAGGCAAATTTCAACCAAATGAAAAAGACAATGACCCAAGATTATATATCCAAGTTTTTCACTAATAAGTCTGAAATTGTAGGATAAAGTTCAGTCTGTGAGTAGCTGGTATTACTTTGCATTGCACTGTAAGAACAGACCATTTGCCTGAGGCTTTCTGCCCTTCCAAACCACAATCCACACCCTAGTTCATCATAATACTGGGACAAGCCTTCCGAGCTAAACGTTGAAAATTAAAAGCACACAACCCAAAAAAATAATTGTTTATTGATCAAACCTAGTTGCCTGTTACAGGACCGAGGAGAACAGCACACTGCTGAAAGTACTTTACTTAGACAAATTCATTTTCAAACCAACACAAATTCAGCTTCTGTTAGCATTTCAGGATTTAGGGGGTTAGTACAACTTTGGAGGAGGTGTTAATCCGTCCTAAAAGTGACGGTAAAGTGACGGATATACCACCAGCCGTATTACGAGTCCATTATATCCTATGGAACTCGTAATACGGCTGGTGGTATATCGGTCACATTTGGGACGGATTAACACCTCCTCCAAAGTTGTAATAACCCCCTTAATGTCTATAAGCAAAGTAGCAACAAAATAAAAGATACAACAAAAGAAACCAGCAATATAAATCCTAGAGGTGTGTGGCAGATAAATACATGTAATTAAGACAATGTGAGTGCCTAAGCACTTAATCGTATGCTCAAATATAAATAACATGGTGGTTAGTGATTCCAGTGAAACCTCTGTGGCTTGATAGCTAGATGGTTGTATGCCAGAAAATGAAGGGCAGAAATATCATCCAACAAAGAAATTGTGGCCTAAATATCACAAACCAAAGTACTGTGAAGGTAGGTAAGCATAGGCAAGTCAAGATTTATTTTTCTTAACTTCACATCCACGTGTCGTGATTTACATCTTCAGGCTACATATAAGTGAAGTTAAGAATGTTAAACCTATATCTAACTATGTACACTTACATTCACAACATATTGATAGTTAATATTTTTGCCACAATATTTTGTAGGGCAATATTTCCTCTATGATATTCCATAGCACTTACAAGGATGCAGTGGGGTGTTGAGCTTTTCCTTTGCAAATTGTGTTTGTAACTGCAGTCTGATAAAAAATAATTTTCTTGAAACACTTGAGCACATTATGTCACAAGTGGGGGCCTTGCCTCACTTAGTCAATGAGAGGTCCTTGTTTATGGGGCTCCTTCGCCGCTACTGGAGTTTCAAGTGTTTCTCTTCTCTCCCTAGTGCTAAGTGGTTGCTGCATGAATTAAGTCTATGCAGGAGAATGGCACAGGCATCCATTTTTCTCTGCAAATGGCTAACATAGTAATCTTTATCAGAATAGGTAACTACTACATGAAGCCTGCATCCTCTGAGCCTATATCACTCCTCAATAATGTGATGATATTGCTTAGGTTATAAGGTTTGTGTTGAGTGGCAGTTGTTGAGATATCCCAAACTGGGTTTACCATAGCTTGGATTAAGGTCAGGAATTATTGATCCTCGATGTCTTGCCTATGTGTGGGTTTACAACCACCCCAATCACTGACATCCAGTGTACAAAGGAGGTGTGGGCTATTTCCCCACCACTATGTGCCGTAGACTTCAAGACTTTGATTCTAAATATCCTGCAAACATCTACTGTCTCTAATGGGGCATGTACAAACCACAATATTCACCAATGATGCTGTGATTTGCATTTCAGACCCTGCACAAGCATGCCTGTTACTGAGCATGTGGCAAGGATGTGTGGAAACCTGCCTTTATTCTCTGTGATGATAGCATAGAATGTTTTGTGTTTCAACCTCCTTGTTGACTGTCGCTGGCAGTTTGACCTGGATTGAGCTACCTGTAACATCTGATTTTGGTGGGGTCTGCTTTACATATTTGTACCTGTGCCTGCCTACTGCATAACGACTCGAGAGAAACTATAAGGTGTCCGTGAGTTCCTCTCCTACGTAACCTGCCAACTTAAACCACTAAATGAAATAGCATAAAGGTTCAATAACATATTGAATTCTTCCTTGGCATTCAGAAGCACTACTTTATCATTAAACATCAACTGCTGCCACAGCAGTGTGTCCAGATATTGGCGAGCTGGGATAGGTTTTGACTGACACTAACTAGCTATGTCAACCTAGTTAAGAAGTTCATATTATGCAAATTGGGATTTCCTTCCAGGACTTGCCACCATACATTTCTAGCAAATTCTTTACTAGGCTAGATCTGGCCATTTAATTATTCATCCAGGCATGCAAGAAATTTATGAGGATGTTTCTGTTCCAGCAGCTTCCTTAGATACAAGAAGGATTTGCTTTGTCTTGAGGGAGTTATTTATCGGGCTTTTCACGGTCAATGTTTGTATGAGTTGAATCCAGGGATCTTCCACAAGGTTTTCAGCATTTCTTGTTTGGAGAGTCTAAGTTTTACAAACAGGTGAAAGTAAACTCTGTGTTGATGTTATAAAACCTATTGGTTGATGTACTGAGATACTCTGGGGTCTCTATTACCACAGAGTGCAATAATATTGGATTATCAGTTACTGCATGATAGCTTTACAGAACGGGACTGCATAGAGTGAGTTAGCTCTTCACTAGGTTTATGAAGATGGAGGTATTCTATTATTTGTCTGGATAGCCTAACCTTGAAAGATGTGACACACATATGGTCAATGTGCAGCACAATTGAATTCTTATGCAAAGACGTGTTCAGAGGTACAAAAGAAGTTGTAAATGACCCTGTCAATGTCACTTCAGTTAACATTGCTCTAGAGGAGGCTGCAGACCTTGGACTCTATGATGCAGCGATATCAATCGAATATTTGGCAGCAGTGAAACTTTCTATAATGTCCACTTGAGAACACAAAGACCAACTAGACATTTTACTTTCACAACAGACCGTCCTGAACAGTGTGCCTACCACGCTCAAGCACCGGAACATTCACTTCAAAATTATAATTCTAATGCAAATGTACTATGGTGAGGGATAATGCACATTGTGATGACAATGCTAAAGGTGAACGTTGTGCTGGGAAATCTGTTGAGGCTTTGGTTCGACTGCTGCTACCAACGCTGCTCCTAGACATTTGCTGTGCAATACGGTGACACAAAGGGAATCTGGGTGTGGGCGAGAAGGGCATTGAAATGTACGCAGAGCAGGGTGCCCTGTACCTCTGTAAGTTTCTTGATTTCCATTGAAAACCCTTTATTTGTGACAGATTCGGTGTTCAGCTAAAATCCTTTGCTAACAAATACATTAAGAACTAGAGAAATGGGTCTTGTAAAAATGGTCTGGGTCTAAAACGAATACTTGATATATTTCTTAGAGTTTTAGTTAAAAAGCTTGATATGTGACACTGAGGTGCTCTACTGCTCTCCTTCCTTTGTATCAGGAAGCTCCTCCTGCATGCGGGGGCGCTGCTTTCATCTTTATCAGAGTGCTGTATTGTTTTGAGCCTTTTCAAGTTACTTCTACACTTTCAAAGAGGTGTCACTTAAGAAGTATGGCCCTTCTGGTGCATTTGTATTTATACTTTGAAAGCATTCTGAAATAGAGAACAAAGGGGGACAGAAAGGGGATGGAGAGAAATGTTTCATGAAATATTTGAGCGCAAGTGTAAAAAAATAGATATCGTTCTTCTGTTTATTCCAGAATGTGGACTAAGATAGCCAGAGATCTAGTTCGGGGACATCAGGCTGCGGGGACAGTCGGTTTACTAGAGTACACGCAGCTTTCTCCTAAGACAATATGATGGAGCACTCAAGCAGAGAGAGCCCCTTTGTTGCGGGTACCATAAACAGCCGCGCTAAACAAAGCACTTAAGAAAGAAGGTCCCAAGATATTTTATGTCCAAATATTTCTAGACCATTTTATAATACATTTTTCCACTTCGCCGAGCTTTTAACTTTGCTTCCCTTTAGGGTCCTGGAAAGCATTCCAAATGTAGCCTCCTTGTTGCCCAGAGGTTTAATCATGATTGGTGAAAAGAGAATTTCTGCTGAGTGCATTAGATACCCGAGGCACAAGAAGGCGTCGGTGCAGACACACGAGCGGTACTCTGTGTCGAAGCGGGGTGTAGACACACATGAACGTGTACATGTGCAACTGGCAGGTCACAAGCTGGGGGAGTTGTAATCAGTGATAAATGCTGATATCATACGTGGAAGTGACTAGCGATACACAAACCTTGATCGATTTGGAATACAACACGTGGAAGTCTTTAGCGCTCAAGCCTGCCTTTGAGCTTTGTCTGACGTAGACACGTGGGTATATGGCAATGTAAGGTCTAATTTGCAAGTGGTCTGACGTATTTTTCTTGTGCACCGCAAAGCCGCTCCTTGGTATAAGAATCCTGTATTGTAAATATTCTTGAATTTCAAAGAAACATTGTATAGCATATATATAGTTCCATTCGTTTTTAAATAAATATTTATATAAAAATTAAGTGCATTCGTCACATAATCCTGGCAAAGGAGGGGAATTATAAACAAAGCCAGGTGGGGCCTAATAATTTATACGCTTTTTGTAATGTAGCAATCCATCGTGAAAACGCCAAAGGACGTTTGAGGATGGAATGTGTTATGTTATTGCAGAGAACTTTAGAGAAACCCCAAAATATATATTTCAGGTGTTTTGTGTAGGGTTTACATCGCACCTTATAACCTCTTCATAACACATAACACATGTCCATGATTAGTTATTTTTTCAAAGACCTGACATTCGCTGCCATTTTGGAACCATTTTAGTTTTGAAATCCTGTCCCTGTGTTGGACACCACTTTTATGTACTCTGCATTCCTGCTCTTCCCATTTTTTTCTTCAATGTCGTAAAAGGGACAACAATAAATTTCACCAGCCACTGCATCTGGATAAACGACTGGGTGAAGCACCAAGCAACTGAATGTCAAGAAACACCTAGAGATCATCTTCACTGATGCGTTAATGTAGACTCCTTGTGTCAAACATCCGAGAGAAAGAAAACACATGTATTTCATGATAAAGGAGAAAAACTGAGCCCAAGGGAAAACCTGCACGTGAGCGAACCTGTGACACACAAATCTTAGTATATGTGACATAAAATAAAGATTTAATTTAATCTAGTACCGTCTCGCTACTGGCGGGCTGTTGTTCCACTAGCTTGGCCTGTACATTCAGCAAGTTGGTCGAATTTAAACAACACAGAATGAGTAATTCAACCTCTTTCTAATTAGGGATGGGAAAAATACATAATATTTCCATGATTAATACATAGGATTGTCGTGTTTTACTTAGGCTTTACTTAGACTCTTCACACAAAATGCACCCAAGACGAAAGTTCAGTGTAGTTTCCACATCGTTTCTATAGTCATGCAGTGAATGGTGGTAGTACATTGCTTGCGACTGCAGCACACAAGTAGTGTCAATGTTGATACAAGACATTTTCTATAGAATCCAACCTCCAACTAACAACAAGCATTGGCATAGCCAATCAGTCTTGCCTTTGGAATCTGTTGGTTTTGCCAGTGCCTTTGGCAATACTCTTCAGCAATGGCAGGATACTCTGAGGCCACAATTTAAGAACACTTCTGGACTGGGGACATTCTGCCAGGAAGAAGAGCTAGATGCCATAGGAGGGACTCTCACTCTGCCTGTTGCTTTTCTGTGCTGGCCTGCTGCTTGCTGCTTCTGTCCTGGGAGTGAAAGAACTGAACTTTGGTTTCTATATCCTGCTTTCCAAGGTTCTCTAAGGGCTTGAACTGAGCTTGCCTCCTGTTAGAAGTCTCAGGGCATCAAATACTTCATCTGCCAGCACCTGGGCTTTCCTGCTGAGAGTCCTGACTTGCCAAGTGGTGCTAAATGAAGTTCCTGGTCCCTTAGTGGTGAGTTCTGGTGTAACCAAGAAGAAACCAAATACATTGACTCCAAAGCGACTTCGGAACTGGCACCACTGTCTGCATCCATGCCGCTGCCTGCACAAAAGCCATAGTTCCCGCTGAGTGCAACGACCTTCACAGACACCGCAGGCCCGATGCCATTGCAGCACCACCTAAGTCCTGCTACATAGTGAGTCCTGAGCGTCATGTCCCCGACATCCGGGACACCCGACTGACTCCACCGCAGCACCTGTGGCATCATGCTGTGATCACCACACTACAATGTCAACGCCTCACGTCCTGACCTTCTGGGTTCATCAACCCTGTCGGATCGTAAGGAACCAACACCTCGCCACTTCCCCTGCAACCGTAAGGATGAAATCCCTCACCTTCCCTGCCTCGCAGTAAGGAACCAACACCTCACCTCCATTGTAGCAGTAAGGAACCAAAGCTGCACCAGCTCCAGCGGTGCCTCACCTCCCTGACTCCATGCAATGTCTTTGTTTCATCGTTTTTCAAAGGCAATGTGCCTGAGGTCCGTGCAACTCCGTGACCGGCCTGCCCACCCTCGCGAGTGGCGGTGGACTGTTGGGAATTACTCCGTCAATGACACTGTGATAGCCCCAGTTGGAGCAATTGTGTTTCTAAGCGCTTTATTGAGATTTACTCATTAAAAATGTGTATCTTGGCATGCATATGTTGGATTTTTGTTGTTTTGGTCTAGTTTTACTTAGATAAAAATTGGCTATTTTCTAAACTGGTGTGGAGTACTTTTGTGGTGTTTTCACTGCATTACTGTGTATGTGTGTATGTGTGTGTGTGTACAAATACTTTACACATTGCTTCTGAGATAAGCCTGACTGTTCGTGCCAAGCTACCAAGGGGGTTAGCAGGGGTTATCTTAGCTGTGTGGCTTCCTTACCCTGACTAGAGTGAGGGTCCCTACTTGGACAGGGTGCAAACAACTGCCAACTAGAGACCCCATTTCTAATACTACCGCAAGTGGGTGCATAGTGTGTTCAAGGTTAGCATCATGTCTCCCCAAATCACCTTATAGAGGCAGGTAACAGCCTTAAAGGCCCAGATGATGTTGTAATGTAACTACACGTCTTGTGGTGTGGGGGTTCTGTCAGGCCTGCCCCCCCCAGTGTTTACAGGTGCAGCTATTACAGCTCTATGTAACAAAAAATTACTAGGCTGCAAGTCGAATTCTGATCTGAATTTTTTTTCGAACAGGAGAAGAAATCCCTCCCTATATAGGTCTCCCAGTGCTGTCGCTCATGCCTCCACGTCATGTCAACAAGCTTCGGCCAATTACCCCCGTGGGGGAGAACCTCAAGTGTTATGTGTGGTATGTCAGGTGTACTCACTCATGGTTTCTACATGCACCTGGTCCAGCAGCGTCTCAGAAACTTACATTCTGTGGTATTTCTGTCAGTAGGGCCCATCAGCTGTATTAATACCTTAATTAGCTGTCCAAGTTCAGGAATCCCCCGACCCATCTATCTTCCCGGAGATCGACGGGCCGCTACCCATTGGGTCAACCACTGGAACTGTGCGGCCAAATAGTACGTTGCAAAGTCAGGGACAGCTAGGTCAGTGGTACAAATATCTTTTGTTGAGATAATGTTTCAGTGAAGTAATTAGGCACAGCCCTATTTCTAATGTGCCACACAGTCGTTCCGTTCCTACAAGGGTCTGGAAACGAATTCCAACTTGGATGACAATTCATGCAAGTTACTTCTTGCTTTGGGGCTTGAATCCTATCAAACAAAGTTTACGTTTTCAGAATAAAATATTGCCATTTAGGGTAGATTGAATGCACTCTGTGTTTTATAATATTTTACATTTCAGGAGTGTTTTCCCAAATTTGTTTACTATAAGCTGGAAAAATAAATGATGGGTTATTCCCAGAAGAGAAAGTGATTCGCGTGAACAAGCACTCACGTCTCCATTCTTGTGAAGTGGCAATAGATTTGCTCTTGGCACCAGACCTGAACCAGAGACCGGCAGTCAGGAAAGTTGGCAGTCACGCTGACAGGATCACCTGAAACTCCTGCAGGCATTTTTGTTAACTGAATTACACACTTAAACTACGAAGGCATAATGACTTTGGAAATGCAGAGTTTAAGCAAGTGGGTTTTAGTAGTTATTACTGGGATGTAGCTCAGAGGTGTCTAATGGGAGCTAAAAGGGCAGGACCATCACGGATAATGTCAATGAATAGCACTTAAATTCACTGTCCAACCTCACTTCCCTCAAAGGATGCCAGACATGGCTATGTAACATACGGAAAGCGGCGTGGGGTACCTTCACTATCCTTAGAGATGATTTAAAAAATGGTCCTGCCCTCCTCAACCCTGAGTGGCATCCACAACATTACGCAAGACATCCTCAGAAATTAGAACTCTGAAGCAATGTTAAAAAATGCAACAAAAGGGGAGTCTGGGGTTATGTTCTCATCAGAAGCATGTGTGGCTCAGATTCTTAGTTTTCAGATGTTTCCTGCTACACGAGGTAGTGCTGCCATGAGTCACAAGTATGTTGTAACACAATAGGTAGACTAGCGGCTAGTATTTAGTATTATTTATATGTTTTTCTTTCATCGAGTACAAGAGGCAATAAAACCCCAAACCCGAACAAAATGAAAAAAGGAAAAAGTCCAAAAGGAAACCTTTTGTCCCATAGTTTCTTTGAATGAACAGAAAGCCACAGTGTAGCACAGAAGAATATCATTGTTTTCAACGGGTTGTATTTATGACAAAAAGGGAAGACATTGCCTTCATTATTAACATTAAGCATTCCCAATGTGGTTCCTGGTTATGAAAATCATAGAATTGAAAAAATAAAAACACTGCTGTACTTTTCTAAGCTCTGCAGGACAGTTGGAGAAACGCAGGGATACCTAGTTACAAGCAAACCTTGTGATTTGGTCACAGAAAGCCTTTACAAAGACGCCATTGTCTTAAACCTCTTAGTGTTGGCAGGCCAGTCGTTGCACTGAAATAATATCACCAATAATCCATTTTGCATGAGAGTCATCCATTAGAGAATCAAAGCTCACGGTGTCAGGAGCATAATGAGGTTTGTTTTGTTAGACGTCTATGATACTTTGAAACTTAATTCAATTTATGTATCCAGATAATTCAATCTGACCCACTAACTTCATTTAACCCAAATCATTAGCAATCTTCTTCCCTTTATTTTGTGGTGGAGTGAGGAGTTATTTCTCATTGAATATTTCTCAAGTATTTTATTAAATTTTATCACTGCTGCGTTTTATAGCAGGTTGACTAATGGCAAAAAGTATCTCCAGAATCTCTTCTGGGGTGCTCAAACTGACCTCTCACTAATGAAAGGTATCTGGTATCTAACAGACAACATGCTCTCTTTGTTTGGAAGGGACAGTGGGACGACTTGCAATGGGATACTGATGCTCCACAATGTAAATGCGTAGATACAAGAGGTCATGAGCCATGCCAGGTAGATGACGGCCATTACGATGAGCATTGTTTTTGGCAAGATCTCTAGGTTTTCTGAATGACTGTAAAACTATATTTGGTCGAAAATCATTGTTACAAAGTGGATGTACTTCTGTTAATGGAAATAAAAAAAAGATGTTGAAGGAATCATCCTTCAGACTAAGAGAATTCTGCTACTCTTTTTGTTTCTAAGATTTAAGCCAAAACAATTTACACTGCATCTTCCTTTCTAACACAGGCCATGTACGTTTTGAATGCATTTCAAATATTCCCTTTAATATTTGTGCCCCAGAGGTAAAGAGACACAAATCATTGTCCACTAGCATGACATACAAATTTAACGCACTGGTGGTGGGATTGCAAAGATCCTCTTGTATGATGCGGAGCTATGGGGTCACAAAGACATAAGCTGTATGGAGAAAGTCGAAAATTGCTTTATGCGATCATTAAGCAACCCTCCTGCTAGCACTCTGCTTATTTCCCTCTGTCCAGATCGGCCCTGAGATACATTCTGAATTGGCGTAGATTTTGGGTGACCCTGAGCTTCTACCTTACCGGCAGGGCTTGGAGGACATCATGCAACAACCTGGAGCTTTGAAGGTTCCCTGGGTTAGGTTTATTGAACACTCTCTTATGGAGTTAAGGTGTGCTAACCTCTGGCCTACTCCCTCAGATCTTATTGGAGAATCTAAGGACATTTTAAAGGGCTATTCTGGTGATACAAGCATGTTACTCTCTTGTAACACTGTTTCTTGAGTTTAAAGATGACTTACATTTGGATTCTTTATTGATGAGACAGAGCCTCCCCAAGCAAAGACACTATGGGGGTTATTACAACTTTGGAGGAGGTGTTAATCCGTCCCAAAAGTGACGGTAAAGTGACGGATATACCACCAACCGTATTACGAGTCCATTATATCCTATGGAACTCGTAATACGGCTGGTGGTATACCCGTCACATTTGGGACGCATCAACACCTCCTCCAAAGTTGTAATAACCCCTAATGTGTACAATTCTGTTTTCAGACCCTGCCACTTTTTTCTTTCACGGCCAAATGGCAGCATGTATCCAGGGAGCCTGATGGGTTCTGTCCATTTTGCATTAGAAGTATTGAATATGCTGTACTTTTTGTCCTATTTGCAAAAGGTTTAGAAGGAGATGGATCCTCCCGATTTGCTGTGTTTTGGGCATTCAAAACTATACAGTAGCCATTAGGATCCTGAGAAGTGATGTAAAAAAAAAAAAACAGCGTTTGTGGTCTCACATTTTTCACTATGCATGTGGAGACTCAGGCACAAAAAGATTGCAGTATAGTGAGTCATACATTTTAGCCGCCAGAATTTGTATATTTTTAATTTTGTAGCTCAAACCTTGTATATTGCTTTGATGTAGCAGGATGTAATATTTTTTATCCTATTTCTGTATTCGCATTGTATTGATTTTACGTTGTTTTATTGTAATGGATACTTCGTGGTTTTACTACGTGGCTGGATCCACGCAGGCCGTAACCACATAGGCGTTACCATGCTTGACTAAACCATGCAAATGCGTGGTAAAGGCACCATGCACATACTTGGTTCAGGCACACAGCGGAAGCAGCCGGGAGAGGAAGATGGCAGCCGGGTAAATGGGGCTGGGGTGGGTGGGGGAAATTTTTAAGGAGAGGGTGGGGATGGAGGGCTTGGGGGGGGAAGGGGCACTTTTTTTGGGGGGTGGTCGTTTTTCTTTTTTAAAGGGGTCGGTGTTAGGGCTCAGGGTGGAGGGAGGCGGTTGTAGTTTTTAGGCAAGAGCAAGGTAGTTTTTAGTGTTCAGGTCTGGAGGTCAGGGGGGCGTTTTTAGGACAGGGTGGGATAGGTTTTAGGGTTTAGGGTGGGGGTCTGGGGCAGTTTTTAGGACAGGGCAGGGTAGGTTTTAGGATTTAGGGTGGGGACTTAGGGTAGTTTTTAGGACAAGGTATGTTTTGGGGCTCAGGGAGGGGAAAGGTGGTTTGGGTAGTTTTAGGACTGGGTGGAATAGGTTTTAGGGTTCAGGGCAGGGGTCAGGGTTGTTTTCAGGACAGGGTGGGTAGTTTTTAGGGATCAGGGCGGGAGCAGAGGTAGTTTTTAGGACCGAGTGGGGTAGATTTTAAGGTTCAGGACGGGGGTCAGGGACGTTTTTAGGATAGGTTGGGGTAGGTTTTAGACTTTAGGGTGCTGTAGTTTTTAGGACAGGGTGGGGTAGGTTTTAGGGTTAACAGTAGGGGTAGGGGTCAGGGTAGTAGTTTTTAGGACAGGGGGTATGTATTAGGGTTCAGGGCAGGTTCAGGGGGTCGGGTAGTTTTAAGGGCACGGCGGAGTTACTTTTAGGGCTCAGGGTGGGGGTGTAGGACTCAGGGCAGGAGGTGGAAGGGGCAGTTTTAAGGGCTGGTGCGGGGTGGATTGCAGAGTCTGGTATCAGGTGTAAGGAGGCAGGGAAGGGACAATTTACCATGCATGATCCTTTACCAAACAAGGTTTTACAACGGAATTCGTTCTAAAGGCATGCGTGGTAAAGGCATGAGTGGTAAAGACACGGTTGTTGTGACCGCATTCTTAAGGCATGCGTGGTTCCATCATACAACTGCTTTTATGGCTTCACAGCCAAATAAAGATTTAAAGAAGAAGATTCTCTATTCTTAACAAGTGATCATTGGAGTAGGAAGAAACTACAGATTATACTCTTTTTGTGTTACTACCAGTGGCTACTGATCTTATTCCCTATCACAAATTGTAGGAGATTAAGATGACCTTCATCAGACATGAGACCAGGGGAACTTGGGTGACCACGTGTCCGTAAATTTCATGGACTGCACATAATTTCGCCCTGCTGTCTGTTGTCCGTGATGAAAGGCTTCACGGACGGCATTTGTTCCTAATTTCAGCCTTTCACCAAAAGGACAATAGATGGCAGGGCGAAATTATGGGTAGATCAGTTTCCCCAGCTGGATTGAAGGGCAGGGAGTCTTCTGTGCTCTGAGGGAGGGAAAGTCAGACAGATTAGAAAAGGCCTTCTTGCCAGGGTGTCTCCTTCCCTAAAGAAATGCAAATGTGTGCAACTGGTAAATCTGCAAATTCAAAGGGGCTTGAAAACCTGCATTGACTTTAATCAAAGGAGTCACTTGAAGCTTTTTGATGGCAAAGGTATTTTCTTTTAGAGGGGTACTGTAATGGTAATCCAAGGTGAGCTGTGGAGTGTGTGGTTTTAATGGAGTGTTATAAAAAATGATAGTACTAGGTATAAACAGTATATTATTCAAATCTGTATTTGAGAAGC
Organism: Pleurodeles waltl; assembly: GCF_031143425.1. Classification (NCBI taxonomy): domain Eukaryota; kingdom Metazoa; phylum Chordata; class Amphibia; order Caudata; family Salamandridae; genus Pleurodeles; species Pleurodeles waltl. The sequence goes on along the minus strand of NC_090449.1, from coordinate 801,131,023 downwards.
ACTTTTTTTATTTAACACGAAAAGTATTTTCGCATTTTGTAGCAGCCTATTTTATGATGTAATTGTATTTATATAGAGCTTACTACCCCTGATGAGGCATCAAATGCATGTTTAAAATAACGACTTACACATTCACAGTCTTTCAGGGACCTCAGGACCTCATAGTACTAACAAACATTGGCAAAGCCAATAGGTCTAGTCTATACAAGAGTTATTGACTTTGCCAATGTGTTTTAGCCATGTTATACACCGGAGTGGCTGCTGTTCATGGCTAAAAGTTAGTGGCATAGTGGTGTGTAGTGGAGTACATTGACATAGGAGCAGTGGCGTAGTGGTGCAGAGTACAGTGCAGTGGCGAACAGTGCACTTGTTTAGAGTGCATTGACGTAGGTTTAGAGTGCAGTGGCATGGAGTGGCATGGGGAAGAGTAGAGTGGCATAGAGAGAAGTGGAATAGAGTGGCATACAATAGAATGCAGAGAGTGCAATAGTGTAGAGTAGTGCAGTGGCATAGAGTGCAGAGTAGACTTGCATGGCAGGGAGTGCAGTGGCATAGAGTGAAGTAGTGTAGAGTGGTGTAGTGCAGAGTAGAGTATAGTGCTGTAGAGTGCAGTTACGTAGAGTGGAATGATGCAGAGTAGAGTGGCATAGAGTGCAGCTGCATAGAGTGCAGTGGCGTAGAATGCAGTAGTACAGAGTAGATTGGTGTACAGTACAGTGGCGGAAAGTGCAATGTTGCAGAGTAGTGTCAGTGCAGTGATGCAGAGTGAAGTAGAGTGACACAGAGAGCTGTGGCACAGAGTACAGGGGTGCAGAGTAGAGGGCAGTGGCATACAGTGCAATTGTTTAGAGTGCATTGGTGCAGAGTTCAGAGTGCAGCGGCATAGAGTGGCATGGGGTAGAGTATCATAGAGTGCAGTGGTGTAGAGTTGCATACAATAGAGTGGCAGAGAGTGCAGTAATGCAGAGTGGTGATGTGTGGAAATTGCATCACCTAATGCAATGATTTCTTTTAATCATGTAAAGGTATTTGTTTCCAGCACAGTTCAGAATTAACAAAAATGTGCTTCATTTGTACTCCTAATTCAGATATATTCTGAAATTTATTTAAATGTTGTTATGTGATAGCAAAAAACTCTTTCCTAACCCCAGTACCCAGCAAGATTGTTGTATAAATCCTCTCACTTTGAAGTCAGAGAAAGAAAAATAAACACTAAGGGGGTCATTCCGACCCTGGCGGTCCATGACCGCCATGGCGGAGGGTGGCGGAAGCACCGCCAACAGGCTGGCGGTGCTTTGTGGGCTATTCTGACTGCGGCGGTAAAGCCGCGGTCAGAAAAGGGGAACCGGCGGTTTCCCGCCGGTTTTCCCCTGGCCCAGGGAATCCGCCATGGCGGCGCTGCTTGCAGCACCGCCATGGGGATTCCGACCCCCTTCCCGCCAGCCTGTTTCTGGCGGTGTCCACCGCCAGAACCAGGATGGTGGGAACGGGTGCCGTGAGGCCCCTGGGGGCCCCTGCACTGCCCATGCCACTGGCATGGGCAGTGCAGGGGCCCCCTAACAGGGCCCCACAAAGATTTTCACTGTCTGCTTTGCAGACAGTGAAAATTGCGACGGGTGCCACTGCACCCGTCGCACCCCTGCAACTCCGCCTGCTCCATTCAGAGCCGGCTTCCTCATTGCAGGGGCTTTCCCGCTGGGCCGGCGGACGGCCTTTTGGCGGTCGCCCGCCGGCCCAGCGGGAAAGTTGGAATGACCGCCGTGGACTTTTGACCTCGGTGCGGTCATTCGGCGGTAACCGCATGGCGGGCGGCGGCGGTCAGAATGACCGCCTAAGGGCCAGATGTATGAAAATATTTTGCACTCGCAAACGGTAAAATCGGCCGTTTGCTTGTGCAAAATAGTGGTCTGCAATGCATGAAAGGCATTTGCAGACCACAAAGTAGAAATCGCTAAAATTGCGATTTCTAGCGTTGCGACCTGGATTTTGCGAATCACAATTTGCGATTTGCTAAATCCAGGTCGCAATTCAATGCTGCAAAAAATCGCAAATTGCGATTTTTCGCAGAATGGCATTTTGCACATGCAAAATACCATGATCTGCAACCAGGTGGTAACCTGTTGCAAAATTTAAAAATGAAGTAAAACTGCATTTTTAAATTTAACATGCAAAGCACACATGCCCTTTTGGCATGTGTGTACCTTACATGTTGAAAAAAATCATTTTGGGGTGCAGGAGAGGGGGCCTTAGGCTCCCAGCACCCTGGCCTTTTGCAATTCCAAAATTGCGATTTCTGGTTCAGAAATCGCAATTTTGGAAATGCAAAAAATTTGCAGCTATGGGCCTACAGGCCCATAGCTGCGAATGGGGCCGGTATCGCAATTTACGATTCGGTAATAGCATTTGCGATTTTTAAGAAATCACTATTACCGATTCGCAAATGTGATACATGGCCCTTTGCGAGTCGGTAATAGCGATTTCTTAAAAATCGCTATTACCGAATCGCAATGGGCCGTGATGATACATCTGGCCCTAAGTTCCCACCGAAGACAGAGTCTGACATTTGAATTTGTTCTTTGAATGCACAGCAAATGTGATTAGATAGGAACAAGATTTACAGGCCTGTTTACAGAAAGAGAGCACTTGGAAGGATACTGTAAATAAGGTTTGGGCAAAGGAAGGGCCGAACTCAAGCTGCATAACCTAAAACAAATAAAGCCAGCAAATTGAAACCAACAAAATGTGTGTTACAAACCACAAGGCCTATGGCAAGCAACGGGCAGAATGCATTCCCAAGGAAGCTCTATGAATGTACTTAAAGTGACAGCCGTGGGATACTCTGTTGGGAAAGTCCAGTATTTTAGTCCAGTCCATATCTTGTAGAGGTTTGGCCACGTCAATCACCGAGGTAGTATGATGAGAAGACCTGGAGAGGTTACCATGTTGCAGGAAAGGTCTGTACATCCATTCTATCAGTTTACCACAAGTTCCTATGGTGTAGAACTTCTGGCACACCTCTTGTAGGATTAGTGCTAGGTGGCAGACATGAAATAGGGCATTTAATGATTTTTTAAGGTGGTTGTAAGTAAGGAGTTGACCGGGGTGAAGATGGTAGTCTGCCACAAGGTTTAGGAAATTTAGTAGTTTGTTGTCCAGAAACAAAGTCCCCAATTTTAAGACACCCTCGGCATGCCACTGATGGAGTTGCTCTGAGCACACCCGTCCTGTGCGAGTGGGAAGGCTTAGCAAAGATAGTGCAGGAGCACAGGGTTTCTTTGTGTCAGTGAGTTTACGGGTTCTAGCAAGGCAAGAGAAAGCTGTACATGATAACCCATGATGGTGATCCATAGAATGGTCTGTAGGAAACAATGAGCAGTACAGTAAGCCCTCCTTAAAAGTCTTTACGGATAAACCACATCTCATGAAGGTGGGTGGGCAGAAAGCCAGGAAGCCACCCATTGTACCAGTGCAGCTGAATAATAGCATTCTAAGTTCAGAAGACCTAATCCACCCACAGTCACAGGAAGCTTTATAGTGGAAAGAGCTACCCCACGGTGCCACAGTGACCAAATCAGATGTGTAGCATGTCTGAAGAAGGAATGAAGATGACCAGGAGAAGATTTGCAAAACAAATACTATCATTGGGGTAGCACACCATCTTCTTTAGTGCCACGTGGCCCACTACAAAAAGCAGAAGAGAAGACCAAAAAGCAAATTGGGTTTCGAGAGACAGTGACGCTCTGCTGAGATTTCCATCCTGCAAATCAGTGGGAGAATGGCAGATATTAATCACTAGGTATCAAAAGGTAACTGGTTCCCAGTTCAATCTGAGATCTAATTGTATATAAAGGGGAAAACAGTGCCATATGTTAAAGAAACACTAATTAAATGTTTACATTTTTACTTTTTGTATGTGCAATTTAAATCCCAAATATTTTGAAGATTCTATTTGTACTTGACATTTAGGGATAACCCAGATCACTAATTTGGATTTTGCAAAATTTCAAAACCATTTAAAGACATGGACAAAGCAGGCAATTGCCTTGCACAACCTTGCTAGGGGTCTGGCCCATGCTCATCCTTCACAAGCACGAACAGCGGACCATTGCACCAGAAGAGTTTGCCAAGGTGGATGGGTGTTGCTTGTTCAACCACTTGGGAGTGCCTCTTTTGTTTCTCTGCTGTGTGCAGAGACATCTCCTCAGGTACCCAATACCTTCCAATAGTCTTGGTGGACCCATCTTGTCTTATTTTAGGAATCATCCTACCTTGTTCTTCTCTTCCTTATTTACCCAATTCTTAGCAACATTGCTTTGAATCACCTGCCGTGGATCTCCCATTTGATCTCAATTTCATCCTCCTCTTTTATTATCTTTAATTGGTAGTCCGGGCTCCGATTTGTGAGATAAACGTAGAGTCCCAGACATACACTCTAGTGCTGTGAGACTAGAGACAAGTTGTGGGTACCTCATATCCTGACATTAGGTGTGAGACTGTCGCCCACACCACCTGCCCTGCCTCATTAAAAATAAATGTAGATTGAAAGTCCATGGGCGGTTGGGGTGAACCAGATATTTTTGTTCAATTTGTTTAAACTAGCATAAGGTTAATTACCCTAATGTTTCCCAAACTGTTTGCCAGTGGTTTTGAAATGTTCGGAAAGATAATTAAAATGTTGCTGTTTCTTGCTCTTCAATAAAGATAGGGTAGATTTGGGTAGGGGTGATGGCCTTATAAAGGTGCTGAAGGGCATTAATTTACTACTGAACAAGGACGTAATGTGGCATCTGAATGTAGCATACCAGGAGGCAATCACAAAAAGAGCACAGTGAATAAATAGTGCTATGTTAAAAAAAAGTAAATAAATGTACTGACAACATAGTGAGGCATGGCCTCCCCTGGGTGTGTCTGCAAAACTGATGTTTGTTCTTGAAATTTTGTCCTGAATTTTGACCCTCTGTCCTGAATTTTTGTCCTGAATTTTGACCCTTTCTCCTGAATTTTTTACAGTCCTGTCCAGAATTTGCCTTAGTGCCAGTTGGCCATCCTAAGGGGAAGGTGACTTCACCATTTTATGCACTTTACAAATTCAACAATGCTGCTGTATTTCTCGAATTGGACACGCAACCTTACTGTGCATGAAATAAGAGAGAAGAATCGCATAAAAAAAAGATATGTATTTACCAAAGACAGAGGATTCGTAGCGTTATTCTGTGGCTGCATTTGTAACAGAAATTTGTCATAAAGCCATATCTCCTGCCATTCAAATTACACAACTCAGAGGTCCTATTTAAGTTCAACACAAATCTCACAAAATGTTACCTACTGTTTTAGCTTCCACCCAAAATGTGAAACAGGAGCGCCAGATTCTATAGTCATTGACAACGTCCACCTTGTGAATGCAACATCGGGGAGTGTATGCATTGGTTTATGGGACCTCTGTTTGCACCCTACAGAAGCAACGTTTAAGCTGTCAAGTTCGGAGAACTTTCACTTTGCGAATAATGATTGCTTGCCCTATGCAAGAGATAACCATTCTTTGCTTCAGGACCATATACACGGTTGTGCACAGTATTGCGACTTACAAGGGTGAGGGGGTGAAATATCCCTTGGCTGCCCCTCCTCTCCTGCTGCTATCAAGGGTTCAACATGCCTGCATTTGATTTGTAAAGGTCATTATGAATCATAAAGCAGTTTTCTGCAAATTGTAAGTTCGCATTTTCAAGCTCGAAAAAAACAATGCATCAAATCTGTTTCAGTATCAAACCGGTTTGATTAACAATGTCACCTCCAGTAATCAATTACCGTTAGCCAACATTAAATTATTGCACATTTAACATTAAAAAAAATGTTTTACATATAAAAAATGACTTTTCATGCACATGGAACATTTAGAATACAAACACTCAGAGGACTGGCGTCCTCTGTAGCCATTGAGAGTTTATTTTAAACATTAAACTGCACAGATTTTACATTTCCATCATACATTTAAATGGACACAAAAGAGGCTCTGGGAACAGCTGCTGCATTGCCTTGAGGTAAGCCGTGAACGCTGCACCGCAGCAGAGCCTGGGGCTGGCTGTAACCGTCGATAACACCATGGCTCATCAGGGTCTCACTGTATTTAAGGATGAAGAGATGAACAGCCCTGGAGGATGTCTAGCAACGCCCTTAGCTTTCACACTGCGACTGTCACACACGTTACAAACGCTTCTCCAGAACTCACATATTTTTCAGATCAAACAAGACTCGGTTACTCTATGAATTGGGTACAGGCAATAAGCCGGTAATGTAGCTCGGGGCGTCGATTGTTTGCTGCTGAGATATGTGATATGGCTAGGACATGAAAAAAAAATGTCAACAACAAACAAGGCATCATTGTTAGAATTAGATTTTCATGGTAGCAAAAGAGCAATATTTAAAAGTTATTTCCCCACGAGTCAGCTCACCTCCTGAAATCCGGCAATGTATCATATACACCAGGTCTGACAGCTGGAAAATGTAGCTCAAAGTGTTAGCCAGGTTAGCACACCAAAGCTCAATAAAATATTATTTCGCAGCTGATTAAATTGCATTTTTTGATCTAGTTTGCACACACTCGTGGCGACCATCAGCATAAACGATGCAAAAAAAAAAAAATGCTTTTGGGCTGATGCATTTTTTCACATAATATGTTAAAAGAATGAAACAAAGACGCACATGCCTTTGAAACTTGTTGGCGCACGCACAGCTGAGAACATAAATGTTAAAAAAAAACTATACAAGCAAAACACTCATACATCTATTTTTTTAATTGTGCTTTCAAAGTCAGAATTCTAGAAACGCACATTAACTGAAGAAGAAATCTTTATTTCGTAAAAAGAATAAAAATGCAGAAATGATAGCTGTCACCAACCACTGACTTCCACAATAACAGTAATATCAGTGGATATTCTGGGTAGTCCCACAAGGTCTCCAGCAAAAAATAATGACATGTTTACCTTCAACAAATATGATATGGGAAACCGCGTATTGTGCAGGCAGAAGTGGATCGTGGGCGGCCCTAACAAAAATGAGTTGCACCAGCATTTGTCTGCTATGTTTTTTTTCTCTCACAGAAGATAACACAGGTGCACTGTGATCCCTTCCGCAGCACATTCCGCAACAGCGCACATTTTGCGGCCATGCAATGTGAAAAGGGTATTCCATCATTTTCCTGGTCGGTGAGGGTAATCCCATGCAAACGAACTAATGCCATGGAATTTAAGTCGGCCTGTCGGTGCTCAGCACCAGTAGTTCTATGAAGCAGGTGCTGAGATGGGTCACTATCGGGCTCTCCATTTTGCCCTCATCCTCAAGGTGGAAATAAAATCATAATTCGGCAGCAGTACCACCCTGCGCTGCCTTTGGTGTAAATTCAAAGAGACTGCTTATAGTTCTTTCACAGAGTCATCATTTCAGAATTGAAGCATTTAAAATATTTTATGAAAAAAGTAATTATTGTTGCTTATTTATCGGATGCATGCAATAATCACTGACTAAACCAATAATCCTGACATGCTGTAGGTGTAATGCTACTTGTATTATCTAAAAGAAGCAGCAAAATACCAGTCGGGCAGAACACTATACTTAACACAGATTTTTAGCTTTAGGGTTTTTAAGCCATGCCCTTAATTACACTGACCATGCCCCTTTGCGAGATATCCCCCAGTTTTTTCATTCTACTTAAAGCCCTGACTGAAGGTTTTATCCCTGCAATTGCACAATATTAACAACAAAGATTATTTGTCAAAAAGTCCCTTGTTTGACTATCCAAGGTCCCTATTTATGGGTTCAAGCCCACCCAGGAAGCAGTGCACTGCTAGTATGCCACACATCAATCCTCTGTTGGAAGGTGTATTGAGGGTCCCAATGACAATTCAGACCACCCCCTCCCAAAGGGGAGTGTAGAACAGAAAGGGCACTTCAACACCTGTTGGAGTTCCCTGCCTCCTCCAAATGCAGGATGACATACTAAAGGGTGGATGACTGAATGAATGAACTTGTACTGAACAGTTGTGTTGCATATAATGTATTAAAGGGATAGACTGTTACATTATATGAAGTCAGTTGGGGTGTGGGAGAATTCCTGAATGCCTGGAAAAGACCACCACTGCTTACTAGCAAATTGTGAGTCTTAGACTTGGCATCTTTTGATGTGTTTCCCCTGTCTTTTTGCCTTCTGCCCTCCTGTCTTTTTTGGTATGCTGGACTTTGTTTTGCTGGTTTGTTGTCTCTGTGCCCTTTACCACTGCTCAGTGCGAAAGTGCAAGTGCTCCCTATGTAAATTGTATTGGTGATTGGTTTATCCATGATTGACATATTTGATTTACCCATAAGTCCCTAGTAAAGTGCACTATGTGTGCTCAGGGCCTGTAAATCAAATGCTACTAGTGGGCCTGGAGGACTGGTTGTGCCACCCACATGAGTAGCCCTGTGAACATTTCTCAGACCTGCCACTGCAGTGTCTGTTTGAGCAGTTTTAAACTACAGATAATACTACATGTAAGGCACCCTGAAGGTAGGCCCTAGGTAGCCCATTGGCAGGGTGCAGTGTATTTAGAAGGTAGGACATGTACTGGTGTGTTTTACATGTTGTAACAGTAAAATACTGCCAAATTCGGTTTTCACTGTTGCAAGGCCTATCTCTCTCATAGGTTAACATGGAGGCTGCCTTTAAATAATGTAAGTGCAGTTTCCCTTTGGGAGTAGATATAAATGTGGAGTTTGGGTTTTCTAAATTCAAAATGTAAAAATACATCTTTTTGTCAAGTTGATTTTTGCATTGTCAGTTTGAAAATGCCACTTTTACAAAAGTTGACATTTTCTTGCTTAACCATGCTGTACCTCTGCCTGCTTGTGTATTCCACGTCTGGGTCGGAGTGACGGTTGAGATGTTGTGAATTTCCTCTAGACACTGACACAAAGGGAGCTGGGTTGTAGCCTGCATATCCTGATGGGCCATCTGGGCTAAAGTGGAGGGAGGAGTGGTCACTTACACCTGAAAGTGCTGTGCCTGCCCTCACATAGTGCAGTCTCCTCTCCCTGGTGTGTGTCTGAGACTAGGCCTGGGCAAGGCAGGATCTTGTCAACAGCAGGGACTTTCCTTTGAAGTTTGCCTACTTCAAAGGCAGAAAGGGGTATAAGTAGTGGACCCAAAATCCCAGACTTTTAGAACACTTCAGGATCAAAAGGAACCTCTGCCAAGGAGAAGAGCTGAAGAGCTGTAGGAGGAGTACTGCCCCTCTGATGTGTGTGCTTTGCTGGGTTGGCCTACAGGTGCTGCTTCTGCCTTAAAGAGGCAAAGACTGGACTTTGCTGTGTATCCTGCTTGTGAAGTTTCTCCAAGGGCTTGGAGTAGAGCTTGTCTCTTGTTGGAAGTCTCAGGGATATCAAAGACCTCAGCTTCATCTGTCTACAGCACTGTGAACTGCGTGTTTTGTGCTGCAACAGAAGAGAAACTACTGTAACACCATCAACTATGCCTCTGACTGTACCTTGACCTGACAACACCACATGGCACCATGCCCAATTTTGCACCAAAACTCTGGTCTCACCTATGCCGCTACCTGACGGTGTCACTAGGCTGCTGCTTGCACTGTGACCTGTGGGGCCCGCACTCTGCATCACCCTGCTCACACCGCAGGCTTGGCATCCATGACGATGGTGCTCCACGCCGACACTGGTGCCGCTGCCTGCACCATGGCCAGTGGACACCGCTCATGAGGCACACAAAGCACCATCCCGTCCCGCACCGCATCCCTGGTCCACTGACACCAGCACATTGACTCCACTGTCGTCAACAGGCACTCCTGTCTGCATCGTGACCCGTGGATGCCTCATGGAGCCCGCCCCACGCTGCACTGCTGCTTTGGACCTACCGACGACAGTGCTTCAGCAATGACAACAATGCTGCCTGCACCGTGACCTGGAGACATCACAAGTTGCACCGCCCCACTTCAGGCCGCAGCCCTGGTCTCACCGACGCCGCAGGACGCCGTCACCGAGCAGCTGCCTGCAACATGACCTGTGGGCACCGCATGTCACATTGTGCCGCTTTGCATCGCAGCCCGATGCCATCCACACCAGCGCTCCTGACTTCATCATCAGCCCGGAGTTCAATCTGCAATGTGTGCGACTTCAAGAGCCCAATGACCCCCCACACCAACCTCCGAACAGACGCCAGCGACGCCGCACTCCAGATCCCATCTCGAGGATCAAAACGCCCTGCATTTCCAAGGTACTGTTTGCGGGACTTCCCGACACCGTAGCTGGCCCGTGACACCAAGGCGGCCTGAACTGTTGGACTTGTTCACGATGCCATGATAGCCCCAGAGGGAGCTGTTGACTTCAAGGAACTGTATTTTTAAGTTAATTCTTGCAAAATTCATATCTTTATTACCGTATGTTGGATTTTTCTCATTTTGGTGTGATTTTACACAGATAAATATTGGCTATTTTTCTAAAACTGGTGTGGTGTCCTTTTGTGGTGTTTTCACAGTATTACTGTGTGTTATGGGAAAATGCTTTACACATTGCTTCTGAAATAAGCCTGACCGTTCGTGCCAACCTACCAAGGGGGTGAGCAGGTGTTAACTGAGCTGGGAATCTCCCTTATCCTGACTAGAGTGAGGGTCCCTACATGGACAGGGTACAAACCAACTGCCAACTAGAGAACCCATTTCTAAAACTGAGGTAATGCTCTCCTGCCATGAACTTGTAAAAACAGTGTGCATAGGGGGAACAATTGTTTTTTTTCGTTTAAGGGTGTTTTATTATTTTGTGTCTCAATTTAACTGTTCACTACATTAAGATAGATTTTACACTTAATTTATTGAATGGACAAGGTGCTAGGTGGGATGCTGATAGTTAGAAAAGAATGATACTACTTTTCAGACCATAGTAACATGTACTTCTTGATTCCTAAGCAATGATTAAAGGATTTTTTTTTTTTTTTTTTTTAACACAAAACTCATCTTGCATTATTTTAGCCCATGAGATGAATATGAATGTAGTATTATTTACTTATTTAAGTACGTGTTGGTATTTAATTATATTGTGCTTTAGGTTTTATTATTTATTATTATAAATACTGTTAGGTCATAAACACTTCATTGTTTTTTCAGGACATGGTGACCATGTCATTGCATCCCGTAATTGCTGCCACAACATGTATGTTCAAACTGCACTCAGCAACTCAGAGAACTTGAGGTCTGTGAACCTTGCTCTGTGTTCAAGGGCCTGAATTGGAAGATAGGAGAAAAAGCATCCATTTCCCATCAGATTTATATATTTTTGAAAATGTAGGTCCACAGATGGTTCAGAAACCGTATTTGGACTAATGGTCCAGATGTCCCTCTCTTCCAAGGTTTACTGGTTGGTCTCACTTTGAGGTCACCAAAAATCTTTTCATATTGCTACTTCCTTAAAAAGCAGTGAATGGAATTACAGCAAACTAAGGAAAGGCTCTTTCTTGCATAATGTCTGGCTTTCGTGCTAAGTTTGGTGAAATTCCATTCAACCGTTTTTCCTGCGGCTTCATCAAAAGCTTTCTATGAGAATGGAAATAGGAAAGCCCACTTTTTCAACCTCCCCTTGTGTTATCCCTTGCTTGACCGATTTGCACGAAACATGCCACGCTGAACCCAAATTTGCTAAAGATTTTTTGGGGAAAATGTCATGCAGATTTGTCAAATGACACCAACGTTGTTAGCAAAACAACAAACAGCTTTCAAATAGAAAGTTAGATCTAACCATAACTATAGACATGCTGTTGCCACCACTGTAACATAGATTAGATAGATAGATAGATAGATAGATAGATAGATAGATAGATAGATAGATAGATAGATAGATAGATAGATAGATAATGTGCAACTGTATAATATGGTTCAATATTGCATCTAGGGGTTCTAGTGACATCATAACTAGGAGACTGGAGGGTAAGTGGTTTCTAAATGCCACTAGAACCTCAAGATATATATAGGACCATATTATACAGGTTGACCAATATGTAGTTTTATATTACATGATTAGTTTGGGGTAGATAGCTTGACAAAGCTGCTTTGAACAAAGTGCAGCTAACAATAGGCTCGGTTAAAATAAGAATATTTAGGCTTTTTTTACCTTTAGTGGATATATGTTTTGCTATACAATGGCAAGGCACAGTGGATTTATGCCATGCTGCTGTGGCTCCAGAATTTATGGTGTAATTATAAATTTAGTGCATTTGTCAAATAATATCCATATTTCACAACACATGTTTATTTTTCAAATGGATGAAAGTAATACTGCAGAGACTGTGCTGCATAATTTGTTGTTTTTGCTGCATAATTTAGTTAACCTTGCTGTATGATTTGGTACTCTGTTGCCATATAATCCTAGTAGCCATTACAATGGAAAAGCACCGCAGAGTGGTTTGGGGTTGCCATTGACAGGGAGGGCAGGGGCAGCATGATACCATCCGGAGACATGGCTCCTCTCCCCATTCACCAATGGGAATAAACTTCATATTACGCTGTCTGCTGTCCTTGATGTCAACCTCTTCCCTCAAGAATGGCAATAAATAGATTACCATCTGTGAATCTGCATAGTGGTTTATGCAATACTGTCTAACAGTTGTAAACGTAGGTAGGTATTCAGACAGAACCAGAGTGCAATTCACTACAAATGCCCACATCAAGAGTATGATGATTCAGAAGAACATCCTCTGTACTGCAGTAATAACATGGGATTTGCATTTTGAGCTGGAGTATCAAAAGAATGAATCTTTGCTGGAGTATCAAAAGAATGAATCTGTGCTGGAGTATAAAAAGAATGAATCTGTGTTTACTGCTAGATTTGCTCCAAATACTGTTTTATTGGGCTACATCTATTTTCACTATATGGCATATGTGTGTAGAGTGTTGGAGTGTGTATGTGAGAGTGTGTGAGTACAATAATAGTGTGCGTGAGTGTGTCTGTGGAGAATGTTATTCTGTGTGTGTCAGTGTAAGTGTGTGCTTTTAGATTTCTGAGATTCTACTTATGGGTGTGTAGGCTTTTCTGTGATGAAGAAGTAGTTATAATCCACACACAATTGGCGTAAATCCTACCTGAGATCAAACGGTAAGCTTTGGGCATTCAAGAAGTACGATGCAGAAAAGAAAATCTCAAAAGCAGAGCTGCAATGAAATGCACACTGAAGGGGCAGGCATTACAGTCATCCCAATGTGTCACTCATACTTCATCTTCCTTTGTAAATCTGCGGATTTTGTATTCCCTACACCTCCAGGGCCAAGGCAGGCAGATTTGAAAACAAGGGCGTAACTGGCACACTAATGGGAGGCCCTGCGTTGAATGGGATTGGATTGATGAAAACACTCCAAAAGAAGCATTTCATTTGTTGCAGCAAGAAAGTGCCAGAGGCCGTGAGAGAACAATGAAAAGAGGGAGGTGGGACACGCTGGAAAAAAAAGAAAAAGAAAACTGCGAATCCCCGGACAGTGGTAAGACACACTAAGTGGCAGAGCAAGAGTGGCATGAGTCCCAGTGCAAGCAAAGAAATTGGGCCTCTGAATCGTTATTGGGCAGTAAATTACAGCAATACTTAGGTTTCAGTGCGACCCCAGTCCTCTGGTCTCTGGCGACACTGCACCTGCTGCACCACTGCTAGCTACCCTCCTGGACATACATCATTCACTAAGTAAGAAATAAAAACATAAAGAAGGCAACATGATTTCTAACAAACAAGGCATCAGACACCGCTCCTGACCCCTCCCCCCAAAGGTGACGTCAAATACACATGGCAGACAAAATACCCACTGAAATGTTATTCATGTTATAAAGAATACGAAGACAGCATGTCACAGAGGAGTTGCATGAACATATACAAGGGAGAGAAAGAAGGTTGATTTCCTCTATGAAGGTAAGAGAATTCTGGAGTGTCTTTGATTTGTTTTTTCTCCATAAGGTAGGAGACATTTTATTCTTTATACTACATGTGATGATGGTGATCACCCACCCCCTTCAATAATGTATGTTATGGTCTATCTAAGTCAAACATTGTCCCTGGAACAATTGTTCACATTCGTACCGTGGAAAGAAAATAAATATGTTCAGCCCTTAGTTTGTTGTAATGTTCTTTCAGAATAAATTTGATCAAAGGTAGGTAGATTTCTGATGTGCCATTTTGAACTCTATCAGCACTTAAGCATTGAGATGTTATCAATCAGTCAATCACTGTGACATGCCATCAGATAAGGTAAAGTCGTCACAAACATTTTGTCAAGAGACATCATCTTAATGAAAGCTTTGACAGGCATTTGGCGATGTGCTCTGCTTTAATGATTCTGCCGGGAGTAGGCAGCATGATGTCAGAACGCAATGCCAGAGTAAAGAACTCAGAAACCCCACTCAGTTTAGGAACTGACAATTCCCTAAAAGACGGAGTGAAGAATTTACGAATTACATGGAAAACTCATTAAAGGCCAGTCTTTAAAGTAATCATCAATTTCTTGCTTAGAATTTTAAATATCAGACTAAAAATATCCACTAAAATGCAAATCAAAGGAATGCTCAAAAGCAGTAGAATCAAGTGTCAGCTGATGAAAAGCATCCTTCCGTTCTTATATACACACACTAGCATTAAGCACTTAAAAGACTCTATGAGAAGATACTGGTTTTAACTACCCTTGTAAATCAAGCATCAGCCTGGGACTGATTACACTGCAGAGTAAACCTGAGCTTCAGCTTTCAGACTTTAGTCAGCTAGGGTTGAACAACCTGGAATGACCCTCCTTATATCTCAACCATTATAGTTTTAGGCGATTTTCCATGAAGGTCTCTTGCAGAGCATGTATTCAAGATCACCTTTTTGTGGGCCCTGTTTTTGCAGCTGTTATGTCTCTGAGACTTTTCCCACTGCTAAACAGGAACCAAGTGCCTGCGCTTCCCCTCCAAATCACATGCTGTAGACAGGAACTCCTTAAATTGGCCTACGCAACGTCCCTATAAGAGCACAGCAAATAGTGTTGTGAATGCACATTTGGCATGGAATCTTAAATACCATCTGTGGATTGCAGTCTGTATTTACACCATCTACATATATGGCTAACACACATTTCTGCCAGGAGCACCACAGTGCTCTCGCTAGGCTGCAGTTTAATCACACTGCAGTGAGATATGACAGAGAAAATGCATCTGCCAGGATATTTTTTATATATCCATAGGTCCCCCCTAAAAAATTGCTAATATAAAAAATAGAGCATGATACAAATGGAGGTTAGTGTACCCCCACAGTGAAATAAACCCCAAATTCTGTTTCACTTTGTATATCTGGCCTGATGTTTTGCTGATAGGCCTATGGGGTTAAAACCATTATTTCCCACCTCTGTGTAGGAAAGGGCTAAACATCCTATAAAGTTATTCTTTCCTTAATTTTTAAAGTCATACTTAATGGTAAAGTCAGATATTTGATAAGTTAAGCGGAAAAGTAACACTGTAAAAATGTACATTTATCTGCCTGAGCCAGAACTGACTTAAAACCATTTCTTCGACTCATCACACTGCCAAAGCTGGAATACACATTCTTGCCTGGGAGACTTAATGACCATGGCTCAGAGGACAAGGACTTGCCTCTAGGCCCAGGAAAGTTCAATGAGTGCTTCTGATAGTTTTACAGGGAACAGCTATCTGTCGGTGGGCAGGAACAGTTGGGAGACCAAAGGTTAGGTCTAGCAGTACCGTTTTTTACTTGTAAATCTTCAAAACCCTCTTAAACAGGTTTCATCCAGCCACAGTAGGAGAAAAGGGCATTTTTGACCCTGTCATGCAGTTAAATAGGCAAGAAGTTAAAGTCAGGCCTGTCCGGGGGCAGCCGTGCCCCACCATGTTGAAACAGTGGTTCCTGGATAAATTTACAGTAAAGCAAAGAAAAAGTGCGGCAAAAGGAAGTAGGGGCAGTAGGAGAATGTTAGGATTCAGCTGTAGAATTCCTCCAATCACTGGCTAGTGTATAGAATCCTTCTGAGACCGCCACTACTACTGCTTTACAACATTATTGGACCTAGAAAGACTCGATCTGAAGATATGGTCCATGCTAGAAGAAGAATCTTGACTCCTGCTGAGTGGGATGACTCACACAAGAACCCCTGAATCCTGTTGGCACCCAGAGAACAGAACTGTTCTCAAAGGGTAAAGTTGCTGGGCTCCTCTTCATCTTCTTCAGGGACACAGAAAGCAGAAGGACTTCTGACTCCTTGACTTCAAGACAGCCCAGCTGATTAAAGAGAGCTACGCACTGAAGGAGACTTGGATGGAGAACGACCTGGTGCTCAAAAGCCTGCCTGAAGGAACTAGTGGCTGCAGAAATTAACAGGGTAACCTGTCCCAGAAGCTGAAGACTAAGTCTGATGGTAAAATCTTTTGACTGAACAACCCATTTGGTGTATATGACCTCTGCTCTATCACTGTGAGGCAAAAATTGGGCTGAGGTTCTGGTTCACTGCAAACTTTTGGCTCTCCATACTGGTTGCCTTTTTTAAGGTTTTCTTTGCCCTAAAACATTTAAAGATTCATATCTCCAGATCCTCTTAACCTCTTATGATGACCTTTGTGTATTTTACTCATTAAATGTACCTTTATTTTTCGAAATTTGTTTGGTGATTTTTCTGCATTGTGTATTTTACTTTCAGATTGCTGGTACTGTTTGAGGTTGGCACAAATGTCTGTGGGAATTACCTGCTGCCTGTGCCACAGCTAACAGGGGTTGAGAAGAGATTCTTTCAGAACTGTACTTTGACCTAACCAGAATGAGTTTGTAGAGGACCCCCCCCCAGATTGATAACCCCGTTTCCGTTGGACTGGTTTTAGACTTTTCCTCAGGTTCACCTCAGACCTTTACCTCAAAGCAATCTACGAGTTACAAAGTACACCACAGTAAACAACGCATCATAATCATTGAATATTAAACTATAACTGTGATGGCCTTTTCTTTTTAGATAGGAGTAGTACAGCTACACTGAAAATACAAATATACACACAAGTCATGGCAAAGATACTGCAAGGTGCTCATGTATTAAACAACTCAATTTAGTTCCAATTGAAATTTAACAGATAATTGTTACCTTTCTTTTAACAGTGAATCTCTCCCACACACCATTAAGTAATGGATATAAGTGTCACCTGATTATGGTATTTCTGTTTGTGTTTAGTGGGTGCGGGGGGGGTGGAGGCTAGGTTGTACTGGAATCTTTTTATTGTCATTTACATACAAATATAGCGAGAAAACAGTAAAATAAAACAAGACCAGAATTGTTGTACAGTGTAGGCACACTTAAAGATCATTACACATTACAAATATCCCTGTCTATTAAAGGAGAGGCAGCCATAACATTAGAACCGGGCAATGGATTATAGTATGCAAAGCTACAGTGCAAGGCAATGCCAGAGCTCGTTTTTTTCTTTGCATAAGGATGTCACTGACTGATCTCTGAACAAGTGCAAGGTCGTCTGATGATCTCGAGGGACTGCGAGATCAGGTAGCTGGAGCCCTGAAACGCTGTTTCGGAAGGTACAGTTCAATACCATTTCCCACATTTACCGATCAATCTCAGTGTATTTTAACAACATTGATCTTTGGTAGAACCACTGAGAGTTCAGATTATAGAGCATGTAGCATTTCTCCTTCATTGCACTGTTGAAATCTCTGGAGAAATTGTGTCCCATAATGAGCTTCCCTACTTATTTTTGCATCGCATGTTTGTATTTGGCCGATCAAATTGGGAGTATGTTTCAGAAACTAAAGATATGCTCCAGATACCCAGCAATGAGTCAAACACTATCATAAGCACTCAGTCTCATGATGCTTTTTTAGATGTTTGATTCTAATCTCTCCTAATTATTACAGTATGTTATTGACAAAGACAATCACAGTGTTAGTTTGTTACTGCTGAGTTATGGCTACCCACAAATGCTATCTAATATGATTTAAAGTAGCATATCCAGGTTTTAACACAACTGTGCAATAGTGCATAAAACACTATCATCCATATTTCAGATCCCGTCTCTGCAAGAATTGAGAGCTGACAGTTAGATGAACTGTTAGAAATGGGGTCTCTAGTTGGTAGTGGTTTGCACCCTATCCAAGTAGAGACCCTAACTCTAATCAGGGTAAGGGATTCACACAGCTAAAATAACCCCTGCTCACCCCCTTGGTAGTCTGGCATGAGCAGTCCGACTTACCTCAAAGGCAATGCGTAAAGTATTTGTGTACACACACAGTAACTCAGTGAAAACACCACAAAAGTACTCCAAACCAGTTTAGAAAATTAGCCAATATTTTTCTGGGTAAAACAAGGCCAAAACGACAAACGTACACAAGAAACATACACATTAAAAAAAATTAAATGTAGTACAGCGCTTAGAAACACAATAGCTCCAACTGCGGCTACCCAATGGCCTGACGGAGTTACTTCCAATAGTTCAGCCCTACCCGCCAGGGAGCACGGGCCGGCCATGGAGTGGTACAGACCCCAGTTACAGTACCTTGGAAAATGATGAGGAAACAAAGATGTTGCATAGGTTCGGGTAGACATCACTGGAGCCAGTGCGGCGTCAGTTCCACACTGTCACTGGGGAGTTGAGGCATAGGTTTCTTACTGCTAGGCAGGCAAGGTGCGGCTTTAGTTCCTTACGATTGCAGGGGAAGTAATATGGTGTTGGCGAAGCATCGGTTCCTTACCACAAGGAGGGGGTCAATGAATCCAGCAGGTCAAGACGCGAGGCGTCAACTTTGTGGTATCGTACTCATAGCAAGGGTCCACAGATGGTGCGACAGAGTCCGAGTTGGGTGTCACGGACATCGATGACACACCTCTGTGGACTCACGCTGTGGCGGGCCTTCAGAGCGGCTGCAGCAGATCGGGGACTGCATTGTAGGCACGCTTGTTGCACTCAGTGGGGACAATGGCTCTGGTGCAGGCAGCGGCGCTTAGTCAGAGAGCACCATCGGTCCCAAAGTCCCTTTGAAAGCCAATGTACCACTTACTTCCTGGTTGCACCAGAACTCACTCCCAAGGGCCCAGGAACTGGATTTGGCACCACTTGGCAAGCCAGGAATCTCAGCAGGAGAGTTCAAATTCTGGAAGGTGAAGTCTTTGTTACCCCTGAGACTTCTTAACAGGGGGAAAGCTCAGTTAAAGCCCTTGGAGGACCTTGGAAAGCAAGATGTTGGCAGCAAAGTCCAGTCCTTTCACTACCAGGACAGAAGCAGCAAGCCAGCACAATGAAGCAACAGTCAGAGTGGTAGTCCCTCCTACAGCATCCAGCTCATCTTCCTGGAAGAATGTCCTCAGACTGACACCACTGTTAGAAAACCATTAAAAAAGTCTGACTGCCAACCGTCAAACTTCTCCAAGCTTTGACAGATGGTTCTTTCAAAGATGACAACCTGCTGTCAAACCTTTGCAAAGTTTAACATTTTTCAAAAGCAAACTGCCAAAGACAGACACAATATGAAGGAAGTATGCTGATGGTTTTCAATCCATTCATAAAAAAGGCAGCCTTTAGTTGTCCAGTCAGTTCATCCACCACATTCACAGGTGTGGGTATGACATGCATACATTTGGAACTGTATGTCATTTGTTTCAATGAATTTTGCAAGTGGGGATATGTATGTGTTAAAGAAGTTTGCGGGTAAGCTTGACCTCCGTAGGATCATATAATCATGCTCAGAGATGTTGGAGCACTTAAATCCTAAGCTTAGGTTTCAATTTATGAAAAAAGATTTTATCCATACCAGGACCTTTTTATTTGTTACTTCCTATCCACAGAGATTGCAGAGGATGACATAGTAATTCACTGATTTAGAAACATTTTACAGAATAAGGAGTCTTGCCACAATCCTCACCTAAGGTTTTAGGATGCCTGCTTAGACGTTCATTAGCACAGACTGTGTTTCCCATGCAAGCCTGTGCTTCAAGCTTGAATAAAAAAAAAGAAGGTGCTGGGCTTCAGGATTACTTTCAGCGTTGGTGGCACGGAGTCTGACAATCTTTGTTGGTGCCCCATGACCTCCTTTTTCATAGATTCCCTTACTAACACCCTCCAATGGTGCTCCGGATCTCTCCTTAGCCCTTCTCTCACATTTTTTTACTTTATAGCACTAGTCATCCCAATGCAGAGTGTTAGAGAGCTAATATGTCAAAAAAAGTGTGTAAATCAATATATGCGTTATTTAAGACAATGAGGACTACATGTTGTAGAAATCACGTAATCCATACTGGTAGGATTTATATGTTAAGACTGCCTAGCCAGGAGAAACAATGGGGAGGATTTGCTATGCTCTCACACAGCTGACTCCCCGAGGTGCTGCGCTGCGTTATGTGAAATAGATAGTGCACAACAGTACCATATCAATTAAGATATGGTGCTGTTGCTCGCTCCTCTAGGTTTGGCTTACATAATGGTTGCCGTGAGCCAATGAACACACTCTTGCACTGTGGTGTCTATATTGTTGAGCATAGGTTTTGCTCTGACAAAGTTTAACACTTTACCACTTTGCAAGTGTGCTGCACTGTACAGCACACATACAAATTTAGAAAGGTTAGGAGAAAGTAAATCTTTCCATCAGCTTCACGCCTGCCTCAAGGAGGCATAACTGTTCAATGAAAATCCCATTCCACCAAAGTTAGCAGATAGTGATTTGTGTCAGGATCTATTGGTGGGTGCTTGGGAATGCCCATATACCACCCATGGCATGCTCTTGATGCTAAGTAGCATATACTACTACTTATATTACATTAGGGCTATTTTCCAAAACAATTCGGGATTTGCACTTTAAAGTAAACCCCAAAACAACAATCTGCATCAGGTTTGCTTAATTTCTGTGATGAACAGGCAGAAAGTGCTAGTAAAGCTGCCCCTCAGATTTGAAATATAACAAAATAATTGGAGTGCCATAACAATAAAATTGTGTAACTACCTAAAGGAACCATTTTTATCAACTTTGCAATAATGAAAGATTGAGGAGGAAAACAATCAACAGGATACTAAACCTATGCCTTGCAATTTGCATGCAGCGATTTGGTACAAGTTTGTTGCTCAATGTGTTGTATTGGAAGTCTTGTAACTTACGAACTCCAAGTAACAAATCGATCTCTGTGACAAAAGCAGTAACCCACTCCACTATCTACACAAAATACAAACTTGCAGTCTGTATGTTACTCCTTTTGCTTTGCAGTGCGAACAATAATCCCTTGTGCTACTTTATCATGAATCAAAACTCCAGGAAGACACATCACAGATCTCTCCATTAAGGGCATTTATCACCAGAGGTACAATGTTGTTGTTATTAGACCATGACAAATGCCATGCACAAAAATATATTTACAGTCTGCTGCTCTTAACTTGCCTCGGCATTCAAAGGGCGTACCCTCGATCTTGACACGCAGGGGCACTGGTTGCATTGCACTAAAACTGACACTGACCGTCTGAATGAAATAACACAGCAAATAATCAGGGTTCAGAAGGCCCCTCTGAGCCCAGGTGTCACTGCAACTGCTGCAGAAATGGAAGCTACACATCTGCATGCAATATCCTTAGCCAAGTGATGAACCAGGGGTAGAATTGAATAAAAAAAGTGGGGGAACTGGGTTGCCACCTTTTCCCAGAGGCAAAATACAGTTAATTGTTTCGCGTTTTAGGATTTTGCAAAGGCCCAGAGATGAAACTTAAATAGAACTTCACATATAATTGTCAGTAATAGTTTTTAACAAGCCATTACTTTCTTTGTTTACTTTGTCAGTCAAGGGTCATTAAGGCAGCCCCATAACACATTAACACATGCATTTCTTCATGCAATTTGTGTATTAACAAGATGGGAAATAAACAGATCTAGGTGATTTTCCTAAATTTTGTGTCATAGAAACATTAATACTGGTCTGCCAGGTGGTAACTCTAACTGACTGATGTGAACACTATTGTACCTCTTTTATTTCCACAACAAATGGTACGGAGAGTAAAGTGAGCAACACTGGTCACAATGCATGCCTATAGGCGATGAGATCTGTGCCGATTTGGGAGCGCTAATGGCGCCCTCAACCTTAACAACCGGTCGCACCACGCTAAAGCTAGCACTGCTGGGCTTTCCTGGACCATGGAGCTGTCCAATTGACTCCTCTTCATTAATCATATTCAGAAACAATGGGTTTGAACTTCAGCGGCCATTGATAGAAGATTTTAGGCCAGAATATTTTAACCAGTTTTGGGAGTAGTAAGAGTGGAATTCAGAACACCTGCCACTCTGCCTTCAGGTGGAATGAGTTAGTCAATCATGAGTTTTCTGCGATGTGTGTGTTCCTTAACTGCAGATGCTGCGCACAGTTCCATTAGCCAACTTGCTTCACACTGAACCCAATTCGCAGTTTTTTACCTTGAGTACAAATGTCTTAAACCCAGAAATCTACGACTAAGTCACACCATTAGGGGCAACTTTGTGCATTGTATCACCCACCTAGCTAAGGTTGATCGATCTGAAAGCAGTGAAGGTGGCCTGGAGTGTGATTGGGCCATTTGAGAATCCTGCAACTTAGGTAACACAGTAGTAGTACCAGTAATAAAAATAATAATATAACTGTTGCTATTATTATTATTAACATAACAATACCTGTAACACAGACAATATTGATATTGATGACAATATTGACTCTAATCATCATAAATCATAATAATGAGCATATATTGCATAATTGTTCCCTTCAGCGTGTCTAGGCATATTGTAAAACTAGCATAAAATCTCTCATTAACAAAAATAAAGAGCTGGAAGACACTGTACTCGGAGGGTCAATGCACGAAGCAAAATTGTTCAGGAAAAATGGCGAACGGCCTATGAAGAATTCGATATAGGCTTAAGATATTTATAAATAATGAAAAAATGTACTGAAAAAAATCAGAAACAGTGGTTATGCTCTGGTTGTCATGTAGCGTGAACTATGCATACACAATGTTCAACCGTCTGTCATCTTCAGGGACAATAGTCCTTTGTGATCTAGGAACGTCACAAAGGTAGTATCAAAAGTGTTACGAAACAAACGTGGTGCTCATTTCATTGGTTGATCTTTTGGGGATGGACGGCTGTACGGCTCTGGGGCAGCTTCCTCCAGACACTGGAAGTGTGCACACCTGCCTCTACCCATAGTGTGTATACGACGAGAGGTAGAGCTGCCTTTTCCTCCCATGCCCAAATACCGGTTAATATATGAGGATAACTAAAATTACCCTAATATCTATTGATAATAAAAAGAAACTGGAGACCAACTAGTTTACTGAGAGACCAAATCTATATCCTGTGCATGCAGCGGAGTGGAAAAGATGCTCTGCAGTTATTTCTGTGCACCAGATGAGCATTAAAGATATACGCTTTTATTTGATTTTTAACTGAAATGCCCCTCTTTCCCAAGCTCCTCGTTTCATATGATGTGCCATTTGCTTGTGTTTCTCTGTCTCCCTGGGGTAGCCTGGTTTTCGATTCAAGAGCTGAGCTAGCTTTCCTGGGGCCTTGGGGCTGGGGAGGAGGGGCGAGCAGCATGTGCTCAGATTTATACCTCAGGTAACCTTCCTGGAGCTGTTTCAATTACATGGTCTTCTATTAAGGAGTACCGTCCCATCATTCCTTCATAACATAACTATAAATCACACGAGAAGAAAGACACACGAAAAAAACTGCTATGCACAGTGGAGTGGCTCGACAAGTAATGTGTAAACAAAAAACGTCCACGAGACTCGAGCTTTTTAAAATTATTGGTCTCGAGACTGTTTATGAGATAAAGGACCCCCTTACGTACATTATAAGGATATTGCAAGTCACCGATGAGCGATGCCAAAAGGCAGGTACTTTTATAAGGCAATGGAGCTCGGAGGTGACATACAAAATCGTTTTAATGTACACCAGAGCATGTTTTATTCTTCCTAGTCAGGTCGAGTGGAATGAAAGCAGAAAAATGAAACACAAAAAACACAGTTAGTAATTTGATTTAAGAAGATATTAGAATGCATGTACTGTAAATCAGATTAAATAATGTTGTAGCTCAAAATGCGTGCCAATTCACAGAGAAAATGCATCCTGGAAAAAATAAACATGTTGCCACTCATCTCCCGTTTCTACTGTTCACTCCTCATTTTAGAAAAACAGGCCAGAACGAAAAGCCAGCTCTCGTTTTTCTTGTCTCAACCCTAGTACGTTATCAAAGTTAAGTAACTATGGGCCAGATGTAGCAAACCATTTGCGGCTCGCAAACGGCGAAAATCGCCGTTTGCGAGTCGCAAACGTGGGTTTGCTATGCAGAAATGCATATTGCGAGTCGGAATATGCATTTCCGACTCGCAAATAGGAAGGGGTGTTCCCTTCCTATTTGCGAATCGCAGTGGGATGCAATACCATTTGCGACTACGTACGCGGTCGCAAATGGCGTCGCAGTTACCATCCACTTCAAGTGGATGGTAACCCACTCGCAAATTGGAAGGGGTCCCCATGGGACCCCTTCCAGTTTGTGACTGGGCCCAAAAATATTTTTTCAGGGCAGGGAGTGGTCCAAAGGACCACTCCCTGCCCTGAAAAAATACCGAAACTAAAGGTTTCGGTTTTTTTTCAAGTGCAGCTCGTTTTCCTGTAAGGAAAACGGGCTACACTTAAAAAAAAAAAACTGCTTTATTAAAAAGCAGGTCACGAACATGGAGGTCTGCTGACGTCAGCAGGCCTCCATGTTAGCGAGTGCCTATACTCGCTATGGGGCCGCAATTTGCGACCCACCTCATGAATATTCATGAGGTGGGTCATTGCGACCCCATAGCGAGTTGCAGTCGGTGTCTGAGACACCGTACTGCATACGAATTTGCGAGTTGCAAATTGCGAGTCGCATGGACTCGCACTTTGCAACTCGCAAATTCGTCAGTTGCTACATCTGGCCCTATGTCATTTCATTATTTGCGGTGACTGGACACATCACAACTCGATTGTAATAAGAGACTGGTTTATATTCAGGGATTGCATGCTCCCATGTTTCATTAAACCATGGCCCTTCAGCTCTCTTTTGCCACTTTCAGTCAACAAAGCTTCCACCTGTACCATGAGAATCCACCTGAGCAACCACAACAGGAAGCCCAAATAACTATTCAGGGCGCCACAAATTTTACAGAACCCACCAACATCATCAAAATGCTCCATTATTTAATGGAGCTCAAAATGCACAGAAGCAATTAAGTTAATACATGCTACAAAATATAAGCCCTCGAAATAAATGAGTTATCCAAATCTAAAGAGGTTTGTTGAAAACGTTTGTTGTTAATAGTGTTTTGTTCCCAATGAAGCGTTTAATCTCACTTGAAAAGTCAATTGTCTTTGTCAGCACTTCCTCCAAAGATGTTGATGACAGCAGCAAAACATTTTGAAAATTAAAACGATTTCATCCGCAGCCAGCGGGGTTCCTGTATGAGTAGGTACCACCTAAGCAGTGATTAATGAGTCTACAGATACCTGGAGCTCTGCTGCAATACATAAATGGTTCCGGGTCATCCGAGCAGCACCTTTGACGAAGTGCATACAGTGCTGTCTTCTTGAATCGAAAACATCCTTGTGAACCGGGAGAACTCATAAGTCAGGCATATTGGAGGGAACATATAATATAACCCGTTCTATTTTAGATTTCACAGCCAGCACATGCTGTTAGTGAAAGAGCAAGCATCTCATCCACTAGGAACTGGAAGCACAGCAGTTCTGTGGCGTTGCCATCAAACAGTTCGCATACTGTGTGCTGCTGTATCTGCATTCCGCGCCTCACACTACAGGGCTGTCTTCATGCACTTCTGTACAAAGCAGTTCTTGTAACACTGTGTGTGGTGTTTAGAACAGCGCATTCATTGTGGCTGGGTGTGATGAAGGGAAGATAGAAATAGATGAATAAAAACAGACTTTCTTCAGACACGGGCCTTTTGTTTTCAGGATAGTCCTCCATGGTCTTTTAAAAGAAGGTGTTTCTGTGAAAATGGGTGGAAAACTGAACTTGTCTCCATTGATAGGTGTGCACACTTGGAGACCAGCACGAACAGCAGCTGCTCCTGTGTTTGCACGGCCAATTTACACCAGCTAGACTGTAGAAACTGAGGGCCTCTAAAGCACTTTTAGGCGTTTGCTACTGTTCATACGTGGGCATGCACCAGTTGAAGTCTTGACGTTTACAATTGGAACCAAACAGATACTAAGTAATGTTCTTGGTGAAAATAATGGGCACAGAGTTTTAGCGTCTATTTGTTTTGAAAGGCCAATATTTTATGAGGACAGGCGGGTGCCTTCCACAACTTCCAAGCTAACAAAACAAGCATTGGCAAAGGGAATATTTCTCACCTTTCAAGGGCCTTAGCCAAAATGTTGGCTTTGCCAATGTTGTTTGACAATGCTAAACCACATTGGCAAAATAAACTCGCAAAGCAGTCCAGTGTGATAATGTATGTGAGAACAAGCATGACCACACATTTCTCAAGGTGATGCAGCAGCCATTTATTAAAAATCACTGTTCAAAGATGGTGGACGCCGATCTTGGAGCAGTAAATAGAAAACAAAAATTGCAGCTGACAGTAGCCTAAAAAAGAAAAAAAATATAGAGCATACAAAACGTAATTGGGAGCACAGTGGTCCATGGAGAGCACTAAGTAGTAAACAGGGGTATGCGGTGGGGAAGCAGCACACTTTGCAGAAAGTAAGAAAATGTGCATTCCCGTGGATTGCTAAAAAGAAAGAACATTTCTGGTATCAGTTGTGGAATTACAAGTAATCGAATCAAAACTGAAATAAAGAAGCTATGCTTCAGGGTAATGACAAACCCAAGAAGAGGAAGGAGAACCATCAAAAAAGAAACAAGCAAATGGGATTGACAAGAACCGCAACCAATATCAAACAATATACAGACCCAAATCCCACTCCGAGTTTTGATATTGCACACAATAGGTCTTTGACATCAAACAGCTTAAAGAGGTCTGAAAGTGAGGCCTATAAAATTATTCTGAATGCCCTGATGGAGGGTGTTGCATGTAGATGCTAACAATCCCTAGTAGTCTAAACCAGCCCAAGTAGTGATTGAGGGTGTGTCAGCATAGGTACATGAGAAATAGAAAATGAAAACCAGCAACATACTCTTCCTAACATTAAAATGATTTTATATAACTATTTTTTGTAACATAATTATGACCTGGAGATGTTATATTGTTTCCCAATGTTTAGCTATGTCAGAGAAATGCATGGGCGTGTATTCATACAGTGCTTCACACCTATAAAACTATATAAAACTATTCTTGTGAAATATTTTGGTGACCGTGAAGCCTTACAGTGCTCCTAAGAACAAAAGATGTGCTCTTTTCAGTTGAGTAAAATAATTTGCTGTCCACTGCATGGTTTGTAGATTGACTATTCGGATTTGATTTTCTTATGAAACCCAGTTAAATACCTACACATCACCATCAAAATGGTATGCTCAAATGCCAAAAGTAAAAGATAACAGAAAAGAACACCACTGGGCTCACATCTTCATCGTACCATTAGCACAACAAGATAGGTTCAGCTGTTCAATAATTCCACATAGCCACTAACTTTCTCATTTCTCTCAAAATCCATTCGTTTCTGCCATGTGCCAGGTGTTCTGCTCCATTTTCTCCCCCAGTTTCAAAGGATTTTTTGACCAGGCAGGACAAGTGATCTTCTTTCTTAGCACATCAAGAGCCCTTCTATATTGTTCCCAAAAGAGCTCCTTTCTCTCCCAGAGGGTACTACACTTTCCAGGTATCTCTCTCCATATACCAATTGAATCATATTTTTAAGTGTTCTCATTATCCTACTCTTTTTTTTAATCAAAGTTGTTTATCTACTGTTCGTTCCTATGGTACTTCGGAGTCACATTGCTTACTCTACCATGGTAACAGTATCTTTTATGCATCAGCTAGGCAGGCTAGACCTCACAGAGTTTTGTGGGTCACGCAAGGATCCAAACTACTCTAAGGGTTTTTTCAGTGTGTATATGTACAACTGGCTGACATATTGTCCATTACAAGAAACCCATTTGGAACTATGAGGATGGTGCACAAATGATCCACCACTTCAAAAATGAACAGTAACATCATTAAGATATGATAGATTGCCTTGCCACGTCCATGAATGGACGAGAGAATAGAGCCAATGATAAGATGGACAGTAGTTCTATTTGGTTTAGTATGACTGACTCAAGCCAGCTACCATTCCATTGACTGATAAACCCAAAAAATGGCGGAAATCTGTGCTCACTCGGATCACCTTCAACCCAGCATTTCTTTTCCCTCCACAACTAAACAATGTGATAAACGCCATATGACGGAGACCACTATCCTAAAATTACATTACGCAAAGTCTTTCCCTTGGAGTACTTAAGCCACAAGATTAACAGAGTTGGAAGATTAGGTGCTACAATGAGTGGCTTTTACAATATCCAGTGAAATGGCCTTACCAAAAGGCCAAAAGTCATTGAAAATATTTCAGCTGGTAGAAACTGATCAGAGCCTGGTTTTAGGTAAAAAGAAGCCACATAATATCTACACCTGGAGTTTAGTCGTTATGCTGGCAATTTATGAAACAGAGAGCAATCTTCTAACATTCTTTGAGACAAACTAAACATATTGGTCTCATTGCCCCCAAATACACTTGTAAGCTGTTTTGCAAGTAGAAGGACTCACAACCTGAGATTTGAGACTCACAACATAATTTACTAGCAGCCTACAATAAGAAATAGCAGTAACTAAAACCCTTGGGATACGAGGACCCATGGCGTGGGAAATCTAAACCCAAAACTGACACAACAATATGACCACTACAACTTGTGCCAGACATTCTTGGCCTTACAGAGCCAGCTCAGGTTCCAGAGTAACTAAAAATATGCACTTCTGCCAAGTGTTCTTGGACCCAATTGATAAACAAGGGGCGATCAAGGAAACTACGAAGGTATCCGAAAGCCTGGACTCTTACAATCACTAAGAGGACCTATAATCAGACCATAAAACCTGGATAAACAACCTCCCTGCACAGACCTTTGGCACTGATAAGTAAACATGGAAAAAGACGCAATTAACTCTGAAGACACCCTATTAACTTTTCCAATTTATCCCACTACCTTTATTAGAGCTCTGCTCTTGCCTTCACGATAACCCTCCTTCCACCTGGTGCTTTGACACTGACTATACGTAATGCAAAGTATTTATTTCAAAACGTATACTGTATTGTATCAACAATTTCAGCATGGAAAGAATGGTGGCAACAGGGAGCCTTCCAAAACACTCCCCAATGGAATCCTAGAGTAGAATATTAAAAAAACACACACTCAAGGGTTATTTTGGATACAGAATTGTGGGCTAATCGGTTAATTCAGCAGATACTAAAGATTACTAGATATACTGATTTAGTGCCCAACATCGTGATTATCAGCTGATATTAAGGGCCCAAATACAAGTGGGTCAGGAGTTACTGCTCACATCAAGACTACAAGTGAAGCAAAAGCACCACATCCCCGTTGTCCTTTCCCCTCCCTAAATATCCCAGCTTCAAACACCAGCTAAAATGTCCAAGAGGTAATGAACCACAAATAGACCATCCAACAGAAATTGGTGAATTAATCCCAGTTTCGGTAGGTATTCTAATTTCACAGGGTCTTACTTGTAAAGCCATGTAATTCCACATACGAGAACTACTGCTGACACTGGTATCAGTAAGGACTGCTGAAGACACAGGCAACTGTCTGCAAATTCTGGGTAATTCCCTCTAATATTCTTGATCATTCAGATCAAGACATAAGAGTTCACGTAGTGAATGCAGACACCCATATTAATTGACGATGGAAATAAACAGGACATACACTCCTAAATTTAGGATGCTGTTGGGAATGAAAGAAATACAACACAAACGGTCTATGAAATTGAGACTTTTCTCCCTATCTGTACCATATGCAGAAATACACGCTCTTATTTATTTTTCTTGAATGAACTGGACCAGTGGCCACTTGCACATGGATGACAGTGTTTCACTACATGAAACCTGCATGAATGTGAGTAAGGACGTGCACATTACACTTTGCTTGCAGAGTGGAACTTGTAAATGACAGCTAAAGAGAAGGACAGAAGAGGCAGGAGCATTGTGTATGCAGTGAGGGACACAAACTTGGAAAGATGTCCATGCATTCAGGGCGTGTCTAAATTCAGGACAGTGCTGGGAGGCCATCTATCTTCTACAACATGGTATTAATAAGGCCTCTGTGGGCACAAGGGAGAACATGAAGGGAGTCTTCATCAAGATGCTACTGTAGCTCCACAAACAATATACTCTCCTAAAAATGAATGGATGTTGGGTCCTTGATGGTGCCCACTTGTGCTCTGTTGTGGGCCAGATCCGAAGGGCCAAATTCAGGCTCCTCATTCCTGAACCATCCATGCAGCACAAAGCAGCTGAAGACAGCCCACACTTGCGAGTGTTTATACAACTATTGATCAGAGTACAGCAAGCATTTGAACATCTGCTATGTTGTTCTTCATAATGCTTTAACAAGTCAACATTGTAATGCATACTTCTGATATGTTATATTGATTTGTATTGAGCACTAGTGACTCAAGAGGGTATCCAGGCACTTGAGCATGTTTGCTGTTTTGTGGTCTCTAAGGTGTTTATTTGAAGAGCCATGTCTTTAGCTTTTTACAGAACTCAATAAATGAAGAGAAGGCTCTGATGTGTAGAGGGAGGTTGTTCTGTGTCTTGGGTGCGATGTAAGAGAATGAGCGACTCCCAGTTTGATTTTGCACATGCAGGCAATGTGTGCGAGTGAGACAGAGTGTAGGTGTCTGGTGGGTTGTTAAAAATATATGCGGCTTTTCGGTATTCTGGACCTGTGTTGTGTAGGGCTTTGTATGTGTGTGTGAGATGTTTGAATTGACTGGGCTTGTGAATGGAGAACCAATGTAGCTTCCTGAGATGTAGTGTGACGTGGGTGTTGTGTGGAAGGTTGAGTATGGGTCTTGCAGAAGTGCTCTGGATTGTCTGGAATCTGTGTAGGAGTTGTTTAGAGATTCCAACGTATAGATGGTTGCCATAGTCCTGCTGCTGGTGATGAGTGCTTGCCTGATGGTCCATCTGGTGTTCTGAGGCAACCATTTTAAGATTTTTTGCAGCCATGCGTAGGATGTAGAAGCAGGAGGTGCACACTGCATTGACTCTGTGGGTGTTGGTCCGAGCTCCAACGGCCAACAGATGGTGTCCCATGGGGAGATCTTGTTGCTGAGGACCAGTACTTTAATCTTTTCAGAGTTGAGCTGCAGGCAGTTGATTCGCATCCAGTCTGCTACCATTGTCATGCAGTTGGTGAAGTTGGTTCTGGCAGTGGTTGTTTTTGTCCATCAGGGAGAGGCTGAATTGGGTGTCATCAGCATAGGACATGATGGTGACATCTTGTGATTGAATGATGTTGGTGTGCAGTGACATATATATGTTAAAAAAGGTGGGGCTGACGGATGATCTCTGTGGGATTCTGCATATCAATTTCTTGGTCTCTGATGTGAAGGGTGGTAGCCTGACCCTTTGGGTTCTTCCTGTGAGGAAAGAACAGATCAATGTGAGCGCTGATCCCTGTATGCCGATCTCATGGAGTCTTCTGATAAGGGTGTTATAGGAGACAGTGTCAAAGGCCGCATAGAGGTCAAAAAGGATGAGGGCCACTGTTTCTCCTTGGTCTAGGATGATTCAAACGTCACTGGTAGTCATGATGAGTGCTGGTTCGGTGCTGCGGTTCTTCGTGACTCCTGATTGAGTATTGTCTAGCAGATAGTGACATTTGAAGTGGGCTGTGAGTTGCTCGAGTTCTCAATCACTTTGGCTGGATAGGGAAGCAGGGAGAGGGGTCAGAAGTTCCTCAGTGGATTCAGATCGGCTGTGGGCTTCTTTAGAAAGGTGTAGATTTCTGCAATTTTCCATTCATCCTCGAAAGTGGCAGATGTGATCGAAGTATTGCTAATGATGGTCAGGGTGATGCTGACTGTTGATGTTCCCAGCTTGTAGATGTGGTGGTGACATAGGTCGGCTAGGGCCTCTGAGTGGACGGTTTGCATGATTACCACTGTCTCATATCTGGTGAAGATTGTCTATTCGGTCAGGTGGCCATCTTGGTTGGTGGTGGGGAGGTTAGCAACAAATTCTCTACGGTTGGGTTGGTGTGCAAAGTTTCTGTAGATGATTGTGATTTTGCTGTGGAAGAAGTTGGATAGGTTGTCACAGAGTTTCTGGGAGGCAGCGATGTTGCTGACAGTGGCTGAAGACGAGATGAAATCCTTGATGATTGAGAAGATCACCTTGCAGCTGTTGGAGCTTCCCTCAATGTGGTCAACTAGTGTTTTTTCTTCGTGCCTCTTGTTTGCAGGTGATAGCATCTGACTGCAGCCTTGTAGGTAGTTCTGTTTGTAGTGTCTTGCCTAGCTGTCCATTTCCTTTCTAATTGTTTACAGTGTTGTTGGGTGTCTTGGAGGTCTTCTGTGTACCAGCTGGCCTGCTTGTGTGATGTACTATGCTTGATGGGTTTGATAAGTGCAAGGGATTCCACGCATTTCTTGATCCATTTATTTAAGTTGTTGATGTTCTTGTCAAGGTTGTCTGTGGGGCTAGGTTGATCTATGCTGAGAGCGCTGAGTGAGTCTGCTTTGTGATTTTGTCCTAGCTACAGCTTGAAATGCTGAACCTGGTAGGGGTGTTGAAATGAAATGTGTTGAATTGTAAGTGGATGATGGAGTGGTCGATCCATATGAGCTGTATTTTATGCTGTTGCTTGTGTTTAAGATGTGGTCCAGTGTGCATCCTGTGGCATGTGTTGGTTGTGGGGTGAGCTGGGGGAGTCTGATTTTGCTGGAGCTTTCAAGGAGTGCTGCAGAGCAGTGGTTGTTTTCGGTCTTATAGGTGAAAATGTAGGTAACAGAGGAGAATGTAGACTCTGGAGTCGATGGTGAGTGGAGCAACAAAGTTGCTGATGACGTTGGTAAAGGTGACTCGAGGTCTGGGTGGTCAGTAGGTGCGGGATTCATTCAGTGTTAATTTTTCTGAGATTTACATCTTGAACTGAAGGTGTTCCATGAATGGGTTGGTGTCCTTTGTGTATGTTTTACATTTGAGGGATTCATTGTAGATGATATCGACTACACCTACTGGCTTGTGAAGGCGGCCCTGTTGAGGGATCTTGTAGTCCACTGGGTTTGCCGTGACGATGTAAGGAGCTGATGATGGGTTGAGCCAGGTCTCTCTGATAAAGAGGATGTCACTACTCAGCAAGTCCCATACTTCAGTTATGTGTTTGTTGGGCGATTGTGTGTTGAGAAACATGCATGTGAGTGGGTGTTGATGTGTGTATCTTCTGTGGAGTGGTGTAGGGTGGGGCTGAAGGTGTTGTTGGAGCTTGTGTGGTGTGTGTGTTTGGAGGGGGTGTATATAGTGTTGTTAGTATTTGCGTAGGGGGTGTGGGTTTGTGGCTGCAGGAGAACCAGCAGTGGGTGCTGGTGAAAGCTGCTACTGTGGTGTTAGGCGCAACTCAGCAGCAGTTTGGGGGATGGCATCCAGAGTCAAGCATCCTAAGGAGTGCTGCTGAGTATTGCTGGGGGTGCTCAGACAAGGGTTCCTGGGGCTGGGTGCGGTCTGGGCAGAGATGGGCTTGCCTTTGGTGTGCCAGCGGAGTTTCATCTTTGTGCGTCTACTGCTTGCCCATGTTGCAGGTGCCCTTAAGTAGGACCTGGCAGGGGGAGGAGGGATGGGTGCTGTGATGTCATTTACTGCGCTGATTTCTGTTGTCAGAACTCTGCTTCTTTCTCCTTCCTCCACTGTTCAGGAATTTGATGAAGGGGAGGTTTTTGCTACCACATTACTGGGGATTAACACCCTGAGGCAGAAGAAAAATACCATCTTAGTCTGTAATATCTTGTGATTTGTTTGGGGGGGGAATGACACGTTTTACTGCCTATGGACTCAACACTCTATTGGCATACTAGAGGAGTTTCATGTTCTATGGTGCTCAGCAGCATATCATAAAGCTCTGCTGGTTAAGTCGGTTCTTTCAAACTTTATCTCCATCCACAGCTGAGGGCGGCTGCTGACCCCTTAACAACAGTCAATGGGGTGACTAACAGTTAGTGGCAGCTGATGAAAGTTTTATACAGACAGTCCTTTTTCACTTGTACACTTGGTGCGGAGGCAGCATTCCCTATAAAATCCTAGCAGTCTCCATAAACGGGATTATTTGCAACCATAAGAAAGTGTGTGGATTGCTTTTTGTCATTTTTATGTTACACATGTTGATAAACTGGGAAACATTTTGTGGTGTACATGGTTTTATGAAGAGGACATCATTTACAACTGGCATAGTTCTGGCCCCAGGGATCAGCATCACAGATCCACTACATGTCTGGCAGTCTGAAGAAATATAGATTTGCTTCACTGGCAGTAACTTTCTGTCTACCATAGTATCTACACTTTCTGCCCTCTTTGATGTGCTGTTTACACCTAATAACTAAACGACTAAGGTTGAATGTGACTGGGTGGAATCCATGTTCCTTTGTTCACTTATTGCCAGTTTTCCTTGCACACGGAAATCAAAGGAAGATGGACTCTGTCCTGATTATGGGAGTGTTTCTATTCTGTGTCACATTAGTCATTTGGTTGCCCTTGGTTTCCCAACAATGCCCCAAAATATGGATGGACACAGAACCTACCCATTCAGAAGCTGTATTCCACTTTACTTCTGAATGAGTTTCTATGGCCTCCTAGGGAACGTTTTGCCAGAAAAAGAACTATTCTGGTTGCTATTTCCTTTAAGATCACGAATAGACCAAAAGCACAGAGAAGCTCTGCTCACGTAACCTGAACTAGAAAAAAAAGTCATGTTTTTGTCCACGGTGTGGTTAAGAGCAGGCCCATGATCAAGAAGGTGATTACCATGGGTCCAGCTCTCTGAAATCTGCAATGAGGTGATCTTGAGGGAGTCAGTTGCCCAGGAATCTTGAGAAACTTGAAGCCCAGATGACTAGAACTGAGAAAAGACCACAAGTTAGCCCTATAGATATAGGTTGTAAAGATAAGGCTTTCAAGTCAGTGATGTGGTGGGGATGGATGATCCCGGGCTCTCTAGATACTACCACTGACTTTGTCTGAGCTTCTAACTGCTTGTTTCCAGACATAGAGGGACGCAGAGGTTTTCTGCTTCAATCCAGGCCTTACAATATTGCCTTACCAGCTACGTCCAGGTACCTGGCTTGCCAAATTGTTTCCTTATCTCTGTAGTCTTACCTTGATTTGATGTCATGGTTGAACTCTAATTCTATCACTTTATATCCATGTTCATCTTCCTCCTTTGGTGAGGCTAGACTGTCGGTCCAGAAGGTGCACTCGGTGCCATTGGTGCCCCTGTCAACTGAGCATCTTACCATTCGATTCCAGTTTAACTACAACGGTTCTTGAAGTTTGAAACCTCTAGGGGACATTCTGACATTCTCTAGGTTTCAACTTAAATCCAGCACTGTTAATCAGTGTAGCATAAACTGTAACCGAGAGACCATCTTGGACCTTAACTTGGCATCACAGGATATACCCATCTCACCCATGCAGTCACAAGTGTTTCTCCATTGACCTCTTTTAACTCTTTGGTACCGTGCTACTAGTATTCTGTGAGAAAGTTAAAATGTAAGCTTTGACCGTTTTCTCGAGTCCTGTGTGGATGGATTCATAAGAGGGGAGTGGTAGTTTTGTTGCAGTAAAAACTAGAACCTTGTGAAAACCTCAAGGGAGCAGGACCTCTTGAAAGACTTAGTCCAAACCTGGCTGCCATTTTGGTTATAAAAGCCAACCTCAAGCATGTGCCTATTATTTGGTGGGGCTCCTGACTGGCGGCTGGGGCGCAGCAGAGCTGCATCCGGTGGATGGATTTTGTGAGTGGTGGCATTCTGGGGCACTGAGATGGCACTCTGCACTCGAGGCATTCACGGAGTGTAGTCGATGCAGGAGAAGGCACAAACTGGGTAAGAAACAAATTCTTGATTTAGATTAGGAAAGCGGGGAGAGAAAGTGTGAATCGATTCTGGAGAACAATGTGAAATGGGGCATGTAACGAACAGAAGAATATTGTGACTTCTCCAGGAAAGTTTTGTTTGGAGAAGTGTTTTTTTAGAGAGGAGAGTCTTATCTGCATTCATAAGCACAGACAAAGACAGAGAAACTTAGTAAAATTGTAACCAATTAACTAAAGGAGAGAGAATAACTATGTGTACTACACCCGAAAAAACATCGGAAGGTTGCAGAAACTGAGAACAATATTTTGAACTGAGTTGCCATAGCGAAGTGATCAAGACTGGTGGTAAAAACTAGTAACTATTTGCTACATAGGAAAGTAGGGTAATAACATTTCTAACAAACAAATTCCACATCAAAGACTACAAAAAGGCACTGCTCTAGAAAACAAAAGAAAAGTATTAACAGGTAACATGCATTTTAGGGCCAGTTAAATAAACTCCTAAATGTTTTATTTCTAATATTTCTAACTGGACTGGTTAATTGTGACTCACGAAAAAGCGATGTGATTCACTGCACCTTTGTTTCTTCCAGGACTCTTCGCAATTGAATCCTTTCTTCTCGCTTAACACCTCTGATACTCTGTGGAAATACTAACACTGATATGCAGTCGGAAGGTAGAAAGTACAATTCCAAAGAAATCTACGACTTGACTGATTTTCCCCAACCCTTGAGCTCTATTCCATTGTAAACACAGACTACCAAAACTGGGGGAGCCACCCTGCCTACCCCAGAGGCATTGTAACATCTTTCCTTGGCCATAGGCTGGGGCCCATATTTGAGGTTTTGTACCATTGTACTAGATGTTATGTCACTTTGGCTCAAACCAAGTTTTCTACCACCCTCCCCTTATCGCCAGAGAAGCCAGAGCACACAGCAAGCTATCATAGCCTGCATGGAAGCCTGTAACATCCTATCTGGCACCTCCGACTCATTTAGAGACTAATAAACAGAGACATTAGTAAAGAGAGTACACGAAAATCACTGATGACATCTGGGTCTTTCAGCAAAGAACGATATTGGCGACACTGCTCCATTATATTTGCTTTGCAGTATCTTATCATTTAAGGGCCATAACTGTGTTTGGGGGTTATATCTCAAACCCCAGAAGTTATTACATCCTTTTGTTTTTCGTATTGCTCCAAAATGAACTGTGCTACATTGCTGTTACTAAAATAATTCGTTTTTTGAAGATCTGGCTAGATTTGAGTTTGACGACTGTATTCGCTTGCAAACTACAAAAATATCTACCACCATCTGGATTAAGCCTTAGCTGTTGAAGTCGCTAAACTTGGAGAGTCAAGTGTGCAATAGCAATACATGCTTTTCCAGTGGAGTACCAGAGATCTTGGACAGCATGCAGCAAACTTTCACTATAAGTCCTCATGGTGCTGACAATTGCTAAAGATGAACAAAGTTAAATGGACAAGACCAGGCTTTTTTGTCTTTACTGAGCTGTAGGAAATCAGACTGAATTGACAGATGCAGAGAATAGCCTTTCTTGAGGGCAGCTGCATATAACAAGCAACATCTACCCAGGGCAGGGGCGGCTCCTCTGTTAGGATGGAGGAGCATCACCCCATCCATCCTCAGCCCCCCGCTAGCAGGGACAGCTGCAAACCTTGTACCAAATAAGGGTAATAAACTGTGTTTATCGTTTTTTGGTAAAAGGGAAGGGGCCTCAGGAGTGACAAGCACTGAGGGGGTGTGCACAGCACTCCCCCCCTTCAGCGCGCATGTATATTTGGCCAGCTGTGTCGGGCCGGCCAAACACACATGTGCAGTAGGCTCTCTCCAGCCCAGCAACTCAGTCACCAGGCTGGAGAGAGCCTGCACAGGCTCCCCCAGTCTATCCTGGAACACCCTGGCTGGGCACTCCCAGCCAATCCTGACACCGCTCTGAGCAACGTCAAGACTGGCCGCAGGGCAGGCTGGGAGGCTGTGCCTGCAGCCAGCAGAGGAGCAGATGGAGAAGCACGGTGAGGGAGGTAAGTGTTATTTATTTTTATTTTTAATATAATTTTTATTTACCACTTCCCTCGCTGCGAGGCGGTACTGCATCTACCACCAAGGGGCATTTTCCTAAAAGTTAGATTAGATGTCAGTCCCGAAGCTGAAGGCCAACAGGCTGGCTGATATCATCGAACTTTGCTGCAATGGTAAATGGTCTGACCTGCTAGCGCACTTTGACTGCCAGACATTTACTGGAATCCAGCGAAGACAGACTTAAGTGCGTCTGGCATGATCTGACTTGGATAAGACTAGTCCAACAGTAACTGCTTCATTTTCCTTATTGTGAACATTTCTTCACCAGTGTTTTGGGAAGGTCTCTATAGGAAGCACTGTGATAGTCTAAAAGAGGTGCACATATTCATGGCAATCACCCTGCTTGAAAAACTAAAAAACTAAAGAAGGTGTCGTGGGAAGCAAAACTGAACAAGTCCTGGATTTCATGACTGGGTTTTGTGGGTTTCTAATGAAAGTTGTTAATCAGTTGAGAAGTTTGGATTTTTCAAAACAGTAACAAGCTCCAGCTCACCTCCTTATTGTGGAAGCAACTGCTAAACGTTCCTACAACTGAAGGGTTCTATGAGCCGACAGTGCATGCAGCAGCACAGCCAATCAAAATACGGCCAGTAAAAAGCTAATCTTATGTTGGGAGTAACTGGCCCTTCTAGAGGAGTACGCTGATATCAGGTTGCACCGTTGGCAGAGCTAGGGATCTGAAGAGATTTGTATGGGGGACCACCATGTCCATTGCTCCAGGGGCAGAGAGGGAACTGAGGCGATGATGACATCTGGTGGGAAATTAGTTCTGAGATCCAGAAACCTTTTTGTCTCCCAGAGTTTCTGTACTGGTCAGCATTTTCCTGTGCAGTCAGATTTCACCAACGCTGAAGTACCTGCTGCTATGTAACCAGAGTCCAGTTACCTGTTTAATATTTTTGACAGTTTCACATAAAGGTAAGGACAGACTGTGCAGATAAAGGGGAACATTTTCACGGAACACAAATGCAGAATTAGCTCCATTCTTGGAGTAAATATCACAGTTACGCTTTGAAATGTATTTTGTGCATTTATTTGGGAAGATTGCACATCAAGGTAAATGCTTGCTCTTCATACTGCTGTCGTTTGCAGACCATGATCCTTTTTTAATCCATGTATTGACAACTCAACCTGCCACCTATCTGAGGTAGATACATGAAGCGCCTTTACATTAGTCAATAATAACATTTGTTATTTACAGCGCTTAAAAACAGCAATAAGTGTGTCATTAAGTACTGACTGTAACTGCAGATGTCAGCTGTCAGCAACGTGCTTTTCTTTTGAGGGCTTTTATGTCACATCATAGTAAACGAAAGCAGAGCTCAAGTTTTGAATGAAACCACTTGAAACCCAGAAATAGAAAACTCTACATTAATAGGAGCTTGCTATATTCGTAATTGTGTTGTGCGTGGTTCCCCAAATCCTCTCCCCCTGCGCAGCCGGTGTCATAGATCAGCTGTTCACTATACTGACTGAATGCAGTTTTGGATCGTATTGACCTTCGATTGTGTGGTCTTTGCAGTTGCTCCTGCACTGGGGTGGCGAGCATGAGTCTTTTACTCTATTGATAAAGCTGGACTTCTTAGCTGATTTTCAATGTTCAGTAGAAACCCAAAATGATCCAGTCTTAAAATTCAGGATTTGATTGTTTGCATTGCCAACAACGCCTGCTTTAGTTCCAAATGTTTTCAAATAAGTTGATGGCCATGGAGGGTGTGTGTCTCTTCTAGATCATCACAATACCGCCCACAGAGGCCTCCCCAAAACACTGCTGAAGAATGTTCACTATATTAGATATAAAACATTTAATGTCGCACTCTTTCCGTTCCACCCCCCCCACTTGCTGCCCCTCACCCCACACGGATGATGTCATGGATCAGCTGTGCAGTGCTGGAAGAGTTACAGCAAACTAGGCACACTATTGTCTCACTATCATCTCTTATCCCTCAACTGTAGCTCGAAAAACAAGGCAATCCTGTTGACCTCTCACATAACCTCCCACCCTGAACATCCCTCTACCCTCAATAACAAGAAAAAAGCACAGTGTACCGCCAGCCTCCTGCACCAAACCTGTTAGAATGTTTCCCTCACCAAAATATTAAAAACTTTACCTGGAATCCTGTCATCTTCTTTATCACCTTCAATTTAATAGCTCCCCATTTCCACTGCAAAATAAATATCTGGCATGCAGACATAATTCTGTACCACTGGTTTCACCT
Source organism: Pleurodeles waltl (assembly GCF_031143425.1). Taxonomy (NCBI): domain Eukaryota; kingdom Metazoa; phylum Chordata; class Amphibia; order Caudata; family Salamandridae; genus Pleurodeles; species Pleurodeles waltl. The sequence goes on along the minus strand of NC_090449.1, from coordinate 801,090,616 downwards.
TCTCCATTCCGGAGTACGGATTCACCATTGCACTGAGCCACTCTCTTTAAGATGCAACCAGAGTGGTCCGAGGTCTCCTGTCTGCAGTGGGTCGGCACAGGCCCATAGCTGACACAGAAGACAGTAGATGGTGACCACCCACATTTACTCTCCTCCTTAGGTCTCTGGAGATCCAAGGAAGGGAGGGGAAGGTGAGTGAGATGGTGGCTAATCATCTACCATTCCATTGCTTTGCTTAGATTTGAAGGAAATGTGGGGAAGCTAGTGCTTCATTATGATGTCACAACAATGAAAAAACAGCTTGAATGTTATGACTGAATATCAGTGAATACGACGTTTTCTTGTGACAGAATATTAGTGAATAGCATGCTTTCAAATCCAGTTCTGTAATTAATGGCTTCCTTTGCAAGCCATGCACAAAAATACTACTGTTTGACAATCCTGCACCTCCTTTCCCGTGCATTCAACCAACCTTCATTCTTAGACCTAGCTGAGGTATACACATACATATGGAGTTATAACATTTTGTCTATAGCATCAAGCCACCAGGTTCTTTTCTGCAGTACTATCATAAGGAGTAAGCCTATTGGTTCTTATATAATTGTGCATAAAATATGTTCTAAGGAGTGGTTAGTGTTCCTTTTGGTACTATTTAAATCATGCTGATCCACCCTGCTCTTTCCTGTGTCCTTATTACTCTGGGCCTGGGATATGTAACTGTGAGCGAATGTCTGCCAGGTTGTGGACACACTCAACAAACAGTGATTGTATTGTTGTTAATACTCTGTATTGTGGGTACATTTGACAGGGTGCTGGTGTGCTAATTTGCATTACACACTTGTTTCCCAGACAGCCACTAAGAAAAGAATGCAGGATTACACTTTTGACAATGAAGGAGAACTTGTGCAGGGTGTGGATGTCCATTGTGTGAGTTTATTGTCACACACATTTGTGGAAGCTAATATTAGTGTCATGCTCTGCCAACTATAATAAAGTCACTCTATTATATTATGAAACTAACAATTAGTATAGCACGAGGTGTAATCTGCTTTTATTATGCAATGCATTAAAGACTAACAATATGTGGGTATGCCTGCAGCACTATCCTGGAATTAGTCAATGATACATGAGTGAACTTGCAGGCCGATTAAAACTGACCACATTGCTAAGCCTAAACGCTACCAAGTCATTGAGTCTTTGTCACATGGTGAGTGGAAGAGATGTTGGACCAATGCCTGAACCCAACATTTCTTTCTCAAGGAATTGGCAGCATTTGAGAAATATGTCAGCAAGAGTGCTTTACGTGGATTTCCCAGTAGTTAATTTTCTTAATGATAGTTCTGGCATCCATTTTCTGAATCATAGATTCTACAAAACTGGGAGGGTCTGATTTTAATTATTTCTGTGTCAAAAAAACAAGCATTGGCATAGTCAATAGGTCTGGTGTGGGCTGCCAGACTTTTGTTTTGCCATGTTTTTGTAAAACTTTATTGTTGAGGGATCAGTGGATCCTTCCACTAATACATACTAAATTCTGGCTCTAGGTAAAAAAGTTGTGGTCTCAAAAAACACACATTGTCACAACAGTGTGGCTCCTGTCCTGACACTGGATGAAACTATGTGAACTCTATGTGAATGAGCAGAATGCCATTACTCAATGAAGTTAGCCAGCTGCTCAAGGGGGCTGACCCACTGCGTCATACTGTATGGTATAGTGGGCAGAAGAAACATATGAATGACACATGATAGGGCAGGTTGAAAGGCCCTAGAAGTATATTGGATGTGTGATTTAAATACCATAAAAGGTGGCTAATGCCAGACATAAGAATTGGCACCGGACAGAGCAAAACAGTATCATGCCATGCTGCAGGGATTGAAGAAGCAAAACACAAAAAAGCACTAGTACCCAAGCAGCATGTACAAGAAAGTAAATACAGAACTGGTAGGCCACATAAAACCAATGACAGTAGCAAAGGTGTATTCTCGGGAGTGGATGGGCAGATGGAAAAGAGGCAGGGAGGAAGCAAGGGGATAGAGACAGGGGCAGTACATGTGTAAAGAACTGCAGATAACAATGTTAGGAGACACTGTCAATGGGGACAAAAGCAAACACAGGAAGATTAGAAGAGGTAGATAGCCAGATAAAGAGGCAGCCAGGAGAGGGAGAGCCATAGCAAGTAGGTAGAGGGTTAGTATGAGAGCTCAGAGAAATGCTCTCTGTGGAATGTTGAAAAAGTATGACTAAAGATGGGTCTAGACTGGAGAAAAGCAGCATGATGCAATGTGCTATGATTCATCACGGTGCTGTAAAATGGGACTAAAGTCGAACCTGGTACAGGGGCATAACCTACTTTATAACAGTGCAGCACAATATTCCTTCCTAGGTTTGGCTTTAGCTAAGACCTTTTGTTTGTATGTATATATGTATATACCATATGCCTAAATACTTACAGGGACTTCCAGCCTGCAGTTTTCATCTATTGGTCTGTTGAAGTGCCATTCACATTTTGTTCCATCCCACCACATCATACACCCTGGGACACAGGGTCAGCCCATTTTAGCCCTTGGCTTACCTGACAGAGTGAAGGCTTTCTCTTCTTGTAATGTGCACGTCCGCACTTTAAGTGGTTCCATTTAATGCCAGGGACTATTGGTGCAATGCGATTTTACATTTTTAAATTAAAATAATATATTCTGGCATTTTGATAATGCTTGTTTTACTTAGAGGAGGGTACGGCACATCTCCCAACACTTACGCTGGGCCTCTCGTTTGTCATGTGTCTTCATACAAAAACATTATCAAAATAAGCATGGAAAAAGCTGAAAATTTAACAGAGCCAGAAGTATTGGCATTTTGAATGTTTGTTTCCTTCGTGATCTCACAGTTCTTTGGGAACTTTATACATATTCTTTATACGTGGTTGTTTAGAGGCGTGAAGCAGTCTGCAGTGAATGCAGCGAACAAAAGTGATTAGAACATTCCCTTCCTCCTAGAACCCACAACGCCCTTTTTTGGATTCTGCTTTTCTTAGGGCACTGAATTGCATAGATTGCTGGAAAATTCGGAAACTGTTGTATTCTAAAAGAGAGTCATCTGTGTACGTTTTTTTTTGCTATTTATATGTGATTTAGCACAAAACCTTTTATGTGTTAAACTTCTTTAACTGAATACCTCTGGTCTCTAAATGTTTTACTGCACTCTTTAAATGGGCATTTTAAGATCATGCACCGAGCTGCATCTTGGCATGAATCTCAGTTCTGTCATGAACTCTGTCGGAAAAAGAATTGTCTGGTGGCCGTGAGACAGCTCACTTTGTGAATGATACGGGATTTCCAAGGATGAAAATAGGAATAAGAGATTTTCTCTTCTTATCCCATTAAGGCTTTTAATTCCATTTCTTGTGTGATAAGTGGATTGAAGGCTTGCACCATGCCAGATGAAAAGAGGCCATGAGAAATAGATGAACTGCCATCGTTAGAGACGTTACTGTGACTATGCTGACCCTGCAAACAGCACTATATACTTCGTAATTCAAGAAAGGAAGAATGCAAACGAAATAAACAGCCCAACGGTAATGGCAATTACATACCATGCCAAAATGGGAACTTCAAGACACAATAGAACCCCTTGGAAGATGAGCTCTTTTCAAAGCAAAAAAGCATCGACAAAGACAATAGATCTTTAATTGGTTGTCAGCCTACTAACTTCGCCAATGATGTTGTTTTTAGAGTATTTTATAGAACTTTAAAAAATGTTTTTAAAAAAAAACGTGAGGCTGGGCATGCATGAATGCATGCGTGCATATAGAGGTGCCTGTCTTTTAATGTTTTGTAACAAAGTTGTCAAAAACATAAAAAGATGGACATCTCGAAAAGACATGCGTGCACACACACTGACACCTTTGAAAGATTTAATCTGTAAAGTTTAACAAATCTGTTTAAAGGTGGGTGCACTTGCAAGCATGCAAAGGCGGTCATTTTGGAATGGGCACAAATCCCACTTAAAAACATGGCCATCGCAATCAGTGAGTTTTGGATGCAACCCACTGCAAACTACTGCAAGGTTCCTGTATCAGTGTCCTTGACGCTTTTAAGGCTGTCATACAGGTTAAAATAAGTGGGACACTTTTTTTTTCAAGAACCCTACACGGGCCTAAAAGTCCCTGGCTCTGAAAGGGACTATTTCTCTGTGTGGCAACATTGTGCTAGGGCAGAATGCGGTCTCTCACAGAAAAATGGAACCAAAGGCTGAAGCAGTCTGGCACATTGCCATGTAGTAAGCCGTAACGGGCAGAAGCAAAAAGTTAATGAGAAGAGAGCTGAACAGACCAATGGATGAACAGGACTGTATGAAAGTCCCTCTTGACAAGTCTATTTTGAATTACAAACAGTTTTACTAAAAACAAAAGATCTTTGCTAACACTGGGCCTAAATATTACGGTGTGCAGTGGCATTTGTTTTAAAGCTTCTCACTTATATCTAGTCGTTTGCTTATAGACTAGAGAGACACATTACCACAGGAAAATTATAAATGTACTTGATTTTGTATGGAAGCATGTGTCCTGTTTAACTGTCCAACAGATCCAGTTGTTCAGAATAATTCATCCTCCACTGCTGAAAGCAATAAAATGCACTTCCTTCCTCATTCATCCAGAACACCCTTTGCAATTAAATGCCTGATAAGTCTCTGAAGTTATGATAAAGGTCGAAATGCTGTTATGACGATATCAGCCCAGTGTGCTGAACAATAATGTTCATTGTATGTCTCTGTTTACCCCCAGAAATGTGTAACTCTGCAACAAAACGTGCAATCGTTTTGCAGTCACTACAAAGTGGTCTATGATTTTAGGTGCCTGCGCTCTGCTCACTTGCCTGTGAGGTTTGAAGTGCACAGACTGAGAGCTTGTCCTGCTGCACAATGCTTCAGATTCCAGTGTTCCCAATCTGTCACCTGTCAGGCACACTAACAATAAATGCAGCATATGAGCCTTGGGGAGATTCGTTAAACCTGCGCACTAAACAATTCCCCCACATCCCCATCAACAAAGGCTTCTGGGAGGGTGTGCAGCCAAACGCCTGCCTGTCTGGATAATCAATGTAATAGCCTCTCCCGGCAGAAGGAAAATGACATTTCCTTGTGTTCAGGATGGGAAAGCTGGATTGCGCAGTGCGAGCAGTTAAAGTCGGCCTTAAATCAATTTGTATCCCAGGGAAGTTGCTGCGCAGCGTGTGGCCGTGGAACAGTGCTATTTATTTCCCACTCAACCCGCTCTCCACGTCGCTTCCTGCACACATGGCACATTTAAAATGTCCATTCGTTCTGACTGGGTGGCAGCATGTTTCGGTCAGTTTTACCATCACCCATCTTCCGATTCACCTTGAGATTACCTTATTGCAGTTGCCACACAGGACATGCGCTGTGGTCTCAAGTGCAGTCCACAGAGGTAGTGCACACGTGCGCACTGTCTTGTCTGGAAGCAGCACTGTCCTTACCTGTCTCTTTGTCCCGTAATTCGTCCAGGTGCAGGTCGTTCAAAAGGTGCTCCAGGATTTTCTCCGGTGTCCCCGAGACCACCATGTACCTATGAGAAAGCAGAGAATCCAGAGAGTCATCTTCTGTGGAGGACTGCGAGCGGCTGCTCCACTCGTCATCCTCATCCTCGTCGTCAATGTACTTGAAATACGGCACGTCAAAGGTCGGCGGGGGCAGCTCCCGCGCAGCGAGCGACAGGGCACCTTTACCCTCCAAATGGGGGCGAAAGACCCTCAGCTTGGCGCTGCCCATGCTAGATATCCATTGGCAAGGGCATATTCCCTGTTCACTGCGCCATCCCGCCCTCTCGCTGCTCGGCTGCGTCCATCCGGCTGCGGAGCGTGCTGCAGTCAGCCTGTGCCTGAATGTGTATGTGTGGTGCCTGCGCGTGGACGCAGCCCGAGGACAAACTCTTACCTCCAATCATGCTCGGCGCTCCCTGCTGCGGGGGCTGGGCTCTCCGACGACACTTTCTTGAGCACCAGCACATCCTGGTCTTCTTCCCTCACTTGCAGAGTGGACACTTCGTCATCCTGTTTTAATTTAGAAAAAGAAAACCACACATAAAACGCCTGGAAATGATTCTCCTGAGACAGGCGAAAAGCGCTGATTGGCGTTGCAAGCGCAATTCTGTCTTTGCTTTGCAGTGCCTGTCTAGGATTTACGCGCCTCACAGCACAATGCAAAGCCTGTATTCTTTGTTCTACAGAAAATATTATCTGGGACACGCATTTTTGCCTTCTATATTCAGAAACAACGTTTACGCTCTGTAACCACGATCTTATATTTTAAACGCTGATGACAGTTGCACTGAACCGCATTAATGCGTACACGTAAATCATCTAAGTGCAGAGCTACGAGCGCTCAGCTGATTGCGTTTGTGATACAAGCAAGCAAAGGAATTACTATTACCAATTTATATGTTTTATCATTCATATGCAAAATATTGGGCCTTGCTTTTAAGCAGTTAGTACACTTGATGGGTTCAAAGGCACCGAGCAAGATTTTACAAAACCTTTATTTATGTTACAGGCACAGCACACTCTTCGCATCTGCACAGCTGTTACGTAATTAAGACACTTGCAAACCAGGGGGTGGGGATCCAGCAGCAGCAAAGCACTACCCGACCAACGAAAGCGCCCAGAGGTATGAAATGAAGCGCTAAATAAATGCAACTGCAATACGCAGTAATCAAGGGGCGAGATCGGAGATCATGTTATTATGGAGTACTGCACCACCCTTTCCTATCTCAGTTCACATGGGCATGAGGGGGCTGAGCAGTCATTCTTTCTGCCTGCACACCACCCAGCGATAGCTGACAGTGCACTGTGCAGCAAGGGAGGACTAGAGGGTCTCGGGGAGTAGCGGAGGATGCTGATCTGGCAGCGCTCTCCAAAATAAATTAACTGCTTTAATGCATCGAGGAGTCGATTCAGGGCCCTCCGGTAGGGAAATTAAGCTGTCAATGGTTTAACGAAAGCTCTCCAGGAGCCAGACGAGTAAAAGCTGCTTCATTTTCCTTTTTTTTCGTTCTACGCAATCAGAGCTAACTAAAAAATGAGAGCTAGGGGGTCAGGGTGACATATATATTCTGTACACATATGCATTGATCAATATCGACTTTTATGCCGATCAAGTACGCCTAAATTTGTCATATATATAAAACTAAGTCGGAGAAGCTAAGTCACAGAAGTTAAAATGACTTGCCAAAGGACACACACGTTGTCCAGTTCACATGGCAGAATTATAATCTATGTCTTCTCTTTCAACATTTGCAAATTTGTCAGTAGACCTGATGGGCTCTTAAGTAGAGAACTGCGAGAATCTCAGTTGCTATTATGTGATGTAAGATTAGTTCATTTAAATTAAAGAAATGTGCCATCAACTAAAGGAATACACAGTTCCTAGGCATCTTTTATGTTTAAGAAAATAAGGGAAATTCGTTTTCACTCCTCCCGTTTTCATTTCAAACCCCTTTCCCAGTAGGCATCATCTCATCGACTTACCAGGCAATCAAGTCAGGCATTCAAGATAGACTTCAAGCGACCAAAACGCTAGAGTAGAGGAAGTGGTGTCAGATACCCTTTGATTTGTAACGACGAGAAGGCTAACCTCCTAAATCAACTCATAGGTCATCTTATGCATAGAACCTATGTACTAATAAAAGGGCAAGGAGTGGAAGCTACTAAAAGCAAACATGGTTTTCGGGCTCCTGCATACCTTGGTTTTCTATGGCTGTTTCTTGATCTCTGAGACCAGCAGTTGTTGCAAGGACAGAATCAGGAGTAAAAAGGGACACACCAGAGACAGCAGTAGTACTCCAGAATGATGGACACGGTTTTCAGGAAATCAGCATGGAGCACATCTGTGGCAAATATAGATAACCACAAAGAGTGAAGATGGCTTACTTGTTTACCTGACTGTTGGCCAGACTGAAAAGTAGGCTGGATTGTACTATTCGGTGAGTCAACAATCTCAGGGAATAGTAAAACATTCTGTCATCTCACATTCACATCAACTAATACTAACTTTGAGATAGAACCATTGCAACTTATTAATGACCAACAGTGGTGCCAGTAGCAGGGGTGGGCTACTACCTTTAGTGGACATCTGCCAACTACGCAATGATCTGTGGATACAAGGAACACTGATTTCTGGTACTCTTTTGGAGACCATGATGCTAGGCTCTTCAGTAAGCTCTCCGTTAATTACGCTATCACATATGTGAATCTTTAATGAAAACTGGCTTTGTACCCTTTCCTATTAGTCGGTGGGACCCCCTGATGGATTATACAGCAGGCAGAGGCAGGGACATGAACCACCTCATCCAAGACTAGTTGTATAATGTGAATAGAAGCAGGTAAAAAAAACTCCTTTTGGTTCTTTACAATGAAGGGAGTGCTGCTAGTGTACACAAGAGAGTTTATTGGTGTGCAGCAATAGTCAGCTGTGCCTTGATGATACAATCCAGCCCACCCATGGGCTGGAGACACACATTGCCGGAGCCTGTAAGAGGGGATGAATACAACTAATACTGCAAGCATTTCAGGCAATCTTCTAGAGCACTTACTGTCCTCTGCTAGTTCAATATGAAAAGCTACATGATCTCCCATGTAATTGCTTACGCCTATAGAGATGGATGACTTTGCATACTCACTCTAAAGCATCCAACCCAAAAGTACCACGCATGGTGGTGAAGGTAGCATTTAAAAGAAGACAGTTGATGGACTATCATAACTTGACTCTGCTAGGAGCAGGTTATCCCTAGCAACAAAGTAAAAACCTAACTTCAACCGATTTACCACAAGCACTGGGTAGATGTGGTCACAATCCAAGGTCAGCATCGAGAACTGTAGAGAAAGCGAGGGTGATAAAAATGTGGGTGGGTGATGTGTAGATGTTTACAGTACTAAGGGGGCATTTATCAACTCAATAACATGCACAGAGGGGTTAATGAATTGTGAATACACCCTTCAAGGGAAACCAATAGCATCACATGATACATTAACTGTTAGTTATGAGACTTCTAAAGTCCGATGAAGACACACGTCTATAAAGACAACTCAACACTACACTTCTGCTCTCAGAACATGTAGGAGGCTGGCCTGGTGTGTGGTGGGTACCCACGGTACTTACACCTTATACCAGGTCCAGGTATCCCTTATTAGTGTAGTGCAGTCAGTGTCTAGAAGCCAGGCCCTCTAGAGGTAGCTTTGGATGAGCAGCCACAGCTTATCTAGAAGACATGCAAAGCTCATGCAATACCACTGTAGTCACACACAGTATTGCACACATGAAAGAACACACTCAGTGTTACAAAAATAAAGGTACTTTATTTTGGTGACACAAATACCAAAAATTCCATATAGGCTATACTCCCTTATGAGGTAAGTAATACACACGTTATATACACTAGTATGCAGAAATAGGCATACAAACAATCAGAAAACAGTGCAATATAGTGAAAATCATAATAGAGAATAATGGCCTCAGCGAGAGCACAAACCATATACTAAAAAAGTGGGATGTGAGAGTCGGTCCCCCACCTAGGTAAGTGGAGTGTGTACAGGGGAGCTTGGAGTACTAGGAAAGCCTAAAAGTAAGTACCACAACACCCCCAGCGACCAGGGAAGCATGGGTAAATCACTGTAAATTCCCGGGAAAACCCACTTGGAAGAAAAGAAAATAATGAAAAGCCCATAAGAGACTGCAAGACACCAACAGTGCATTCCCGGACAAGAGGACCTGTGGAAGGGGACCAAATTCAGCAAGCACAGCAGAATCCACTCTGAAGGTGCAACAGATGAGTAGACAGTGATGCAGGAGAGTCAGCACTGCACCCAAGAAGACAGAGTTGAGTTCCTGGTGGATGCAGGTGATGTCCCACACTGGAAGGAGGATTGCAGTTGGGTTTGCGTCTTCGGATTCCACAAACAAGCCTTGACACATGCAAAACTCGTGGTTGGCAGAAAGTGGTGCTGCCGGGGACCAGGAAGGACCACGTGGATTCTACCCAGGAGGGGGGAGTCAGAGGAGGCCCTCAGTGACACAGAAAGCCCACAGAAGCACAGACAGCACCAACAGGAGTCCCACAGGACAGGGACACCGAAGTCGAAGGAGCCCATGCAGGACTACAAAAAGAAGTCCCACACCACCAGAGAACCACTCAGGGAGCTGTGCATCACAGGATGGAGTGCTGGGGGCAGGAGCTTCAAGGTGAATGAAGATCTCTTGGAAAAGATGCCAACAAGCTTTGGCAGCTGCAAATGATGCAGTGGATGGGGGTCCTGTCCTGAGTGGGCAGGCAAGGGCTTACCTCCTCCCAAGTTGGACAGCTGGAAGAGAGGACCATCAGGACCACTTCAGTCCACCACCTGTGTTGCAGGATTCATGCAGCTCAGCAGGAGAGAGGAGCCATGCAGCCAGTCGTTGTTGCAGTTGGTACCTGCAGGGGAGTGACTCCTTCACTCCAAGGGAGATTCCTTCTTCTTTCTTGTGCAGGCTGAAGATGGGCTGTCCTCAGAGGATGCATGACCTGGGAAATGTTGCAGTTGCTGGAAGGAGACGTGGATACACTGTTGCAGGCAGCATCTTGCTTCTTTGTTGCAGCTTGTCGGGTCCTGGAGCATCCAGATACAGTTTCTTTGGCCAGAAGTCGAAGTAGAGGTTGCAGAGAAATCCTGCTGGAGTCTTGCAAACCGAATCTGAGAAACCACCCAAGAGAGAGACCCTAAATAACCCTGAAAGGGGAATTGGTCACCTAGCTTAGTGACCACCTATCAATATGTCACTTCACTGGTCACTCAGATGCTCCCAGAGTTCCCTGCCAACCTTGAATCCAAGATGGCAAAACCCAGGGACCCTCTGGAGGAGCCCTTAGCACCATACATGTGTCCACTCCCCTGTCCATCACCTTGGGGTGGTGATGGACAGGGAATTGGTCACTCCCCTTTCCTTTGTCCCGTTTCGTGCCACAGCAGGGACTGGAGGTCTCTGAACCAGTGTAGACTGGTTTATGCAAGGAGGGCAACAAATGGGCCCTTCAAAGCATTACCAGTGGCTTGGAGAGCCTACACCTCCCAAGCCTGTAACACCTATTTCCAAAGGGTGAGGGTGTACCACCCCTCTCCCAAAGGAAATCCTTTGTTCTGCCTTTCTGGGTTTGAGCTGCTCACGCAACAGGAGGGCAGAAATCTGTCAGTGAGGTGGCAGCAGCTTGGGCTGCCCGGAAACCCTCAGAAGTGTGTAGCAGCAATGCTGGGGTCCTCTAAGGAGCCCCCAGAGTGCATGAAATCATACAACCAATGCTTGCAAAAGCATTGGGGTATGATTACAACATGTTTGATACCAAACATGCCCATGTTCAAAGTTACCATTGTGTAGCTGGCATAGGTATTGACCTATGACCAGTACACACATAAAATGGTTTCCCCGCACTCATGAAGTCTGGGAAAATAAGCCTGGAGTTTGTGCGGGCACCTCTGCTAGTGCAGGGGTGCCCTCACACACAGTTACTTTGCACCCTGACCTCTGGGCTAGAAGGCCTGCCACAGGGGTGACTTATAAAAGACCTGGTGCAGTGAAAAGTGGCAGTGAAAGGGTGCTTGCACCTTTTCACGCAGGCTGCAATGTCAGTCCTGCAGAACCCTTTGCTTTGGCTCCCTATAGGTGGCAAAATATATGTTGCAGCCCGTAGGGATCCCCTAGAACCCCAACGCTCTGGGTACCTAGGTACCATATGCTAGGGACTTACAGCGGGGCACCAGTGTGCCAACTGTGGGATGAAATACAGAGTTTTGGGAGACAGCATAATCACTGGGGTCCTGGTTAGCCGGATCGCAGTGAGTACAGTCAACCACACTGACATCAGGCAGAAAAAGGGGGTAACCATACCAAGAAAGAGGGTACTTTCCTACAGAACATGGCTACCATGCCAAGCATGAGTTGACTGTATCTTTGATGTTGACCCTGCAGTGTGCTCCACTGCCTGTCAGCTAGGTCTATGCTATACAAATACACCTACAATCGGAAAGAGATAGAATACTGTAGAAACAATAACAGCACAGTAGATCTTCTAAAATAGAGCATCTGTGTTGAAATTCACCGAAATTTGGTGTCATCAATGTTTTAATTCTAGTTAAGGCAACATCATCCTTTACAATGATGGATTAGTGTTAGATTTAACTCCATTGTGAAGCTAGCTTTGCTCCTTTGGTACTTACTGCCTGTAGACGTTTTTAGATGAATCTTGGATAATTTTGTATGGTGAGGTGGATATCTTTAAAGGTTTTTTAGGTCATATTACACTTGATTCATGTTTCGAAGGGGAACCAATGCTGTTCTTCAAGACCAAGGTGATATTGTCTATTTTTTCATGCTTGACTCTAATTTAGCTGCTAAGTTTAAGGTTGATGCGAGAGGAGATACAGTGGAGTTGAAAGCTCCCACAAGTGAAGCATTTCTGTAAACAATACTGGACTTAACAAGATATTGGGCCACTACACAAACATGAGCTGGTGACAGATAGGGTTTTCATTCTTTGGTTTAGCAACTGCAGAGTGGCTCTAGCATCATTAATACATTTGCATTCACAGTGTCTTCAGCAATAATACATTCCGTTTTCTCAATGTTGAGCTTAAGGAAAATTGATGCCATCAAGTTTTATAGTTTTTCCAAGCAGACATTGAGTGACAAAATGTCTTGGAGCTAGTTTGTTCCCAGGTAAAGTTAGGTGTCATCAGCATACAGCTGAAAATTAATACTAATTTCTTCCGCCAGTATTCCTAGTGACTCCCAGTAAAAATTTAATTATGTAGGCACAAGTATTGAACCTTGAGGGACCCACAGGTTAACTATGGGACCATATTCTAGTTCTGACCAGATGTTAATTGATCAGGAATTGTGTGAACCATGTTTTCACTAAGACATTAATGGCTAAAGTATCTGATGATCAGTAGTATTGAAGGCTGTTAATAAGTTGTCCAATATGCTACGTCATGAAGGAATTTTAAGGTTGCAGTTCCTTTGCTGTATCCCCTTGGGAAGATGGATGGGTGAGGGACTAAAAGTTTTTCTTTGGCAAAATATAAGTTAGATGTACTGCCACACACATCTCACTGGCCTTGCCAGTCCAAGGGGCATTGGTGATTGGTGTGTAATTGGAAAGGTTGGTGAGATCTGCCTAAGTTTTTAGTAGCAAAGTGATTGTTCCCATTTTAGTCCTTTTAAAAATTAATTGATTTGTTAAAAAAAACCTACATGCAAAATCAAGTAAAATTATATGTAAAATATGTAATAAACCAGAGTTTAGAAGCTCTGTATTGTGATTCCAGTTACATGTTCCTACTCCACTTGCACCCCATTACATTCTGTTTTCAATAATCTAGCTTCCACAAGGTGATAGGAACTATATTATGCGATATTTGATACCTCGTGATTGACATGATTCTGCTACAATACAAATGTAAATAAAGCTCTTCTCTACTGCTCAGTGCCAGGTCCATGCAATGTCAAACACCAAAACGAACTAAATAAAATAGGCCACATTAGCATTGAGAGAATGATCTTCTTAGCTCTACCTTCCTTCTATTTATGTGTTGTCAGGGTGGTAAATATTTATGTTGAGATTTATCTCTTCTTTAGCAATTTGTGCAGTTAACATCATGTTAACAGTTTCTAAACCTTGCACCCGCTCTTTCTGCTGTGTTGCATATTTTTTGTGCCACAGAGCTTCAGTTATTTGACTGCATTGAGGTTCCTTAGACAACAACTGAGGATAGAAACTGGAACTGCTGTGTATGATGCATTTATGCTATATTATATTACTGAATATTTTTATAGCACACCATTTACCAAATAGTTGATCTATTGGCAATATGTGCAGACTTTGCTTTGCAGTTAATACAGTGGGGCATCTGCAATGTGGAATTCCTATCTGTAATACATCTTGATGACTGTAAAGGATTTGATGGACATTCAACATACATATAGAGATGTTCTATGAAGGCAAGTGGTACTGTTAACCTTCAAATGTAATTGTCTCTCTGCAGTGGGGTAGAGGGTCTTGTGGTCCGTAACCTAACCTACTTGAGCTGTCAGTCTGGTATTCCACTGTAATATCAACAGCAAAATATTGTGCTATCGGAATATCACAGCCAAAGTATTGAGAAGGTAAATTTATCAAGGTAAGTATAGATTTACAATACTTATCTCCATATCTACTCTGACAATATGTATATCTTTAAGGTGCATAGTCGAGGTGTTAAGAATGGTAACTCTATACTTACCTACCTGCACTTACCTTCTCGTAGTTTGGGTCCTCAATATTTCTGTCACAATACTTTGGCAGTACAATATTTTTTTCTGATGATATTCTGACATACAAATATCTACACAGTATCTATCCTAATGAAAGTTCAAATCTCACCAATCTAATGTGGTGGTGAGTGTTGTATTCTTCTAATTTTGTTATGTGGATAGAGTGATCAGCTATACTTTGTTGCTTGTACCAGCTGAATTTCTACCACCATTGGTCCCCGTCTACTGTCAGGATTCAGAGCCTTCGGAAGTGATCAGAGGTTTAAAATGTAAATCTTTTACATGGAGACTCACCTGGGTTTGCATCATCTTTGGTGGCTGTAATTAGGCATTGTGACTGTTATTGCTAGAACCGTTGTGACCAAAACACACAAGTGATGTCTTTGGCATTTGCCCTTTATGCTCCACATATTTGACTCGCAACATAATATGTGATTTAGAGGTCACTGGCTGTACTGAGGACTGCATATATTGTCAACAAGGTGCAACTGGACCTTCAAGGATAGATTCCTTGACTTGATGATTTTTCTGGTCCAGCTACCATGTAAATATCCTTTTTATGTGATTTGTTCAAGACCACTGCTCTTGTTATTTGAATATGGTTTGGGCTCGGTCAGACAGCAAATGCTATAGATAACATTTAAAGTGCAGAAAGGCAAAAGTGAACTAAGTTTTTCGTTTGAGGGGCTCAGACTCACTATTTGACTTTCTCCTGGAATCACTATTATGCACTCTTCTTTTTCAAATCATCAGATGAAAAAAACGTTTGAAACTTTCTTATTATTGAAATCCTCAGATGATTTCATCTGATGCTACTGATAGGGATAAACATAATCCTAATTTCCCATTGATCTTTCTTTATCTGTAGACAAACTTCCTCTAGTTCTATTACAGTCAGGATGGTTTGGAGTTGGAATTTCCATCATGGGTACTTGGCTTCTATTTGAACAAAGTCTGGAACAATACTGAGACATTCATGTATGTTCAACAACTAATCTTCCATTAAAAACTAGGAAAGCATCTGGTCTAAGCCTTAGCACACTACATCTCTTTAAAACAATGGGAGCGGGGATATTGGTATTACTCCCCAATGACAATCCAAATTGAGCTACTATCCTTCATATGGAGAAAAAAATGTCTGTATCTATTATCTAACTAGTCTTGGATGAGGTGGCTCATCTTTCTGAGAAGACCATAGCTGGTGCCTTGCTTCACTGTGCATATTTTGTATTTTGAAATTATTAATGATGAAAAAGTCCAAGGGGCAGAATGTGCATTTAAATAGTTTACTGCTTTTTTCCCTCAACTAGAGATAGCTGGGTAAATTGCCATCACTACTTCATCCGCCATGTTATCCATACTGCCCAAAGAGACTCATCACACTTAATGTAGATCTTCAACATGTATGTTTGGCTCTTGGTGAAAATAACTATACACCATCACCTTCAACTATAAATGGATGGATATGAAGCTTACAATCACCATTTATGCAAGAAGAGCTTAGAGCACTGGCGCAAGATCACAGAGTGCTTGAGAAACATCTACCCACTAGAAGAAGGAGAACTACCTGTTTTTGGCTCTGCCCAAAACCAAGCAGGGCCTACAACCACAGCTATCTTGTCAACGTTCACATGCTGTCAGAATTGGTAGACATAATATCAATTCATAAATGTAAAACATTTTACATTTATTTAGACTCAGAGCTGTAATATGGAAAAATTATAGCCAGCATAAATGGCACCGGGGTTCCACATCATGGTGGTCAGAAAGCTCTTCCCACTGTTGTAGGTGAACAAGTGCATTGACTTCACCAGAACCATAGTGCCGTTACACATACATTATTCCAATTCAGTCTATATTAATACACTAAAAAATTATATTAATAAACCCCAGAGGATCCAGAATGAAGCAATACAAATCTGCCAAAACAGGAGGAAAGTGGACAGCAATTAAATAATCCACCGGTTTACTGTGGTTCAACGACCCAAGTTAAAATTCCCTTGTTAGATGTACGAAGCCTAGAGAGCAAAGGCCCCAAATATGAGAAACGTGATCTTCACTATTCATGTGGCTGAAGAAACAGCTCAAACATTGCAAGACTGATCAACAAGCACAGATTCAGGAAGCAGAAGCACAGAAGCAAATCCACCAGACTCCAGAAAGTGCATATTTGAAATACTCTGGACCTTTAGGAGCATTCTTCCACATGAGAAGATGCATGTCCTGCGATGCACGATGCTCATTATTTTAAATGCAACTGCCCAAATCCTGCTTTTCCCTTTGAGTTCTGTTTAATAAACGTGTCCCATAATACTATTAAGTGGATAATTGGTGGCATGTTAGCATAAGATAAAACATCCATACAAACATTATTTAAATGTTCTCTAAATAGATCCGGTTTCTGTGCAACCATTTGTTCAAACTGTTTTCTGAAGATATAATCTACATCACTTTAGGGTACCAAAAATGGTGACAGACTGACGCAATCATATTATCTACCAAACCAGGTGAAAACTAGGCTCAGAGGTTAAAGTTTAATTTGGATTTTAGTTTTACCGGGAGAACCTAAAAAGAAAAGCGAGGATTGTAAGCACTGAGATGTGATTTGGCAATCCCTACCAAGTTAGCATCGGACCTAAAAACTACACGAGGCACAATAAAGTTATAAACTTGAACTAATGAACTTAGAAGCAGCATGTATCCACCCAATGAAGAAATCATTTATTGAGTTTGAAAGACTCAATCAACAATACAATCAGTTGTCATTCAGCCTTCAAGAGTACTAGAGGAGGACAGAATGATGGATATTGAGAAATTCAACCAAGATATCCTGGATTTCACTTTCATACTGTAAGAGGCTGGCCTGGCTTATATTGGGTACCTTGTGGTACTTACACCCTGTGCCAGGTCCAGTTATCCCTTATTAGTAGAATAGAGGTATTTCTAGCAGCTTAGGCTGATGGAAGGTAGCTATGGCAAAGCAGCTTAGGCTGAACTAGGAGACATGCAAAGCTCCTACTATACCACTTATATCATATAGCACAATATCATAAGAAAACACAATACTCAGAGTTACTAAAAATAAAGGTACTTTATTTTTATGACAATATGCCAAAAGTATCTCAGAGAATACCTTCACTTAAAAGGTAAGTAATATACACAAGTTATATGTACACAAACCCAAAACAGGTAAGTAACAGTAAGAAAAGTAGTGCAAACAATGTAGAATCACAATAGGATGCAATAGAAAACATAGGTCTAGGGGCAACACAAACCATATAC
The DNA here is from genome assembly GCF_031143425.1 of Pleurodeles waltl. Lineage (NCBI taxonomy): Eukaryota > Metazoa > Chordata > Amphibia > Caudata > Salamandridae > Pleurodeles > Pleurodeles waltl. Next base: position 801,072,984 of record NC_090449.1, on the reverse strand, counting down.
TCCAAAAGTGGAATGTGAATCATGAATGGACCCCAGACCTATGAGAGCTTGTAGAGGGTCGCTGGGACTGTAAGAAAACAGTAAGGGTGTCCAAAATACCCCACCCCAAGACCCTGAAAAGTAGGAGCAAAGTTACCATACTACCCAAGAAAGACACAATAGTCGCGATAGGGGGATTCTGCAAGAACAACAAGCACCAGCAAGACACTGAAGATGGATTCCTGGACGTGAGGACCTGCAAGGCAAGGGGACCAAGTACAAGAGTTGCGATAGTGTCCGGGGGGGCAGGAGCCCAGGAAACCCCGGATGAAGGTGCAAAAGGGCTGCCTCTGGGTGGAAGAAGCCGAAGAGTCTGCAACAACGAAAAGGGCTAGGAACTTCTCCTTTGGATGGAAGATGCCCCACGGTGTGCTGGATGTTGCAAATGTGTTTCCAAGCAGAAATACCACAAACAAGTCTTGCTAGCTGTAAGGGTCGCGGTAGAGGTTTTTGGGTGCTGCTGGGGACCAGGAAGGACCAGGACATCACCCTTTGGAGGAGGAGACAGAGGGGGCGCTCAGCAACTCAGAGAGCCCCCGCAGAAGCAGGCAGCACCCACAGACATACTGGAGCAGGCACTTAGAAGATTTGTGAACCGGAGTCACAAAAGGAGGGTCCCATGACGTCGGAGTTCAACTCAGAGGGTTGAGCACTATAGGATGGAGTGCTGGGGACCCAGGCTAGGCTGTGCACAATGGAATCCTTGGAGAAGTGCACAGAAGCCGGAGCAGCTGCAAATCACACATTATACAGGTTTGCTGTCTGGTGTGGGGAGGCAAGGACTTACCTCCACCAAACTTGGACTGAAGGATCACTGGACTGTGGGGGTCACTTGGATCTAGCTCCTGTGTTCCAGGAACCACGCTCGTCAGGATGAGAGGGGACCCAGAGGACCGGCGACGCAATCTTTTGGTGCTTGCGTTAGCAGGGGGAAGATACCGTCGACCCACAGGAGATTTCTTCTTGGCTTCCAGTGCAAGGTGAAGGCAGACAGCCCTCAGAGCATGCACCACCAGGAAACAGTCGAGAAAGACGTCAGGATGAGGTGCTACAATGTTGCTGGTAGTCGTCTTCCTACTTTGTTGCGGTTTTGCAGGCGTCCTGGAGAAGTCAGTGGTCGATCCTTGGCAGAAGTCGGAGAGGGAAGTGCAGAGGAACTCTGGTGAGCTCTTGCATTCGTTATCTGAAGAATACCCCAGAGGAGTGACCCTAAAAAGCCAGAAAAGGAGGTTTGGCTACCAAGAAAGGAGGATTGGCTACCAAGAGAGGTAAGAGCCTATCAGAGGGGTGTTTCTGACGTCACCTGTTGGCACTGGGCACTCAGAGCAGTCCAGTGTGCCCCCAACACCTTTGAATCCAAGATGGCAGAGGTCTGGGACACACTGGAGGAGCTCTGGGCACCTCCCCTGGGAGGTACTGGTCAGGGGAGTGGTCACTCCCCTTTCCTTTGTCCAGTTTCGCACCAGAGCAGGACTGGGGGATCCCTGAACTGGTGTAGACTGGCTTATGCAGAGATGGGCATCATCTGTGTCCATCAAAGCATTTCCAGAGGCTGGGGGAGGCTACTCCTCCCCAGCCATTCACACCTATTTCCAAAGGGAGAGGGTGCAACACCCTGACTCAGGGGAAATCCTTTGTTCTGCCTTCGGGGCCGGGGTTGCCCAGACCCCAGGAGGGCAGAATCCTGTCTGAGGGGTTGGCAGTAGCAGCAGCTGCAGTGGAAACCCCGGAAAGGCAGTTTGGCAGTACCCGGGTTCTGTGCTAGAGACCCAGGGGATCATGGAATTGTCCCCCCAATGCCAGAATGGTATTGGGGGGACAATTCCATGATCTTAGACATGTTACATGGCCATGTTCGGAGTTACCATGGTGACGCTACACATAGGTAGTGACCTATGTGCAGTGCACGCGTGTAATGGTGTCCCCGCACTCACAAAGTCCGGGGAATTTGCCCTGAACAATGTGGGGGCACCTTGGCTAGTGCCAGGGTGCCTACACACTAAGTAACTTGGCACCCAACCTTCACCAAGTGATGGTTAGACATATAAGTGACTTATAAGTTACTTATGTGCAGTGAAAAATGGCTGTGAAATAACGTGGACATTATTTCACTCAGGCTGCAGTGGCAGGCCTGTGTAAGAATTGTCTGAGCTCCTTATGGGTGGAAAAAGTAATGCTGCAGCCCATAGGGATCTCCTGGAACCCCAATACCCTGGGTAACTAAGTACCATATACAAGGGATTTATATGGGTGTATCAGTGTGCCAATGAGAATTGGTAAAATTAGTCACTAGCCTGCAGTGGCAATTTTAGAAAGCAGAGAGAGCATAAACACTGATGTTCTGGTTAGCAGTGCCTCAGTGATACAGTTAGGCACCACACAGGTAACACATACAGGGCATACACTATGAGCACTGGGGTCCTGCCTAGCAGGATCCCAGTGACACAAGGGCAAAAACAAACATACATACAGTGAAAATGGGGGTAACATGCCAGGCAAGATGGTACTTTCCTACACATACCCACCCCACTTAAAGTACATACCACCCACTGGAACAAAACTGAAGACAGAAATTGTCTAAAAAATAATCTTTACTGTCTTTTTTTCATTGCCATCTTCTCTCTGGACCTGTTCAAATCCAATGCTTAATTTCTTCTGATGGGTGTGAACATTTTGTACATGAATAATTCCATAGCAATATGTTCATAATCAGAAAGAAGTTCTAGGAATCTGGACCTAGTGTCAATTACTTTACGCTATTGTTATAAATTGAATAACCAAATAAAGTGTGGGATCATCAAAGATGAAATTCACAGAGCTCAGAAGGAGAAAACAGTTCATACAGTAAATATACATTGCTGAGGTAGAGCTCTCTCTTCAGCCTGTGTCTCCTCTATTCAAAGCTATTTGAGATGTTTCTACTGTCACAAATCATCCAGCTGCCACCACTGTGCCCCTATAAATCCTTGCTTGAGCAGACAGGTTCTGACATGGTTTTCATTCTTTATGTCAGGGTCGTAGTACACACAGCTGGTATGTGATTGCAGACTAGCACTGCGACTTAAAGCCACCTTTAGTCTATGAAAGATAACCAACCTTTAGAAAACCATTGTTATGAGTCTACAACTCCCCCTTTCTAAAGAAGTGGTGACAGGTTATATTAAGTATATCAACATGCCTGGATCTGACAAGGTAAACCCCAGGGAGAAGCCAGTGTTTGATATACCTCCGTGTTAAAGTTTATTACTGTTCTGTCAAGTACTGGTTTAGATTTGTTTTTTATCATTAATGTGTGTTGTTGTGGCATGGACCTAGCAAAGGACGCTTAGCAAGGAAGAAAAACACCAAAAAAGGCATTTACATATGAAGGGTGGATAGGTTAAGTTCCATAATACTCAAGGCTTAGCACGCATTGCAACAAATCTATGACATGGATTTATAACACATCCTTGAACAGATGGACTGATTATGCACACATGAAAGCACATTCCAAGCTGGCATCTATTCTTGGAAATTATTGTCATTAACCTATGGCTTAAGAGTAAGAGCGTCCATTTTCCGAGAGTCCAGAGTCAACAAGGAGAGTCCTGGTGTACCCCAATTACAAAGATTCCACAGGAATATTTACAAAGATTTCTTGCTTGCAAATAAAGTTGAAATTGAACAGTTTCAGGAACATTTACTGCTCTGGCATGCATATCATTCACGCCCAAGCTTTCCCAATACCAGTGGCGGTAAAGGAAGTGGCAGGAAGGCATAGCAAATGACAACCATTCACTCCCAGTCACAAAGATCTGGGTTTAATCCATTGTTTTATTGCCATGCCACCCCCGTGTGGACCCAGCCATATGCAAATCAGTCTTGACCTTGTTACACATGGGAGCAGTCCAGCCCAAACTGCCAAGCCAGGTCCTTCCTGGACCGGAAACAAGCATCCTGGGACCAGTTTCAGGGTATCAATCCTCACCAGCCAGGTTAGCTTGAATCCAGTGACGCATTGAGCAAGGGACCCACTTTTGGGCATCCCCTTCCCACTTAGGGTGACAAAAGCAAAAAAAACACAAAAACAAATGAGGACGGAATGCTGAGCAATACAAACATTCACCTCTAGTCACAAAGATCTGGGTTTAATCCATTGTTTTTTTGCCCACCACGTCACCTCAGTTTGGACCCAGCCATAAGCAAATCAGTCTTGACCCTGTTCCCCATGGGAACAGTCCAGCCCAAACTGCCAAGCCAGGTTCTCCCAGGACAAGAAACCAGCATCCTGGGACTGGTTTCAGGGTATCGCCCTTCAACAACCAGGCTAGCTTGAATCCAGTGACACAGTGAGCAAGGGACCCACGTCTGGGCATGCCCTTCCCATTTAGGTTGACAAAAGCAATAAGAAAAAGTAATGACTGGGGGTGTGTGTTTGATAGGTTTCAGCACTCAATCCATCATCCTGTGTTGCTATAATAAATTAGGGTCTCTGAGACATTTAGGGTAATGCCTGGGACTGGTTTCAGAGCTTTTAAAGCAATTGGACACAAACCAACAATTTCGGCCCCTATAAATCACGAAGCCTGCTGGTGGGGAGTGTCTCAGGGCTCATTATTGAGCTCCACTCTGTTTAATATCTATGTTGCTCCTTTGGCTCAGGTTGGCAGATCCTGCAGCTTTGATTTGATATCATATTCAGACGACACCCAGTTGATCAACTCAATGGGTTCTAATCCAGATTCCACCAAGATCAAATTTAAGGAATGCATACAGAAAATAGCATTCTGGATCGCCCATAATTGCTTACAACTCAATGGCAATAAGACAGAGATAGTGTTATTTGAGAAAGGCCAGGACTGCTTGTCAGACGTCTGGTGGCCTCTAGAACTAGGTGCCCCTCTTCAACCTAAAGCATTGGTTAAGAACCTAGATATTTTAATTGACGACCGTCTATCCATGAAATGGTAACTTGCTTCTACTTGCATTTCTTGTTTTGGCCTTTTGCAAATGCTGAAAAAGATGTTTCAGTGGCTTCCAATTCATACAAGAAAGACCCTTATACAGGCACTGGCAGTCAGTCACCTGGCTTATAGGAGCTTCCTCATGGCAGCTGCAAATAAGTCACTCTCATCCAATATGCAGGTGGTGCAGAACACTACAGCCCAGTTGGTCTGTAATCTCCTCCCCCCAATACTTCATCTGAACCTATTTTAAGGTATCTCCATTGGCTTCCCATCAAAAGCAGGGCGTCTTCAAACTTTTATACATTGTATTTAAGTCGTATTCTGGGATAGGGCCTGCCTATTTTCGACAAAAGCTTGTTCCTAATTTTCACGCAAGAAATTTAAGATCTAATAATTAGCTTCTGCTCTGCACCCGGGGGGTACGTATGTCAAAATGTGGAGGCCAGGCCTTCTCATTTCTTGGCCCGCACCTCTGGAACCAAACTCCCTCTGCATGTTTGATCCTGCCCAGATCTGGTGCATTTTAAGAAGCACCACAAAACTTGGCTTTTTAGCTATTGTCTTCTGGTATTATCTTTTCTCTAGATTGCACCCCAGAGACGAAATACCCCTTTAGTGGTGAGTTGTGCGCTATATCAAGTTCCAAGTTCCAGTAAAAGAATATTTTCTAATTGTTAAGTGGGAAATACGATTATACTGATGGACAATGGATAATCCACTGGAAGTATTTAGGAATACCAAGTTGTGGATTATAATATTTTATTTTGATTAGCTTCATGATTATACTGGTAGTCACTGCTAGGAGTGCTGGATCACATACTACCCACAAGTATCAGGTCCCCATTTCTGATTGCCTTATAGGATAACGAAAGGTCAAAATACACAGTCTTTTAGATTAAAGTTGTGGACAATTTGTGGGTTCATAATTATGGAGATACTTTATAAGCTGCATCGTTTAACCCCTTAAATGAATTTGTAACCAATATGCACAACCTACGTGTTAATTTCTCTGTTATATGAAGATCTGCCTCTTCACCATTTAGAATGCAGTAGACGCTCCCTTGGGTGAAAAACTGGCTAGTCAGAAGGCAGACCCCATCTTCCAAAATGGTTACTCATAAAAACAACATGAGTATTGTTACTCCTTGGATCATCCAAAGTAAGTGTGAGGACGACCTCTCATAGTGACAGAATTGCACTTGTCTGCCAATATAATGGAACTGAATGAAAAATGTCAGTGTTCCTCAGGTTTCCTCTTTGTGATGAACTGCTTTCTGCTCACTAGACCAGGAGAAACACATGTTGCATTTCTCACCTATGATACTTATAAATATGAATAGTAATGTTTTTTTTAAATCCGAATATAATTAGTGTTAGAAATGGGGTCTTTGATTGACAGTCAGGTTACCCCCTGTTTAAGCAAGGATCCTCACTCTAGTCAGGGTAAAAGAGAATCACCCTCAGCTAACCCCTGCTTACCACCTTGGTAGCTTGGCAGAGCAGTAGGCTTAACTTCAGAGTGCTAGGTGTAAAGTATTTGTACCAAAACACACAGTAACCTAATGAAAACACTACAAAATGACACAACACAGGTTTAGAAAAATAGGAAATATTTATATAAACAAAACAAGACCAAAACTACAAAAACCCATAATACACAAGTCCAGTTATCAATAAAAATGCAAAAAGAGTCTTTAAGTAGTTTTAAGCACACACTAACACTGTTAGTGTGAAAATGTACCTTGGGTGCGTCAAAAATAAACCCCCACGGGCGAGTGTGTGTCAAAAAGGGCTTGCGAAGCGGCGATTCCATTCATGAGCAGGACCTTGTGTCATTTCTCCTTTAGTAGGGTCAGGCGCGTCGTTTCTTCTCTCCACAGGAGAGAGATGCATCAATCCGGTCGGCACTCTCGGGTCTGAGCAGGCCTTGCATTGTTTTTACACGCCCAGCAGTACTTGTGTCGGAAATCCAGCTGCAAGATGACCTGAAAACCACGCATCGCGGGTTGCGATCTCCTAGTCTCTGTCAGTTTCTCCTGCTCCGTGCGTCGATTCTTCGGTCGCTTTTCTGGAAAGCGTTGATTTTCAGCCACAGAGCTGGCGGCGCATCGTTTCTTCAGCCGCAGATCGGAGTCGCGTCAATCTTTTCCCCGCACAGCGATCTGTGCGTGGATTTCCTTTTCTTTAGGTTGCCAGCTTCTCTTTTCAGGGTCCCGGGAACTGGATGGGGACCACAGGTCAGAGTATGAGTCTCTCCAGAGACTCCAGGTGCTGGCAGAGAGAAGTCTTTGCAGTCCCTGAGACTTCAAACAACAGGAGTCAAGCTCTAAATCAAGCCCTTGGAGAGTTTTTCTCAAGATGGAAGGCACACAAAGTCCAGTCTTTTCCCTCTTACTCTGGCAGAAGCAGCAACTGCAGGATAGCTCCACAAAGCACAGTCACAGGCAGGGCAGCTCTTCTTCCTCAGCTCTTCAGCTGTTCTCCAGGCAGAGGTAGCTCTTGTTTCCAGAAGTGTTTCTAAAGTCTATGGTTTTGGGTGTCCTTCTTATACCCAATTTCTCCTTTGAAGTAGGCCTACTTCAAAGTAAAGTCTCTTTTGAATGTGAAATCCTGTTTTGCCCAGGCCAGGCCCCAGACACTCTCCAGGGGGTTGGAGACTAAAATGTGTGAGAGCAGGCACAGCCCTTTCAGGTGTGAGTGACCACTCCTCCCTCCTAGCACAGATGGCTCATCAGGATATGCAGGCTACACCCCAGGTCCCTTTGTGTCACTATCTAGAGTGAGGTTCAACCAGCCCAACTGTCAAACTGACCTATACAGGGAATCCACAAACAGGCAGAGTCACAGAAATGGTAAAAGCAAGAAAATGCTCACTTTCTAAAAGTGGCATTTTCAAACACACAATCTTAAAATCAACTTTACTAAAAGATGTATTTTTAAATTGTGAGCTTAGAGACCCCAAACTCCACATGTCCGTCCGCTCCCAAAGGGAATCTACACTTTAATCAGATTTAAAGGTAGCTCCCATGTTAACCTATGAGAGGGACAGGCCTTGCAACACTGAAAAACGAATTTAGCAATATTTCACTGTCAGGACATACAAAACATATTACTATATGTCCTACCTTAACCATACACTGCACCCTTCCCTTGGGGCTACCTAGGGCCTACCTTAGGGGTGTCAGACATGTAAGAAAAGGGAAGGTTTAGGCTTGGCAAGTGGGTACACTTGCCAAGTCGAATTTACAGTTAAACTGTACACACAGACACTGTAGTGGCAGGTCTGAGACATGATTACAGAGCTACTTATGTGGGTGGCACTACCAGTGCTGCAGGCCCACGAGTAGCATTTGATTTACAGGCCCGGGCACCACTAGTGCACTTTACTAGGGACTTATTGGTAAATCAAATATGCCAATCATGGATAAACCAATCAACATTACAATTTACACAGAGAGCATTTTCCCTTTATCACTGGTTAGCAGTGGTAAAGTGCTCAGAGTTCAAAAGCCAATAGCAACAGGTCAGAAAAAATAGGAGGCAGGAGGTAAAAAGATTGGGGATGACCCTGCACAACCCAAAAAGGTCCAACAATTAGGCTTATGAATTTTTACTGTATCTGCCTCCTCAATTCAGTTCCCCTCGAATGAAACACAATGACATTGTGTTCATCAAGTGATCCAAACATGTGAACTACTGCATGCGAAACGAAGGCTCAGTGATCTCAATTTTGGCAACTTCTTCAGTCATATTGTTTGTTTTTTGTTTTTATTTAGCAGCGCATATGAAAACAATATAACATGAAAACATACATGTTGGCATCACCGAAAACATAGTACAATCCAGTACAGCCATCAGTCAAAAGGGAACAAATGAAACAATGATCCACCAATTTGGGCTAAAGACCTGCTACAACTGTCACTTCTGGGAAGACACACAACCGTGAGTATCGGACTTATACCATAGGACTCTGCTTGAGATTATGCTACCTAAGTAAACTAAAAACCAGCTAAGGCATAAACCATGGGAAACTTAAAGAAACTAAAAAGTAGCATAAAATAGCTGCAGTAGTTAGCCAGTGTGTGTTCATCCTCCCTCGGACCTCCATCTGTGAGAAGGGAGTAATGGTGGACAGCCAGTGGGAAAATGGGGGGGGGGGGTGAATCTTTCCCCAGTGGGGGTGGGGTGAAAAGGGCTGAAGGAGATTCAGATCCCAATCCAAATGGAGCTGCATCACCTCACCCCTTTTGTAAAAGCATTGGCACTCATACACCCAAACAAACATGCATCGACACTGACACATATAATTTAGGAGTCGGGGGCAGTCTATATTTCCACTGAGGATTGCAGCCGATTCTACAACCATTGAGTGCTAAGAAAATGTGATCGGCCGTGGCTTTTCGGTCACTAGACCCTCCAACATGTCACCCCTTAGCTCCATGACCCTCTGCACATTCTCATCAGTGCGGACCAGTCTTAACCGCTGCTCTCCCACCGCTCCCTATTAGCGCAAGTCTGCCTGCCATCTGTCCAACGCGAGGGGGCTGGGATGCATCCAGTGGCTTGTGATGCATCATTTAGCCAGCACCAGTCCTCACAAGGTGAACCTATGTTTCATCTGTGTCCCCCTTTTCGAAGTCGGCAGCACACCGAGCAGACACTGTACGATCAAGTTCTCTATCTGGACCTGTGTGATCTCCCACAGTTCATGCAGTATCGTGACCCAGTAATTCCGCAACTTAGCGCAATCCCAAGTCATGTGGAGGAACATTGCTGATTAAACCCCAAATCTGGGGCAATGGGGAGACCGCGTTGCATTACATCTATGCAGCACCTAAGGCGTTAGGTAGGTGCAGTGCAGATAAAAAAATGGTCGAGCTTGAAGCTGGTAAGCTTCAGGACTTGTGCAAACACCCGTCTCCACTCACCTTCTGTGAGGGGCTCAGGTTTGACTCATATTTTTGTGAGGTATTTGCTGAAACGCTTTTCATTTTTTCACATGCCAGAACCATTTATTTTGATGTGTTGCAGGAATATTTATTTCCCAATAAAATAAATGTTTTTAACCAGAATACTGTAGGTGGCTGATAGGTCTTGGTACATAGGCCTGGATGAATTAACTATTAACCAGTCAATCAGTCGATCACCTAGATTTATAGATGACTACTATTTTAGAAATGCCACTTTAGAAAGTAGCCATTTCTCTGCACTTATTGCCATCTGTGCCTTACAGCCTGTCTCCGATCCACGTCTGGTCCGGTGTGACAGCCCCTTTGTGCATTTCATCCAGGCAGCCATAAACACAGGACACTCAGCTGCATCGGCATTCGTCTGCATACAGATGGGTCTTCCTGGGAAGGGAGGGTGGAGGGGCTCTCACTTACACTTCAAAAGGGTAGTGGCCTGACCCCACACAAATGACTGATAACCCCCCACAGATCTAATGGCAGACAGGAATGGGCTAAAATGGGTACTAGTGCACTTCAAAACCACTCTTTGAAGTCTCCACCGCTTCAAAGGCACTTTTGGGTATAAGTTTTGGGACTGTGCCCCCCTAAAATCAGACACTTCTGGACCTACAACAGGACTCTGTCAGAAGGACTGAAGTACTGGTCAAAGGCCTCAACTGGACTGCTTTTCTGGAAGGACTAGTTTTCTGCTTGTTGCCCTGCTGCTCCCTGACTCTGCTGGAAGAACTCTGCCTTCCCACCACAAGTGATCTCCAAGGGCTTGTTAGCTTGACTCCTGTTACCAAGTCTTGGGGACATCAAAGATTTGAACCATCTTCACCAGGACTCTACAAGCTGTGAGTCTGCCCGGCCTTGGAAGTCGGCTTAAGGTCCCGTACATTCTGTGGTGTTCATTGGAAATGAAGCAAAGCAACATGAAACCATGCAAAGCCTCACTGTGCAGCTGTCAGCCTCACCAGACTCAACACCGGGCAGTGCAAAGCCCTGCAAAGCCTCGCCACACAGCTTCTCGGAACTGATGCAGGATGACGCAAAGCCTCGCAAAGCAATGCTGTGCAGACCGCACACCAAGGATTAAGGCAGCGTTCAACGGGACCAAGTGGGTCTCTATAACCGGCCCACACTCCATCGTGGTTGGCCTGAACTTCTGACTTTGCCCCAGTTCAACGTGACTGGATAACCACAGTTAGCACTTTGAGCTTCTGTGCGATATTTTCATCTAAATCTTTAAATTGCATCTCTCAGGATCTACGTATTGGATTTTCATCATTTTGGTTGTTTCATTTATAAAATCACAATCTATTTTTCTAACCTGGTGTGGAGTCTTTTTGGTGGTGTTTTCACTGTGTTACTGTATGAGTTATTGCACAAATACTTTACACAGTGCCTTCTAAGTGAAGCCTGTCTGCTCTGTACTAAGCTACGGGAGGGTGAGCACAGGAGAATTTAGGTAGTGTTGTAACTTACCCTGAATAGGATTGTTGTTCCCACTAGGACAGGGGGCATACTTCTGCCAACTAAAGACCCAATTTAACACAGACCAAGTAGGTTTCGTACCAAGACGCACATTACATAACCATCTAAGAAGCCTAACTCATCTTCTTTGATTGCCACAGACCTACAGAAAGAAGCCCTTGCCCTCTCGGTTGCTTAGAAAGCATTTGACCGGATTGAAGGGCCCTATTTATTTGGGACCTTTAAGAGGTTTGGACTAGGTGATGACTTAATCACTAAAGTTAAATGGCTCTACGAGAACCCAACAGCCCAGGTTAATTGCAGAGGCTTTCCATTTGCTATCTTCCCCATCTATTGGGGCATACTTCAGAGATGCACCCTATAGCCCATCTTATTCCTGCTCACAATAATGCCTCTAGCTACAGCTATATGGCAAAAAGCCTCTGCAACTGGAGTGACTATTCCAATAGGCGACTTTAACTATTATTGTATGCAGATAACATATTACCAGTACTTCTCAGCCTTTTCCTTCCCACCTACATGTCACTTATTTCAAACTTTGCAACTATATTGGGCTACAACATCAACTGGACTAAAAGTGAGACATTACCCATGTCCCATATTACAACTGCAGCAGCCATTGCTGACTAACCTTTCCAATGAAAAGTGGAACGGGTCAGATACCTTTGCATCAACTGCAACAAGGTTTTGGAGAGAATTGTCCCCATCAACAGTGACCCGCTGGTGGCCAGGACTTGGTTAAAATACGCTAAGCGGATGCACCTTCAATTGTCACTGTGGGACAGGATACAAGCAGAAAACATGGTCATAGCATGCAGGTTCACATACATTCTGGGTATGCTACCAATCTTGGTCAGGCTGACCTCTTGAGAATGAGCGATCAAAATATCAAGCCCCTTATTTGGGATGATTCCTGGTTATGACTGAAAATCCACAAGCTGATGGCTCACATGTGGGAGGATGGCCTTAGCCTCCCATGCATGGAACATCACTACAGTGCCCTGCAATTGTCACACCTGGTTGTGCCTCGAACCAGTGCGAGAAACACTTTGTTATGAGTAATATCAATGTCTCATCAAGTATGACAGACTTGGGATAAAGCCACTTTATAAACATAAAACTCCCTTCTTCCATGACACAAAGTCAAATGATACATTCAATGATGAAATGCTGGCTCCGAGCCCATAATCTCGACGCTTGGTTGCACAAATATGCAACCTCATGGAACAACACTGCCCTTACGGTAGGCAAAGATACTGCAGGCTGATGCCTGTGGCGCAGAGTCGGAATACTGACTCTTGACCATCTAATATTGCAGGGTAACGTATGCTCCTTTGAATCACTCCAAGATGAATTTAAGCTACTTGACCACCAACAGTGGAAACACCCAATTACATAATTGCCTACAGAACAAATTTGGCCAACCGCCCTGGGACCAGTGTGATTACCCCATACAATGCTATTTGACAAACTGGGGTTTGTTGCATCGCATGATATCAGGGTACTATAAGTTGCTGATATCCCACCTCTATCTAAAACACAACTTTTTAGGGTATGAGAATCTTGGCAGAGGCCACTGCATGTTGACTGTACTGACTCAGATTGGACCGCCCTGATTGAAGACTTGGATTAAGGGTTTCAAGACTCCTGAATTAAACTCCAAGACTGGTACTGGACCCTGCATATATTCTATTCGGAGGGTCTACTCCATCATTCCAAATGTTGGAGATGTGACCAAGAGTCCATATCCTCCATGAGTGTCTGCACATCTGGAAGTACTGGTGAGAGATCGAGTCCACCCTCAATGGGGCTCTATGACCACCATCGCCCTTCCTGAGACAATTAATCATGTTACATGACACAGATGACTATACGTCTTTCACTACCCACGAGAGGCACGTACTGGCTAGGATGCTCATTCTTTGGCACTAAAGATCACTCCATCTTCCTACCCATGATGAATGCCTAACCAACATGTATAAGGTGGCCTTGTATGAGAGACTTATATACAAAGAGCAGGATAAGTCAGAAACCTATTTACAGATCATGTTGTCTTTCATGGGCACCAAAACCCTGCAGTGTGGGTACTGCCAGGACCATACGGCCCATCAATGATACTACTACCCCCGCTCACCTTTGCCCCCTTGTCCTACACTCTTTGCACACTGTAGCCTTTGACCCCCCCGTCCCTCCACCATACAAACACGGGCTATTCACAGACTGAGACCCTGTAGGGTCACTAACCTCAGCTCTGCTGTTGTGCCTAACTCTTTAGATCACCCTACAATGCTCTCTCCTTGAAAGGCAAGATTATCACTGGCTTCCCTCCACCCCACCCAGACTACTAGGACCACAGTAGAGTCTGCAGCCTCTTCTTGGTTTTGCAGAGGTAACCAATGACATAGATGTGCTTTCTCACCTTATAGGGTTTTCTTATGTGTAGGTCCTCCTGCTCTCTGTTGTGTACCCTACTTCCGACCTTCGACACAATGAAGGCCATGCAATACTTTGTTCTGTTGTGCGACTGATCAGAAACTCCTCTTTTTTATCATTTTCTCCCCCTGCCATTCCCTTCCATAGATCCTCTAATTTGTCCCATGTTACCATGTTTTGATCTCCTCTCTCCTCCCCCAAACTCCATTACTCAAATCCATTTCTGTTTGGGTCAGAACTGCTTTTTTTGCCACAGTGCTCTAGTATGATGTATGGATGGTATCACTGATCCTGTTTTCACAACATGGCACGCTCTACTGTGGTATGAGTCTATTTTTTTTATACAGACCTTGTGTATGATTTCATGTATGTACCCTTCCTTATAGGTTGGAACATTTCCGATTACCTTTTGTATGTTACAAAAATTATAAATATATGTATATATATATATATATATATATATATATATATATATATATATATATATGTGTATATATATATATATATATATATGTATATATATATATATATATATATATATATATATATATATATATATATATATATATATATATATATATATATATAATAAATTGCTCAAATCAACAAAGTTTTGGTTCAGTTTTATTTGGCGGACTTGGAAATGTGCATTTTTATTAATTTTGAGACAATGTGGGGGTTAGCAAGTCCTTTTAAGGCACTTTATGTGTTTTTTGAGTTTTAAACACTGCTGGTGGGACCACAAGAGACAGGACTCCACGGGTTGGTGCTTATCTCTAATGAGGAGGGAAGCCCCTGCCCCCACCTGGGAGTTTTAAAGCTCAAGCTTTAATGTTAACATTGTCTAAACTACTTTACCCTCTATGTAACTGAAAAAAATCCTGTTATATCTATGGTCATGGAAGGCAGTCTTTTTACTATATCTGTAGCAGCGTGGCTAGACCCTGTTTGCCCCTATCTATGTAGAATAATAAAGAACTTGATAATTATGAACTGCATCACTGTACTCATTCCCCTCCTAGAGAAAAATAGAACAAACCGATTACTAATATACTGTTATAAAAGCAGATAACTGACTACACACCTTATATGATTCAAAAGAAGAGGGCGAGGTAGTGAGTGAATGGCGCTCCTACTTCCAAAAAATTATAGCTGGTGTTAGATTAATTTTGATCTACTTAGAATTGTTATACCGCATGTGTGCCATTACTCTTTATTGTATTGTTAGATATCCCTTTGGGTATATCGTTAGGTAATTTTTGGAGGGTGGTTACCTGAGTTTGTGCACCGTGCTAATTGAGTTACCCTTAGCTATAATTTTTTGGAAGTAGGAGCGCCATTCACTCACTACCTCGCCCTCTTCTTTTGAATCATATTAGTTAGATGTGAGTAGGCAGCACCATACTCCTTAGGGGATACACATTTATTATATTCGGCACAATGGAAGACAGAATGAAGGTAGCAGAGGAACTCTTCAAGAGCTTAGATAGTGGATGCACAGTGAAGCAAGCAACGATTGGTGGGAACCGTAGAAGTAAGGAAGGCTTAAAGGATAAATTTATCAGGTTGGAAAGGATGAAGAAAAATGAAATGTCTAGGTGGTGGGATGCAACCACACTAAGACAATATAGAAAATTGGATAGAATCCCCAGGGGATTGAGATCACACATTTTCCCTACGTATGAGGATTTAGATGCGGATTTGCTGGTAAGATGGGAAGAAGAACTCAGATCTAACTCAATGAAGTTAATGGATATCTTAATAGAAAATGATGAGAGAAAAGTAGTGAAATTACAAGCAGATATAGATAAGTTAGAAAAAGAGATCAGTGAGCTAAACTTGAAGGATGCGACAGATAAAAATTATGTTATCTTAAATGATGTGATAATGAGAGTTCAAGAGGACATTAAGCAAAGAAAAGCCAGGAAATTGAAGAGGGACGAACTGGATTACCTTAATGGGAGAGTGTTTACGTTTTCGCGTAAATATGACCACTTGGTAAAGAGTGCAGCCTCTACAGTAGAATCTAATAACTTGACAGACTCAGCATCCACCTCTAGAAGTAGTTTAGTGACAGACAGTAGTGATACTGAAACTAGAGATTTGCATATAGGATCTGACTCGCAAGCAGTAGGTTTTTTACAAGAATTGAAAAGAATAAAACAAGGCAATTGGGAGATAAATCAGAAAAGAAACTGGGTAGGAGGACACGTAGAGGGAAAAGAGGAAGTAAAGGGCGACACTTATGTGGGCATGAAAACAAGGTCACGGGACAAAAAGACATAGACTTAAAGATTGAATCTGAGAATAATGTGGTTAATTTGTCTGATAAGCAACTTTCCTTGGAGATGCTATCACTTTTAAATAGGGGACTGGGTTTTTGTCCATCGGTCAAGGGCAATGTGTGTCAATCTAAAATTGATTTATTCAAATTTATAAGAAAATTGAAACTTAAGAGACATTTTGAATCACGTGTAATAGATACAGAAACGGCTTCAATTGGAACAGGAGCATTGAGCAAATTGTCGATTCAGGATGTTTATGACACTGTAACATTAATGACAATTACAGACTATGAGGGAGATCCAATAACCACGTCTTCAATTTTACAAGACTTGAGCATTTCTCCGGATAAACATATTGCTAGTGGTTTGAAACGAAGATCAACTTGGGTACCCAAATCAACCATGGACAGTAATATAGAAAAAAAAATTGGATTAGTTTGGAATGATCTGGATAAAGAAGAAACGAAGATGAGACAATGGAGGAGATCAAATCTGAGACAAGAGGAACACAAGGCACTAAAGACTTTGAAATCAGATGTGGACCTGACCATTAAAAAAGCGGATAAGGGAGGTAATATAGTGGTAATGAATCGCACAGACTATGAGCAGGAAATGAGCACACAATTAAATGATACTACCTCTTATGAAAAGCTTCTGTACAATCCAATATCAGCTCTGACAGGGAAAATAAATAGAATGTTAAGGAACTGGAAAGATAAGGATTTATTGAATGAGGAAGAATTTCTGTACCTACAAGTATTTCGTCCCAAATATCCGTGTCTGTATACATTACCGAAGATTCATAAACAATCTAAATTTCCACCGGGGAGACCGATAGTTTCAGGCATAGGAGGACCTACTGAGAGGTTGTCAGAATTTGTCGATATTTTTTTACAACCATTTGTAAACAATCTACCTTCACACATAAATGACACGAAACATGTACTAAGTCTATTGTCAGATATCCAATGGGAACCAGGGATGTTTTTGGTAACTCTAGATGTGACAGCTCTTTACACTAGCATTCAACATGATTGGGGATTGAAAGCAATAGAATATATTCTAAACAAGAGATCGGCGAGCCTATTAGAACATACACATATGTTGCTGGATATGATTGATCTTATACTTAATAACAACTACTTTCTGGTTAAACAAAGCTGGTTTAGACAAAAACAGGGGGTAGCGATGGGCTCGAAATTCTCACCATCGTATGCTAATTTGTTCATGGGATGGTTCGAAGAAAATTGGGTATGGGGTTCTAAAGCGGCAAATTGGCACTCATATATCCTCTATTGGGGGCGATACATTGATGATTGTCTTATGTTATGGACAGGGGATGCAGTAGCGTTGGAGAGTTTTTGCCATTATCTTAATGGAAATGATGTGAATATCAAATTCACATATAAATACAGTGAGTTCAAAATAGAATTCTTAGATGTAGAATTATTTGTGGAGAACAATAGGATAGAAAGTAGACTTTTCCGGAAAATTACCTCCTGCAACACTATATTGCATGCATCAAGCTCACACCCTCAACACCAAATAGAGGCTATACCGTTGGGTGAGATGATCAGAGCGAGAAGAAACTGTAGTAGGGATTGCGATTTTTATGATACTATTGTGGACATGGAACATAGATTTAGAGCTAGAGGTTTTTCGGATAACAATATAGTTAAATCTCGAAATAAGGCTCTTAAGACCTCTCGTTCACAGACACTGTCACTAACGACTCAAAAAAATGAGGAGGTCAAGAAGAACAGTGCTCGGAGAGTGAGGATTGTTTTAGACTACACGGATATTTCTCAGAAACTATTGAAAATAATGAAAAAACATTGGTCAATACTGACTCAAGATGAGGTGCTTAAGAAATAAATAGGTACGAAACCGGAGGTGTCGTTTAGAAGGGGGAACACCCTCCAAAGTATTTTAAGTCCAAGTTATGTACCAGAGGAAACTAAGGCACTTAAGACGAGAATTTCGGAACACTGGAGGGCAATTAGGCAACTAGATGAACGTTACCCGATAGCCTCGCATATGATGATATGTAAAGCGCAAGAGGCACATAAAGACTTTACATTTTTTGGCTTTGAACAATGTGAAGGCAATAGAGAATTGGCCTTAAGAAGAAGGGAATCATTATGGATCATGAAGTTAGGAGCGGTGGAACAAGGATTAAATACAGATCGTGAGATTGAGTATTTTCTCGGTGATAAGTAATAAGCAAAGTCTCAGTGAGTAAATCTATATTGAAGCAAATAAGATTAAGGATATGTAAAATATCATTTTTTGAATAATTGTAGTGTATACTATATATTTATTGTTAATGGGTTGATTAATTCAAGAAAAGTCTGATATAAACAGCCTATGTGGTTCCATAATTCTTCATAAGTATATTATTATAAGATAACCATTTATAAAAGTAATTAAATGATTTTATTTTTTTATTTACATAGAATGAGAGACAGGTAATTATAAGTACATAGACACAGAGCTTATAGAGATCAGAACTGGCTCCAATTAGGATATAATGACTGGACCCGTGTGGCTGCTTTCCTTCTTAGACTTATTTGTAGTTAATGTAGTCCGTTTTTGATGTTTTGTTACTAACTAGGAAGGGGAAGTCGCAAGATAGAAGTGCATCATTTATGTTTACAGCAGAGACGGCTAGGTTCGCGATAGTCCGTCTTCTATTTTGCGTTAGCGTCTGAGGCATTTAAATAGGACGCACAATAGAAATTCGGTTTAAATAATCGGAAGCGTACTCGCTCACATCTAGATACTGCAACAGGTAAATAGGGATTCTGATTTTTCTATCAATATGGATAGATCTAATTTTACAGGACTTGTAACTAATTGGTGCTAACTTTCACAGTAGGTTGAATCGATATAAAATACGCGGAGACAGGCTCTAGAATTAATTCAAGCTAACAAGTTAATTGGTAAGCTTACTTGGGGATCACATGGACATCACAAATACGTTATGAAATGTATAACGATTGAAATATTTATGTATACTTTTATCGTATCTATATACTACCAGATTTTATTTCGAGAATCAAGAGGTACATTGGAGCATTAAAAGAAAAAAGAAATTAGGCACAACCGAGTTAGTAAAATTTAAAATTTTAAAAATTACAATTTAAATATACTGGGGGGCACACCTCTTTCTGTTGGGTTTATAATGAAGCACAATTGGGCCCATCTGAGTGAAAGAAGAGCATGGCACTTACTCATATTTATAATCGTTTTCGATTCCAATTCGTATTAATTTTATTTATTTACAATTGGACTATCTTTTTGGCATTGAATATTTTCTTAATTTAAATTAGAGCGGGGCTGCACTTACTTGTTCTATGCATCACTACATAGTTTATAGCATGAGAGGGCGTAACACTTATAAAATGATGTGTTCACTTTAGATACACATTGAAACATCACTTATTATAATGATGATGTCGGATATTTGCATGGTTCTCACCTGCTCACATGGTTGGCTTTCAATTTGAAGTTTACAATTAGGATATGGATGAATAGGAGAATTAGTAACTGACTTGTGTCATATGGCAATATTGTTTTTAGGAAGTATTGGATGGATCTTTATTTGACAAGAAAGTCCTGAGGAAATCCTAGGGGCACTCCCCCGGATAAAACACGTGTTGACGACGAACGAGCAAGTGGGGAGTTTTTGGTTTAGGCAGTTATGTTAATTAGATCAATCATGGAATTGTGAATATGAACAATGAAGTTGACATTGAAATGTATATTCTTTTGTATATTTTCTCATGTACTAATGATCACATATAGGCTTTGAAATAGAGTGATATTTATGGTTATATACAGTGCATATAATTTTGTAAATTCCAGAATGTTAAATAGGATCAATAAATTTGTATAAGTATATACTTTTGGTGCCTTTCCAGATAGATACAGTGTGTAGATTACTTTGACTGGTGTTAGATTAATTTTGATCTACTTAGAATTGTTATACCGCATGTGTGCCATTACTCTTTATTGTATTGACTACACACCTTGTCTTTTAAGAGCAGACACAACATAGATCTGAGCACCCTTGAACCTTGTGCATTAGGTTCCTAAATACCTGCAATGTAGGAGTAAAGCAACCTAGGTGGATCCCAGACGTGCACATAAGGTAGAAGTTGTACAAGGATGGTTGCAGTACTACAGATTTGCTAATGTAAGGATACCTGGAGTCTAAGTACTCTGTTGCGTCTCCAAAATGAAAATACGAACTAATGAAAAATGTCAATTTTCATGGCAAACATATCCAGGCTGGGGCTGGGCACTGGGGCAGAAAACAAGAACAATATGGAGGTGCAAAGGGACATTTGGAGACTCATACCAGAAGAGATACTAGCTTTCCAGAGCAATGCGAGATCCATTTCTATTTTAGAAAGCTGGAATTGAAAGCTACTACGTGTCTTTAAGATTATGTATTTTTTCTAATAAGGGCCACATTTATAATAGCTCTTGCTTAGGGAGCCAAAATTAAAGGGCGCACATGTCAGGGGTGGGAAGGGAGCAGATGAAGAAAATAGGAGGTAGGGAGAGACTCCCCTATAAAATAATAATGTATAAAGAGACAGGAAAATAAGCACCCTGCTATTTCGATTAAACATTCCATATGACGTAAGCACTACTAGAAAAAAAATCGTCATTTCAACTTTCAGGATAGCGAAAGTAAAAAAATGCACGTTCTACGTTTGAGTCTCTAAAACAAAGCTACAGCACAATACAAACATCAGCTATGCATCAGAAAAATGAAAATTGGCAGCTTTGGGAGTCTATCATTTTAAAACGCAATTAGCAGCATACACATTGCTGCGAATATGCAAATATGTAAATCACTGTATATTTAACACTGAAAAACAGAACAGCATAGCATTATTGTTTCTTAAGAGGTGGGACAAACACATCCATTTAAAAAAGGAGTCTCACATAGATAAAGTAATTCAATATAAATACCCTGAAGTCAGATGGCGCAGCAAATTTACGAGTCATTAGGCTCTTGCTTCATTATTGGGGGATGTGAATGAGTACCTTATCTGATCTATCACATTTTTGCAAGGTCAGGGGTACCGTGGCAGAGACAATTAATGCTTCATTGCCGTTGCGAAAGTCCCCTGACAGTAAGGGGAGCCCATGTTCAAAAATACTAATGCAGAATTATTACCCTTTTTCAAAGCATGGGCTCCTCATAACAGGCACTGAAGAACTCTGCGTGAAAGAAAATAAAAGTTATAAATATAGTCTCGGTGTAAATTAATGCGAGGCAGCGTGGCTTTCAAATACTTATCGCGAATTGGTTGACCCATCTACCTATATTAGTTTACTTCGGCGAGTATGATCTGACCCCCTTGACAATGGTCCGAGATTACTGCTAATGTCAGTTAAATGGCATTTTGCGGTCAATGAGGAATTCGTTTAAGAATACGAGAACATCATAGAATCCAGGAGTCTCCCTTCTTTATCAGAAAACGTACAACGGTCGTTTCAGCGATCTTGTCTATCTGACAGCTATATATATTGTGTGCATACCAAAAACATGCAGTGGTCTTCTTAAAGCCCACCCATTGATTTCCATTGATAGACTTTACTGACACTCTCGTTTGCTTGCTTCTTGTCCATGTCACCCCGCAGGAGCACAGCCACTTTACCATCCTTTTGACTGCAAAGTTAATAAGGCAAACCCCATTGGATTTGCCATTGCTCGGTTGGTACTCATATTTATTGCGCATTTAGTTCTCTGCTGCAAAGCCTAAAAACAGATACAAGTATCGAGGTAACTCCTGTTTCAAATAAGGGAGAACTCAATTATAAAGCAAAAACTTTCAAGAATCACCATTCTTTATCAAGGCTGGGCTAGGGTCTTTTCACCCCTCCATTCACAAGGCATATGGAGGTTATTTTTACAGGCCTAAATGATCAGGTATTTCCTAGAATATCAGAATTACCGTTTATAGTTTCTTTTACAATTAAAAGGCAAAAAGTGAGCAATTCCCGGTGCAGTGGTTTGGGAATATAGTTTTTTAAAGAGCCTTGGAAAATGTTTTAGAAAAGTCTCTCATAATCAAAATAAAATTCCGGCTGGCTTTCTGGCTGTTTCTTATACTAATCCCTCTAAAGTTTATACATATTAAAGAGTGACGGTGAACCATTAAAATAGAATACCAAAATTTTAACACTATACATTTTGGCACAAAATGCTTTATAA
Organism: Pleurodeles waltl; assembly: GCF_031143425.1. Lineage (NCBI taxonomy): Eukaryota > Metazoa > Chordata > Amphibia > Caudata > Salamandridae > Pleurodeles > Pleurodeles waltl. Next base: position 801,050,600 of record NC_090449.1, on the reverse strand, counting down.
AGGCATAGATAATGTGTTGAAACAGACTTTTAAACAACAGAGATTATGGCTCTCTTAGATTCCTGCTGCCTCACCAACAGATAGATCTAAATGGACAACCCAAAAGGAATGAACGTAAGAAGTCGGTTTTAGTGTTCAAGTAGCGTGATGATAGTATATGCAGGCGAAAGCATTTAGCAAAACATGCGAAATCTATATATTTTTTTTAAATTCATCTGGGGCGAGAAATTAAATTACCAGATTTGCCCAAATTCACTTTGCAGTCGAACAGATGAAATGGGCAGATTTTTCACTTTTCGTGCACTTTGTTAATGAACCACAGCCGCGCGACCTACCCCAACTCCGCAAAAGCAGAGTTGATTCGATCTCCAGGGACCTAATTTTGCTATGGAGAACCATATGAATTGCACAAGACGGAGAATTGATGACTAGGAGTTCTCTTTTCTATTCTTTTCCATGACTTGGTGTATTATTGGCCCATAACATCTAAAATGGCGATATTACTGGAATATTCATATACCACGAGAACATGCAGAAATAAGTTTTTCGCTTTTATGAAAAGATAGTGGGGCTTTTACAGGTCCATTCTCAAAGGCATGCAAGAGTACACAAAAGAGTACTACTGTAGTACCATAATGTAGCACGTTTCTCAAACATGATTTTTTTATTTTGCATTCATGCTTTTGTGAATCCACCCCTACGTGACGTAATTTAGGGATCAGTGCTACAATAAAGAGCTTTTGAGGGTAACCATATCCTGACATAATTGTGGACTTTGGGGTATGTGAAATTCACTGCCACAGTTCAATCGCCAGTGAAATTCCTGGTAAAATCACATGGGAAGTATTTATATCATAGCAGGCACCATTAGGACCAAAGAAAAAGAAACGGCCTATGCCAACATCTCCCTCCTTGGCAGACTGAATAAAGGGCACCAAATGTTAACAACAAACATGAATTGGAGGCTAAGAAAACATGCTTTCAGGTAATAGAATCTGGAAAAACAAGGTAGACAACCTAAAAAAAAAAACATTTGGGGCTGGAAGGTGAGGAGAGTTTTTCCCACGGCGAGAACAGCAAAAACAAGCATTTACAATGCAACGGGTCTCGCATTTGCTCATGTTAGAGCTGATAGCGTTGTAAACTCCTAACCCGACTTTTCACCTATCGGCAAAAGTGCATTCATGTACGTAACCCGAAAAAGTGCAATTAACTATGTAAAGCACTCGACTTCTGCCAAGCGAAATCGCGCTAGTAAATTAGAGAAAAAGTAGTCCACGAGCCGGACAGAAAACAGCGAGCCTCGCACGTTTTCTGTAGTTGGTCAATGCGCTCGAGGAGGGCTAGCCACCGGAAAAGGCATGACGTATGCATGCCTTCGACTAATGAAAGCAAGCAGATTTTATTAGGCAAGCCTACGAACCAATGAAAAACTCTGATGTGACGTCGACAGGGCTCCGAGCCCTTTTCTAAACCCTAAAGCGTCTCGCTGCGATACGCATGCGCGAGCGCATGCAACGCAGGCTCGACACTAAAAAGGAGAGTCCTGTACTTAAAAAAAAAGAGCAAGTATGAATTGCTTTCAGTTTTAATTAGCAAGACAAGGCATAACATTTGAACATGGTTCTGAGGCAAAGATTACTTTTACAAAGGGTCATGTTGCCTTGTCACTAAGGTAAATTGGTGATTTGAGTACAACTGGACTCGGAGGAGGGTTTGAAGAGGAATAAAGTTCAGTGATTTAGCCCATCAAAGTCTGATGAATTATTATTTGAGTAACTTCCCTTGCAGTTTTAGTTAGTGAGGGAGTTATCTTCTTAAATTACTTTTTCAAGAAAGTTTGTGGTTTCAGAAATATGTGAATACATCTTTTGACAAAGTAATTAGCTTATTTTGGTTTCTTCTACTGCTGGCCAACTAAAGATTTGTGCATCATGGTCCTAACAGACTGGACAACCTTGTCAATCTTTGTTGCTCCTGGTCAGAAAGTAAGCTTTCCTCTTTTGGCCTGCTAAATTCATGCTTTACCTTTATAAAGTTCAATCAATCAAGCAGGATTTATAAAGCATGGCTAATCACTCGAAAAGGAATCCAGGTGCTTGCAGGTCCTGGAGACTTATTCGAACAGCAAGGTTTTGAGGGCTTTTCAGAATTCCAGAAGTGAGGCAATGGTTCGGAGGTGTTTGGGGAGGCTGTTCCATATGTTTTCTGTTTTGTGGGAGAAGGAGCGTCCTCCACTTCTGCTTCAGTAGATGCGGGGAGAATGGGCAAGTTAAAGGAAGGCAGAGTGTAGTCTTCTTGATGGTTGGTGGAAGTTCAGGCGTTGGTTAATGTAGACAGGTCCTTGGTTGTGTAGAGCCTTGTGTGCGTGGGTCAGCAGCTTGAATTAGCATCTCTTCTGTACAGAGACCCAGTGGAGTTGCTCGAGTTGGGGTGTGATGTGAATTTGTCAGGGAAGGCCAAGGATGTGCCTGGCTGTGGTGTACTGTATGGTCTGAAGTCTCTGTAGGAGGTGTGTGGCGATTCCTACATAGAGGGCATTGCCTTAGTCCAGTCAGAAGGTGATGAATGCCTGTGTCATGGTGCGTCTGGTATGTAGGGAGTTGTTCCATGTGTTGCTGCTGTTGCCAAAGATCACTACTTCTGTCTTGTCTGTGTTCAGCTGCAGGCATTTGTTCTTCATCCAGTCAGCCACACTTGTAATGCATCTGTGTAAGTTGGTTCTGGTGGTGAGGGGTCCATCAGTGAGTGAGAGGATAAGTTTGGCATCAGCTGCAAAGGAAATTATGTTGAGACCATCGGATCTGACCATGTTGGCCAGGAGGGTCATATATATACATTGAAGGGCATGGGGCTGAGCCCTGGCGGACACAGCAGGTGATACCTTTGGGTTCAGAGGTGAGAGGTGGATCCTCTGGCTTCTTCCGGTGAGGAAGGAGGTTATCTATCTGAGTGCGTCCCCTTGGATGCTGAAATGGTGGAGTCTTTTGAACAGAATGTGGTGGGATATGGTGTTGAAGGCTGCCGAGTGGTTTGATCAAAGCTGCTGCTTCACCTAAGTCAAGAAGGGTTTGGATGTCGTTGGTGGCTGCAATAAGGGTAATTTCGGTGCTGTGATTGCTGTGGAAGCCAGATTGGGAGGTGCCCACTAGCTGTTTCTGCTCCAGGTATGTCATGAGTTGCTTGTTGATGATCTTTTGCAGTACCTTCGCTGGGAATGGAAGCAAGGAGATTGGCCAGTAGGTTTTTGGTTTACTGGGGTCGGCTGAGGGCTTTTTGAGAAGTGCTCTGATTTTGGTATGTTTCCAGGAACTGGGAAATGTTGTGGAGGTGATAGAGTTGTTGAGCACGGTGATGAGTTCCTGGCTGATCCTTTGGTTTCCAAGGTTGAAGATGTGGTGCAGGCATGGGTCTATGGGAGCTCCTAAGTGGATGGATTTCATGGTGGAGGTGGATGGATGGTGGGGGTGGATGGGTTCATGGTGGAGATGTCTCTCTAAAGATACATTTTTGTCTCCACAAATGAGTACTCCTGCAGAGGTAAATTTGGGATTAATACTGGTGAGAACTATTTATGTTTATTTGATTACTGATGTCCTATTTAAACTTCCAAGAGAAAACAACTGGGTGCACGGGCTTTAGAACTGTAAATGCTATTGATTAAATCTGTGTCTCAATTCTTCATCCTGATGATTCATGTGGCAAACATGCTCCCCATTTGTGCAAATGCAGTTTCTCATTATTTATGATAAAGTTTTTTCAGGAAATTGTTTTTGATTTTTGATACACCATCGGAGTTCGGTGATATTCTGGGACATCAGTCCAATTTTGTATTGATGCTTTGAGCAAGGAGTTTATCATTTCATTACAATGTAATATCAGTGCTACAGAAGAGACAAGAGCACAGGTGATTATACAGGAAATGTGAAATGTCTTCCAGATCCTCCGGGTGGACACTATGTAACCACAGATTCCTCACTTTTTGAATAATCCCCAGATTGAATCCAGAAACTTTCAGAGCAGTTCTGTGACGTGCAGCTAGGTGACATTGTGCAACTCTGCACCAATGTCATTCCACTCCAGAAGTGATGAGTGGAGCTGCATATAAGCGCCAGCAATGAGTGCTGATGTTATTTGCTTTCTAGAATGTGTGCACCCAGTGAGACACAGCCTATCAGCATATTGCCATGGCCAATGTGAAGATTTCTAGATTAGGACCCTTTTAGAGGAAAAGAGTCCAATTTACAGAATAGCATGACAGCAGGGTCAGTGAGGAATCTGCAGTTAGACAGAATATCCACCACAAAGATTGTTTCTGAAGGTAAGTATTTTGTTCTTCTGATGGATACATTTATCTGCAGATTCCTCATATTGTGAATAGATACTATAGCCATGCCTCCCCAGACAGTGGGTCTGTGAACTGTCCCATACCAAAAAGTACTGCTTAGTTAAGCGGGCCAAATGCACAACTCGATGGACCTGACAGGCGAGGCAGTTTTTGTGTAAAAACACCCACCTACGTAGCAGCCTAAGAAATATCCAGGACAGGTACTCCACATGTCAATGCAGTGGTAGCTGCTCTGGCTTTAGTGGTATGAGTTGATAAGCCTTCTGGGGGCTGTTTCTAGCCAGAGTGTAGCATATTGTGATACAGAGAACAATCCACGAGGAGATGGTCTGTTTTTGCACTACTTTTCCCTTCTTTGCTCCAGAAAAATCTACAAAAAACTGATTGTTCACTTGATGTCCCTTGATAACATTGATATGGTAACTTAATGCTCTTTTAGGTTCTAATAAATGGAGCCTCTCTTCCTTAAAGTGATAAGGCAGAGTAAAAACTGCAGAAGGATAATAGCCTGATCGATGTGAAAAGGAAGGACTACTTTAAGTCAAAATGAAGCTCGAGTCCTTAGAACCAACTTGCCAGTGAAAAAGGTGGTGTAAGGTGGACAGACACAAAGAGTCTGAAATTGGTTCACATGTCTAGTTTAAAAAAAAAAAAACTGTCATTAAGGTCAGATCGTACAAGTGTGCAACGGTTTGAAAGGGGGACAATTCAAGAAAGCGAGGGCTACACTGAAGTCCAACTTGAGTATCACAAAGGGTTTTAGTGGTACAAATATTGCAAACCTTTCAAAAAAACTCATCACAATGGGTGATTTGATTAATTAAGGCTTATTCAGCAACCGCAAGAAGGCTTAAAGAGCCAGTAAGTGGATGTTAACTGTGCCCAAATCAAGTCCTTGCTGCTATAAAGAAAGAACAAATAATAAAACTTCAGACACTTTTGCCTGTAAAGGGCAAATTTATCGGGTGCCGCACCAATCCACAAGTTTGTCCCAATGGTTGTCATATACTGATTTTGTGGAGAAATGCTATGTAATCAAAAAGGCATCAACAACCTCGGGGTGCAGCTCAAAGTAAATCAACTGTCACAGATCAATCTCCAAGCATAGAGATGCAAAGTGTGCAGGATATGGTGCAACATGCTGCCCTGCTGCTGCAACAGAAAATCCTCCTGATGCCACAGTTTGATTTGAGGACAGATGCTCATGCCCAGGAGTTCCAGATAACATGCTTGCCTGGCTGAATTCAGAGTCACTAGAATAACTCGGGCCCTATTGTTTCTAATCTTCAGGAGAGGCAGTAGTGGGAAGGTCTGTAGGATTTCTGAGCTCTACTCAAGATGGAACGAGTCTCCAAGCGAGAACTGCTTTGGAAACACCAGCACACAGAAGTGCAGACATTGGGAATTCTCAGTGGTGGCAAAGACATCAAGTCAGGACTTTCGCCAATGCAGGAAGATGGCCTGTGCCATTTCCTGGTGCAACTGCTGTTCATCATCTGCTGGGTGCCTGTGGCTAAGTTTGTCTGCCTGGCATTTAAAGATCCCTTTAGATGGTTCACCTCCAGAGAAATCCTGTGGCAGTCTAGCCACTTTGCGGAAAGCACTTTCTGACACAGGGTCCAAGGCCCCACCCTATCATGTTTGTTGTAGTACCACATGGCAGTGGCGTTATCCATGAGCACCTGCACCAACCCTCCTTTGTTAATGAACAGGAAGGCCTTCAGTGCCAATCAAATCACCCCAACTCCAACACAAGGATGTAGAGTTTGAGTCTTCGCTGAAGTCGGAAGGCCTTAGAACTACACCTTTCCCAAAGGGCCTTCCGAACCCAGCAGTGATGCATCCATGACCACTGTTAGCTCTGGGTGGATTAAAGAAAGGGGGATGCCACCTATCCTATTGTGGCCCAGTAGCCACAACTGCAAACTTTTAAAGTGTCTACCAAAATCTGGATACAGTCTGACATTTCTGTGATGTTGTGCCCACTGGCATTTTTAGTACCACTACAGATCTTGCATGTACAATCTGGCATGTGTCACCAGCAGGCTGCATCATAGCCTAAATATCCTGGAGTCTGCATTCAGCAGGGAAAGCCCGAAACCGTACAGTATCCAGAATGACTCAGAGAAAAATGGGGAATCTTCTAAGGAGTCACTTGCGACTTCGGCTCATTGATAGTAAACCCCAACAATGTTAAGAGGTTCCCCATTGTTTGGAGGTGGTTGATGACTGTCTGGTGCGAGTCTGCCTTTAACAGCCAGTCACGATATGGAAAGACTGGCATCCCCAGCCTCTGTAGATTTGCTGGGACCACTGCCATTACTATCATGAACACTCCAGGAGCTCTAGTGAGGCCAAAGAGGAGAACTGTGAGCTGAAAATGCCCCAGGCCCACCTTGAACCATAGTAGGGCCTGTGGTCTTGCAGGACGGGCATGTGAACATAAGCATCCTGCAGGTCCAATGCACCGGCATGTAAAAATATGCATCCTGCAGGTCCAATACCACCTTCAAGTCTCCAGGGTCTAGAGCAGACAGGACATGGGCTAATAGGAGCATTTTGAATTTGTTCTTCTGCAGGAAGGTATTGAGAGGGCAAGGATGTAAAACAGGACAAAAGCCTCTTTCCTTCAGAACAAGGAAGCAGCAGGAGGAACACCCAGTTTCTACTTCAAAGGCTAGAACCCTCTTTATGGACCTTTTTGGCCTGCTATGTGATGAACAGATGGTCCTCCATCAGCTGCCCAGGAAGCTAGAGGAAGGTGCAACAGGTTGAAAGAAAAGGACAGACTTGGTCCCAATGGACAATTTGGAGGACCCACTCGCCTGTCGTGATGGATTGCCACTCTTCAACTAAATTTTGGATCCTGTCTCAAAAAGATCGGCTGTGTGCCATCAAGGAAATACTAAAGCAGTATAGCGGGTGTGGCTGCTGGAGGGCAAGGGCGGGCCGAGCTGCATGTTGTCCCTGCTGTCCTCATTGTATCTGAGAGCCATTGCCTCCATCAGGAAAGGGTTGAGAAGCCTGTTATGCTGGAGTAGAAGTCTGGTATAGACAGACAGGAAAACGTCTGCTGCAGCCACAGAGTTTGAAATTGTTGGTGTAATTGCCTTTTGGGAGCAGAAATGCCAAAGGAATATGCTGTGGCTCTGCTCTCCTTAAAATGCTCCAAGGCAGAGCCCACTTTATCACAAAAAAGATGAGATTCCCTAAAAGGCATGTCCATTAAAGATTCCTGGACCTCCACAGAGTAGCTAGTGGAGCATATCCAGGAGTGGCGCCAGAGGACAACACTGGTATCTATGTTATGTCTCAGACAATCTGTTGTGTCCAGTCCTGAGGACGTCACAAATTTTGCTGCATCACAGCCATCCTGATTAGCCTGCCTAAGAAAAGCTGGAAGGTGATAGGGAACAGTTGGCAAAAATTGAGCCGATGTATCACAAAAGACATAGGAGTAATGGCTAAGACACAACTGGATAAGACTCGGGCTTGCAGGGGGAAAAATTATCTTACCAAAAGGTTCTAAGTGATGGACTCACGTTTATGAGGAGTGGCAATAAAGGCACTGGGGCTGACCCTGCTGGTGGACGAGTGTACCACCAGACTTTCTAGATTGTGATGCTGTGTTAGAAAGAAAGGCTTGCCAGGTGCAGGACGATGGTGAGGAGTAGCCTGCCCATTAACCGGCTGCCTTGAACAGGTCTTAGCCGCAGTGCCTAAAATGGTTTCAGTAAATGCATTAATAAGTGGCTACAGCGGTCCGGTAGGAGGCTGCCCAGGTTGTAGAGCTTCAAATAATACACTGGTTTTCACGCCATCATCGACAATTGTAAATCTAAGCCTCAGCGGCCCATATCACTGCGCCAAAAGTAATGATTTCTGCCATAGCAAGACCCGGGAAAGAAAGAAAAGCAATATCAGGGGAAATGTGAAGCTCACTGTCATCCTGAAACTCTTAATGCCAGTTTTCCTCATCATAACAGAAAACGTAATCATCTCCCTCATTATAGTTGTCATTTTCAGAATCTGTATCAAAAAGATTATGCATAAAGTCCGGTCCAAACATTTGGTAAGGAAAAGGTATCAGAATCAGAGGGGTTGCCAAGAAGATGCGTGACAGGCACAGCTTTGGTCAAGGTTGTGGGGGATTCAATTCAGATATAAAGAACACAATACGCTGTATAACCCCATTTTATCTTTAGGTGCAGACATGCCGTACTTCATGATTTCAGAGTGATTTGCATGTACAACGTTTGTATGGGCTGCTCAAGAGAGGACTCTGTGCTTCTGTGTACTGGCATTCGTTGCAGACTTTGAGGTCAGGTAGACTAATGCATCTTTCCATCAGGTATACTAGAATAATGAACTGCATCTCTCTAATTGTGTGAATTCCATTTCACACAAAGAAGATGTGAACAAACCTCTTGCCTAAATTCATGATAAGAAGTATGTATTATCTAAATCAATAAGACCACCACAGCCAACTATAAGACAGTAAGCATTTAACCAGATAGAAAACCCAAGTTGAAATCTTACTGATTTACTTGTAATCATCAATACTTTCTTGCAATGGAAGATGCTTTGGACTGGCAGTCAAAATATGTTTTTACTTTAACGAGCAACAAAACCCCCTCCCCCTTAATGAATCACTGTGAAACGTCGCATCATCTGGCAATGTAGATAAAAGAACAGGCCTGCAACGTTTTGTGGCGATTCGTCAAACGGGGGCAAATTTATTAGTGAGCAAAAATCTGAGGAATTCCTTTCTCTGGAAATTGGAAATAAATAAATAAATATCTATATTTATATATCTGTCTGTACAGATTATGTTATGTTCCCTGTAAGCATCTGTTCTTAACATGTAGTGCTGTAGATTCACATGCTTTGCATACTCCTGCCATCTAGTGTTGGGTCTGGATGCATGCAAGTTGTTTTTCTTTGAAAAAGTATGTTGAGTCACGTGGCAGAGTGACTCCTTCTTTTGGTGATATTGCATATGGACTTCATTGTTAGGTTGTTTTCTCGCAGGCAGTGAGAATAGAGTGTAAAGTAAGTGTAAGTAAAGATATGTCCATGCAAATGATAAGGTAAAAGAAATGCAATAGCCACAGGTGTCCTTGGAGGAGCGTGGGTGTTTGCAAATCTTCAGCACTACATGCCAAGAACCAATGCTTACAAGGTAAGCAACAATCAGTCCTAGGCATGTGTGGCTGTAAATACACATGATTTGCATAGAATGGAAAGCAGTGCCTTCCAAAAGCAATGGCTAACCTGTGGGTGTTGCAGTTGTTTGGAAAAGTGACTGTAGCACTGTCTGATCTGCATTAGTGGTTGGCACGCTAGAACATTTATACAATAGTGCTTAGTTAAGGTGTGTGGTGTAGACCATTTAACTGTTTTACATATATCATCTATGGACAGCTAAAAAAGCCCCTAATTTACAAGTAGAGTGTGCTCTAGGAGGTGTAGGTAAGGTCCTTTCAACTTTAACCTAACATGTCCGGATGCATTTAACTATCCCCATAACAATGCCTGATTTGGATACGGGCTTTCTTTTGTGAGGGGGTGAAAAAGCAACAAAACGTTGTTTGGTTTTGCAAAAGTCCTTAGTTCTGTCAATGTAGTACATCCCTCTTAACATCTAATATATGGAGAGCCCTTTCCGCCACTGAGTCTGGGTAAGGAAAGGAAACAGGTAACTCTACTATTGATTAAGGTGGAAATGGGAGACCACCTTTGGAAGGAATTTTGAGTTTGTGTGAAGTACTACCTTATCTTTGTGTAGCTGGAAAAAAGGTTCTTCTAAGGTTAGTGCCTGGAGCTCCCTGACACATCTGAGTGAAGTGATGGCAATCAAAAAGTTGAACTTCCAAGATAGAAATTGGAGGTAGCAATTAAGTAGTGGTTCAAATGGTGGACCCATAAGTCTTGTTAGAATAGTGTTAAGATTCCACATAGGGGCTGGTATGGTGGAATCACTCTTTTAAGACCTTCCATAAGGCCTTTGATGACTGGTATCTTAAGCAAAAGACAGGCGTTGTTGATTTTGCATATAGGCAGCCACTGCTGCCAGATGTAAGCATATGGATGTGAATGCAAGGCCAGAGCTCTGTAGATGTAGCAGGTAACTAACAACGTCAATGCATTAATTGGATTGATACTCTTATTATGACGGTAACAAACAAATCCTTTCCATTCAGCTGCATAGCATATAGCATGCTCTAGTAGTAGGCTGGCAAGCTTCTTTGAGAAAGGTCATACATTTAGGTGAGAGATTGAGAAAACTGAATTCTATGAACTCAGGAGACAAATTGCGGAGTTGAGTTCCTTGGGATTTGGGTGCCCGATTTAACCATGGCTCTGAGTGAGAAGGTCGAGGTTGATGGGAAGCGTCTTGTGAGGAACTACTAATAGTTCTAGTAGTGTTGTGAATCAGGGTTTTTGGGCTCATGGGGGAGCCACAAGTATTAGTATAAGGGATGTTTGTCTGAGCTTCTGAACCAGAAATGGAAGACGAGGGAGAGGTGGAAAAGCATAGACAAATATCCCTGACCAGTTCATCCATAGAGCACTGCCCTTAGATAATAGGTGTGAGAACCTGGAGGTAAGGTTTGGGCATTTTGCGTTGTCCGCAGTCGCGAACAGATCTATTTCAAGAAATTCACACTTGTCAAAGTAAGGAGGAAGACTCTAGGGGTAGAGCCTGCTGAGGTCTGCAAAATTGTTCCCGGAAGGTGTTCCACTAACAGAAGAATGTTGTGGTGCAGAGCCCAATGCCAAATGGTCTGAGATAGGAGTGATAACTGTAGAGAATGTGTATCTCCCTAATTTTGTAAATAGTACATGGTTCTCATATTGTTCATCTGGACTAAACAACCTTGCCGAACAGAAGAGGAGAGAACGCTTTCAACGCCAGGTAAACAGCTTGATGTTCTAGGTAGTTGATGTGATGTGGAGACCCTGGTGCTTGGTGTCCCAGAGACCTTGGACTGTGAGATTCTGTAATTGCGCACCCCAGCCTGCCTGTGATGCGCCCATTGTCAGAATAATGTGAGGAACAGGGTCGAGGAAAGGCCACCATATTAACAGGTTGCTCTTTTTCTACCACTGCAGAGTGATGAGTGCGGCTGTCTATTAACACTAGGGGGGTCATTTTGACCTCGGCGGTCTTTTTTGAAGACCGCCGTGCGGAAGACCGCCAGTGGTGGCAGTTTGCCGCTCTGCCTATTTTGACTGTTGGCAGCTCTCTGTCCTTTTACGGACGGAGAGCCGCCAACAGCCATACTGGCGGGAGGCGGGGAAGTGGAGGTTGCTCCACCTCCAATGCCACGTCAACAGAACACCGCCCAGTGAATCACATCCTGTGATTCGGCGTGGCGGTGTTCTGTTGGCGGTGTGGTGTCGGCGGAGCTGCCCCCATGGCTCCTGTCCCCTCCCGGAGGATCGTCGGACCAGGTAAGTCGATAGTCTGTGAGGGAGGTGGGGGGGTGTTGTGTGTTGTGTGGGTGCATGGGGGTGTGCGTGTGTGTATGTAGAGGGGGGGTGTGAATGCGTTTATGCTTGCGGGGGTGTTGTGTGTATGGGAATGAGTGCATGTATGTCTATGGGTATGTCTGTATGGATGTGTGTGTGTGTGCGTGTCTGACTGTGTGTGTGGATGTAGGCATGTATGTCGGCGTGTGTGCGTGTAAGTGTGTAGGTGGTGCCTGCGTGCGTGACGTGTGGGTATGAGTGATGTGATGTTGGGGGTCGGGGTGGGGAGGGGGGCCCTGCCGCCTTTGGGGGGTGGCAGGGGTGGTGGGGGGTGTAGGGGAGGGAGGCGGGGTGGGGGTGTGGGGTGGGGGAGACCCCTATCAGTGCCAGGGAAGGAATAGTGCATGGATTTCATGGCGGTTCAAACCGCTGGAAATCCACGGCGGTAAGCCGGGTCCAAATACCGCCAGCGGTCTAGTGACGGCCGCCGGGCTGGAGACCCAGGTCTCTAGCCCAGCGGTCGTCTCCGCCCTGGCGGGCGGAACAGAGAACCGGCGGACATAATTCCATAAAGTAAGACCGCCAGCCTGTTGGCGGTCTTACCGCCGGTTCTCCCCCTTCCACCAGGGTCATAATGACCCCCTAGATCCTCTAACTAACCTTGTGACTGAGACCACTGCTGTGCTAAATATTCCTGCAGTGGATGCAAGTGTAGCCTTGCAAGTGGCACTATGGCGATCCATGAAGCCATCATGCCCAGTAGGCGCATGACAGTTCTAACTGTCAATTGTTGACTGGCTTGGAAACATGGTAATAGCGTTTGGAAATTTTGGATTTTTGCTGTATTGGGATAGGCTAATCCCACCTCTGTGTTTAGAACCGCCCCAGTTATAGTGGAACCTGTAAAGGTTAAGATGAGATTTTTGGACATTGATGGTGTATCCTAGTTGATTGAGCAGGTCTATGGTAGAGTGACTGTGTTGTCGACACAGAGGAAGAGTGCTGGCTTTCATAAGAAAGTTGTCAGGATACTGAAGGAAATGGATGTTTTGACTGCGTAAATGCTACTGCAAGGCTAGGCATTTGGTGAATACCTAAGGTGCAGCACTCACCCTGAATGAGAGGACTTTGAGTTGGTAATGGTTGCCTGGTATCACAACTCTGAGGTATTTGCGAAGTGCTAGAAGTATGGGAATGTGAAAGTAGGAATCCATTATGTCTAGGGCTGAGAGGAAGTCACCTTGCTGAAGAAGAGGGATCATGTTGGAGAATGTCCACATGGAAGTGCTCTGACAGGATGCAATGATTTAAGAGATGTAGATCTAAGATTGGCCTTAAAGATCCATCTTTTGGGGGATTAGGAAGTACAGGGAGTATACTCCTGACACCTGAAGTAGCGGAAGAGTGGGTTCTTTAGCACCTTTGAGCAGGAGAAATTGAACTTCCTGTTTTAGCAGTGTTTGGTGTTCCAAAATGTCTGAGTGTGAGGTAGTAATGAGCTCTAACCAATGGCCTTGTTAGATAATGTCCAACACCCACTGGTCTGATGTTATTGATTGCCATGTATGCAGAAAATCCTGTAATCCTCCTCAACATGTGTTCAGTGTCTGGAGGGAAGGTGAAGGAAACCTCTACCCTTGGCATTGTTGCCTCTACAGGAGAATTTATAGTAACATCAGGGAGAGGAGTGGTGACCCTGGCCATGTTGATACGAGGTAGAGGCTTCTGAGGATGTTGTTTTCAATCCCATTTGGTAGATGGAGCAGCAAAAGGAACCACAAGGACTAGGTGTCTGAAGTGCATCCATGGATTTGTCAGTTTCCATATCCTTTTTTCATTTTTTTTCTAGGGCCAAGTCAACCTTGGGACCGAAAACATGTTCTTTGTTGGAAGTGGCATTTAATAAACTTTGTTGGACTTCTGACTTAAAACCACATATGTGGAGCCAAACTTGTTGCTGCATTAAGATATATGGATCCCCTAGTAGCAGTATCTGCTGCATTCTATTCTATGCAAATCAGCTTACCACCCTCTTTTTGTGCTCCTCTGGGAGGTTCCTCCATTTTGTCCTAGTGGGTACAGTCATATCCTGCCAGCGATCCCATCGAATCAGCAATACTCCAGCGATTAGTGGAATGTGCCGCTCCCTTCTTACTGGAGGAATCAATTAGTTTGCTCTCCTTGTGAGGAGGTGGAGCATCACTGGAAGCCTGGGAATTAACTCTCTTATGCGCATCAGCAACAACTAGTGGAATTTCTCCCCTGATGTAAATAGGGTCAGATGGGGAGGTTTTGTACTTTGTAAACCCGGGGAGTGATGATCTTAGCTCATGCAGGGTCTTTGAAAATGGCCTCTGTATGCCATAGCACACTTTTAAGCACAGGGAGAGTCTCGAAAAAGTCTTGAAAAAGAAGGCTCTTTATGCAGGTGAAGTCATGGTATGTTGCAATCCTGCCAATAAGTTCCTGATACGAGGTAGAGTCGTCATGAGGAGAAGGCCTAGCAGAGTATAGATAAGGATCAGTGACCCCTTGAGGGTCAATGTCTTATGCCATCCAAGGATGAGAAGATATAGTTGTGGCACCATATGTATCATCACCTGTCCCATGACCACCTATAAATGAGTGTGGGGACCCTTGAGGTGTGATATTTAAGGGATCAGCCTGAGAGTGCTTTGGAGAGAGCGAAGGTGGTGGAGGGAGAGGTGGAGGAAGTGGTGGAGGAGATGACGGTGGAGGAGGTGGTAAAGGCCCTGTGGCCTTGTCTGACTTCCTCTTTTTAGATGGCACCGGCAGATCAATTGCTTCACACAAAGAAAGTTGGTACTAGAATGATAGTGGAATAGTAACAAAAGGCTTGGTCAGAATGCACCACATTTGAGACACTTATGTGGATTTGGCTCTAGTGGGCATAGAGTACCTCTCGTAACTTATGGAGGATCAACTTCACTGGAGTGCTAGGGTCATATCTTGGAGCTGGTTTCGAAGGCTTCAGAGCCAAAATGGATTTGTGTTTCAGCTTTGCAGTCATCGGCTCCTAAGATGGAGCTGGTTGGCTCCATGTGGAAGGGTGTGTCAGCGCTGCAGCAGTCAACTTTGAGGGTTTTAGCTGATGTTTCAGTACCGAAACAGAGGGTCAGGCGTCCAAATCAATCTTTCTGTGCTGACCATGTCCTGATGGCAGCGGTGGCCCAGACGCCTTGTGTTCAGTCAGAACCGAATTTTCTTTAGGATTAGCAACAGGGACTTTTGTACTCATGGTTTGCTGACCTGGCGAAACATCCAGTATCTTGAGCTTGATTTTGAGCTCGGAATTAGAGCCGTGAATAGAGAACGCCTGTTTTTCTGTTGTGGAGGCTTAGGACAGTTCTTCCTCTTCCTCAAAATGATGGTGGCCGAAGATTTCGGTAGTCTCCTCAATGTCTTTCCGATGCATTTCTTTTCGACATTCCCGGCGGTCTCAGAGATTATTTTTAGCCTGAAAGGGGCAGCAGGACTCACAATTCTCCCCCCTGTGTCCCGGAGACAAAAATAGGTTGCAGACCTGATGGAGATTGGTGAAGGGAAATTTTGCATGGCAGTTTGGGGAGAAACAAAAAGGCGTCTATTCTATCAGCAGGGCATTCTCTTATGAAGTCAGAGGGGATGGAAATGTAGGCCCGAAAGGGAAAGGCCCAAAGGGCCACTAATAAAGTACATCGATCCACTGAGCGGTAGTTTTCAGAAAGTCGATACAGAAGATGGGTTACGTGTTCGAAAAAAATACCAACAGGGGTGAGGGTGAAGCGCGAACCAAAATTAGCCTGAATGTTTCTTGACCTGAAGCACATGCATGCATGACCAAACCCAACAGTGGAAAGAAAACAATCTTACAATGCTTGTGCACATTATTACCCAGAGGAGGAGTCTCTCTACCTTGTGACTCGAAAGACTTCTTAAAAAAAAAAACCTGCACACAAGTATCCAACACTAGATGGCAGGAGAATGCAAAGCATGTGTATCTACAGCTACACCTGCCTCAAACACACACACACATATATATATATATATATATATATATATATATATATATATATATGTGTGTAAAAAAACACAAAGTGGTGGTAGCCGGACAACACAGTGGGGCAAGTTATACTTATGTCAGTTAAGTAGAACAGGCACATTTCTTTTTTAATTTTTTTTTATTTTGTGAATTTCTAAGGTTTTTTAAAATTAGGTTAAAATCTTACTACCTTCCTCAATAGCTCCACTTATAGGGAAATGTGCTTTTTAAGGTAAAGTAATATCTTACTACAAAACATTTGCAGTCAACTCCTTCCACGTCTAACCACCAGTTGTTGGTCAACCCCATGCTGATCACAGCCTTCAGCAGTGTGCACTGCATGGGTGGCCACAGACCTTGGCCTGTAGTCAGGCCCTGCCCACAACCCCACACTGTGGCCAGGACCTCCGCTGGTAGTCAAACTCTAATTAGTAGGCACCCACCAACCAACCTACACCTCACATACTCCCATTTTTTAAATTGTTTTACCGATGTCACTGGAGCAAACTTGGCTTTTGTGGGACTCCCACAGCAGTTTACAGGAGGCCACCCTGGCTCCTGAGAAATTGAGGTGCCTTCCAAAAAAATGTTTTTTTGAACATTTGATCCGGGGGTGGGGGTATTCTTCTGGGACACCTCACTAGGTCCAGGGGGTAAGGGCACGTCTACCATGCCCTCTAATGCCCTTTTGT